>NC_047660.1:87995470-88324220 GCF_011762505.2 Arvicanthis niloticus | reverse complement strand
CTCAACCTGCTCTACCTACTAAGCTTCCTGGAATGGTTTACTGTCCCACACTGTATCCAAGGTTTTAAAATTGGTTATTTTGTTTGTTGATGTCTCATTTCTTGAGTACTTTCTATATTTTTTATATCAGCACTCTATTAGATAAAGAGTTTGTGAAGAACTTTTCCCATTCTGTAGGCAGCCATTTTGTACATTGTGTCTTTTGCCTTACAGAAGCATTTCAGTTTCATGAGGTCCCATTTATCATTGTCAATCTTACTGCCTATAGGACTGTTTCTGTTCAGAAACCTTTCTCCTGTTCAAGGCTATTCCCTACTTTCTCTTCTACCAGGTAGGAAAGTACAAATAGAATCGTATCTATCACGCCGCATAAAATTCAAGTTCAAGTGGATCAAATACTCCTCTTTTTTAAATAAATAGGTTTTATAATAATTGTCCTGGAATTTGCAACATATAACTAACCCAATTATATTTGCAAATAATAATTTTACAAATTCATCAACATTGTAGTTACCTTATAATGACTTTTTTTTGTTTTGTTTTTTTGAGACAGGGTTTCTCTGAGTATCCCTTGTTGTCCTGGAACTCATTCTGTAGACAAGGCTGGCCTCGAACTCAGAAATCCTCCTGCCTCTGCCTCTGCCTCTGCCTCCCAAGTGCTGGGATTAAAGGCATGTGCCACCACTGCCTGGCTTATAATGACTTTTTTGAAGAAGAATTTTGCTCAAGCTGCCTTGAAATTTGCACAGGCTACCTTAGAACTCATGATCCTCCTGCCCAAATCTTGCAAATGCTAAGATGACAAACTTGTACCTCTATGCAAAGATATGAATACTTTTAATTTCCTTATTTTTTATATCTATGCTTTCATTTATTCTACTTGCATATAAACATATGCATAATTATGTAGTACTTGATGTATGCATACATATAATTATATTGTTCCTGGCATTATTTTGAATAATCTTACTTATTATACAAAGGGGCAATGATAGGATTTAATTTTGACTACATATTGGCTTTTGGCTTTAAATTTTTTATGGCTCATAGGCCATGATTCTGATCTACCACAATCCTTGTCTCTGAAAAAACTTCTTTTTAACCTAGGAAAACATTACAATCTTTGTTTGAATAAGAAAAGTTTTTCCTTCACTTCTGAAGAATTATGTTGCAGCTATGTAATTCTTCATTCTTCCCTTCTGTCTCCTCCTCCTCCTTACTTCTCCCACTCTTTCTCTATCCACTTTAAAATAGTTACTCCATAATCATTTTGCTTGTATAACTTCAGAAGTTAAATCACACTAATGTTCCTCTCTGCTTTCCTGAAGGTAAGCTTCTCTCCCATCCTAGTCTTTCTTTTAAGATTTTCTCCCCTCCCCATACACATATATCACATACACACACAAACTAACTCTCTCTCTCTCTCTCTCTCTCTCTCTCTCTCTCTCTCTCTCTCTCTCTCTTTCTCTCTCTCTCAGTTTGTCTTTGAGGCCCTCCCTGCCCCCCATCACATGATCCAGGAAATGCAGGAAATATAAGTGGATTCAGTATTTCCTTTCTCACATGTAGAAGGCTTTAAAGGCCTGGCTTTGAGGCTTTGAGTATTTCTTCACTGGCAGGCCAGTTAGACTCTGACAAACCATAGCTCACATGTTAGACTCTATAGGAGAATGAGGAGATTTTTCTGTAATATTCACTCTGAAAGCCTGGTAGACCTCTGAGAAATGAACCTCACAACTATGTGACACCTACTAGTGACTGACTTTCACTTGAAGTATTGTCTCTCAGGACTTTCAAGCCAATATCCAGCAATTCATCCCAATTTTACGTCTCTGCTACAATTTTGTTGTATCTGTGACCTACTAAGTCTTGATTCTCTTCATCTGTCTGTGGGTTTGTGCCATTGTCAGGACACATGTGCACCCAATGACCTCATTTCTTCAGCAGGAATGACAAGAATTACTGTTATTCAGTGTTTAGCTTTTGTGCAGAAGTTCAGGTTGATTGACAGCTTCTGAACTCCTCAGACTTCAGAAGTGAACTGTTGTTATTTTCCACATAAACTTCTTTGAAGAATCCAGACCTAATATACTGTATTCTTTAGTAGATCAATATCACATGGTTCTTTTACATTTGAGAAAAGGTTTATAAAACCGATACTTCACAGAACTAGATTTTGAATTCTATTTTATGTTTAATGTGAGGCTAAATAGAAGCATAATCATGCCACTCATAACATGAATGTAAGTACATTCAAACACATTTATAAATTATAGTTGCTTGAATTATTATATGTTATATGCATGCATCTATATGATTGTAAGTGACATTTTTAATGTATATAACAGAGGGGATTGGGAGATATGATATATATATATATATCACATCATTTTTTAATATATTTTTATTGTATATTTTATTTATATTTCAGATGCCATCCCCTTTCCCCATTTCCCCTCCCTAGAAAACCCATATCCCATGTCCCCTTTTCCTTTTTGCTTTTATACAATTTTTTAAAAATGTTAATCAAAGGCTTTATAAGTTTGGTATTGCTCAATCAGAAGTGAAACCCAATACCCAACCTAGATATATCTCAACTGTCTTTGACTGATGGAGATACATGAACATCTGCCTCCATGTCCCCCCACCTCTCTTTCTCTCTTTCTCTCTCTCATCACTTAGCTTTTCCTCTCCTTCTTCTCCTCCTCTCCTTACTCCTTCTCTTCCTCTCAGTACTCCTCCCACCTTAGCTCTTCCTACATATCACCCTTCCTGTTAAAATAAAACTTTTCTCTCAAAATAAAATTAGAGCATAATTATACCAATTTGTACCAGTGAGGTAAAATATAAACCTAATACCCAGTCCATCATTTTGTTGACTAACCAGAACCTCTGTCATCTCCCCTAATTAAAAGACTTAGTTCTGAACCTGGCTTTAGAATGAATGTCAGCTGAAAACCATCCACTCAAATCATTTCTCTCAAAGTTAATAGCCAGGATTGCCTATGAGACTATAAGTTTTCAACCCTGTCAGAAATCCAGAATGACTGAGTTAACTGAAATTATGGAAAGCACAAAGCATAGCTTATAAAACTTAGCCAATTTATAGATACCACTGAACACCTGGACAGTCCCTATACTACAAAATGTTGGAGCATCTGATCTTCAGCCTTCTGGCCCAGGATCATCTGACAGACCTTAGTGATGCAGTATTATTAAGGGCTGATGACTCTGTCTAGGCAGATATAATCAGTCAACTATTCTGCAAGTGTGTCCTTAAATTTACTTTGATTTCAAATTTAAGGTTTTCATTGGTATGAGCTTCTTATTGATATAAAAGTGAGATCAATATTGTTACTCTCATAGGCATTGTGCCTGTGTAACACATTTAGGAATACAATGATTAGACCCAGTCCTTCTTTAACTTTTTTAACTGATTTGAGATGGTTAGCCTGTAGGTTAAGGACCTATAGCAAATTCGTGGCTTTGAGTTTATTGTTAGGGTGTTTTCTATATTTTATGTAGAAATAGCTGAGAGGAGTTAACAGATAACAATCCATATTACCTTACATGGATATCTGGTTTTCAAAATGTCAGAAGTCCACAGAATTGATGTTACAAACATTTCTGTATTAATGTTCATTTTGATTAGAGACCTGTCTGCTCCTGACAGCTTCCTGTCTTAGATTCTAAGAAGAAATTGAGCATCTTTGGAATTACTCCAGTTGTGGTGAGATAGCCACTAGGCAAGAATTGCCTCTTTCTATCACATCATTTTAAAACATTAGGATGGTTTTTGCTGTGCATCCTTCCATGAAATGTACATCCCATAACAGCAGTCACTTTAACTGGTTAAATACTATGCTTCTAGCACCTAGGAAACTGTTAATATTAATCTTCAAATTGTTCATCACAGTCCTGATAGTCATAATAACTTGTGTTCCCCTTAGGTACACTCTAGGATTTTCTACAACTATTTTTGTGATTAAAAAAATGAAAACAAGCCAAGCAGTGGTGGTGCGTGCCTTTAATCCCAGCACTTGGGAGGCAGAGGCAGGAGGATTTCTGAGGTCAAGGCCGGCCTGACCTACAGAGTGAGTTCCAGGACAACAAGGGATACTCAGAGAAACCCTGTATAAAAAAAAAAAAAAACAGACAAAAAATAAACAAAAAATAAAAACATAAGTCAATGAATACATGCATAAATTAAAATGAAATTTTGAAATTTTGACTTGCATAGATTAATAATACAGACTTCAAGTAAAGGCAAAAGTATTATTTGACATACAGTGATACTATATTACAATTCTGTCTTCTCAGTAATGGTAAAAATTGATTTTTTGACTATTAGATTCTAAACTCAGTGTTCAAACAATGAAATAAGTAGAAACATTCAGAAAAGAAACTGGGAAAGGAGGACAAACATTAAAAAGTGAAGAACAATCACTACACCATTCTACCAAACTGGATGTTATTTTCATCTATATTTATAAGCCTTCAATAGATACAACTAAAGATTGTTTTCCCAAGTAAAAACTGATCAATGATATTTTACATGGTTTCCTTTGATTGTTCATCATAATATATCTCACAAATGTTGTCATTTGGGAGGCTTTCAATAGAAAGATTCATAGAGTTTGGAGACGTGCAGACCAGGTAATTATCATTTTCTATATTTGAAAAGAGAAGTGTTAAAATATACAAAAGAGATATAAGGTTAATTGATACTTGGCAAAATAAATGGTCTATTTAGAATATTTTTCTTGTAATAAAGTAGAATGTAACAGAACCTCACATTTGTACAACTCTGACTATTCTCTCTTCTTACCCTAATTCTCAGGCTCCCTTAGAGTATCAGTCTATGAACTAAAATGTAAAGGGAACCCAAATGATCATATGGTAAAAATCCATCTTTATTATAAAATGATTAATGTTCAAAATAAATATTTGAAATACATGATTGAAAATAAAATTAAACACACAGATTCACATTATAGTTATCATTTTTAGTTTTTATGTAGTAAAAATTTTACTTTATGTTTATTGATAAATTAAATGTTAGTTTTTATTATACACATAAGTTTGCATAGATTTCTCTTCCATATGAGTACTAAACAGGATGAACATTACCAAGTTTCCAAGGTGACATGACATCAAGTCATTCAAGGTGATACTTCCATAGATTTACTATTTTCTCTTATATGGATTCTTGAGATGGATAAAAAGCATGGATGCACAAGATATGTTTTCCTTTAGGGAAGATAAAGACACGAGGAGAGAGAGTTGAAAGAAAAAGTGGATAATAAGAAATAAATATAATCAAGAAATATTTGATAAACTGAGGTGATTTTTCTGTAAGATGGTTAACTACAAGCTGATGTTGAAGTAGAAGAATTAGAATAAGAAAATAAAGAATCTATTCAAAAGAAATAAAGAAAGAGAGAACATAAGAAATTCACAAAGGTAGTAAGCAGATATCAGATAAGCATGAAGAAAAAGACGGATGATAAGTAAAGAAGCCATAAAACTACAGCCATTGGCTACTCTGCAGTGGTGGGCAGTTCTGAAGCAAGAGATTCTTTCTAAAGTGAGGTCATAGTGAAGAGACTAGAATCTTACCTTTGGGGCAAGCCACAGCCCTTATAATCTTTAAAACAGTTACAAATTTTGGTGAGACACTGATTCTTCATGTGTGTGTGCGTGCCATCAGTCAAGAGGTAGTCCTATACCATGGCACTGTATGATATGGTAGGCAAGACCCTGATACCCTCTTAAAGGCTAGCACACTTCGTGGAACTGAGCCATAGTGGAAATCAGAAAATAAAACTATGTATAAGAGAGCCTGTATTTAATATGACCCAGCCTAATGGTGTGAGACAACCCTGGGAGACAGGGTTGAGAACCTGGAAGACATGGCTAGGGCCCAGGTACTGGCAAATCAAGTGTAGAAGACAAGATGCTCAACTTAGACTGTAAAGGGAGAGATAACTCTGCCTTCTGTTGTGGGAGGAAATCTCAACACTAAGGACAGACTTAGAGTTTGATCTTACCAACTATATACTCATTGTATATGCCAATACCTGAACCCACATATCTGCCAGTCACTGCTTTAGAACCTTAAAACTCTCAAGCTTCCCTGATATACTGACATCTACAATATTCAGGAGGTCTTGAAAGTCTGAAGACAAATTCTCAGTTTTTACAGGTCTCAGTGCTATGCTTACATTTCAATCTCTCAATATAATTGTTAAATAGCTCCCTATAGCTAAAACATTAGCCACCCGAGGAACAGAATATATACCAGGGAGATTAGAGGTGGAGTGAGAGAACCTTCCTAGATCACAGACTAAAACAGCTGAGTACAGCAAACTTAAGCCCCTAGTACAAAAAGAAAGAAACTTCTTCCATCAGACATTGGATAATAGTTCACTAAAGATCAGGCAAGAGCATTAGCCACAGGAAAGATAAGAAAGAGTCCACAAGTTCAAGTGATCCTTGCTACCTCAAAAGATGTTCCAATATTTATATTTATTTTCCCTAAACCCTTTCCCTGTGAGCTTCCTGTACTTTTTTTCTCAAATTTCTAGCTGTAGCTTTGTTTAATCATATTCAAGAAAATGTACATTTGTTTGCTGATTACTAAGATACTTTCATATAACTTTTGAATTTTTTTCATTATTGTATGATCTTTTACATTTTCCTCATTTTTTCTTCCTTTTTAGATCCTCAGGCTCACCTTTCTATCATCTCCAATATAATTTTCTTGTGTTTATTATTTTTATTTTTGAGATTATAATATAATTATATCCTTTGCCCTTTTTTCTTTTCTCTTTCTGAACCTTCTTATATAGCCATTCTTGCTCTCCTTGCAATTGCATTATTGCAGTTACATGCATACAATGTAGTTCTCATAGCCAATCAAGGAAACTTCTCTTTGCAACAGAGTCCATTGTATTTTTAAACATATTTTTATTGTTGCTGTTGTTTTTTTTTAATGTCATTTTTTTAAAATCCAGAAAGATTTCTGAGTTGGATCCCTGGGACCCACATGTGGATAGAGGGGATAGACTTCCCATGTTTTTTTTGTCTATGAGACAGAGTGAGAGAGGGGTCAGGAGGATGAGGGGGAGGGGAAGGGAGAGAGAGAAAGAGAGAGAGAGAGAAACAAAATACAATAAATAAAGCATGTCTTGTCAGCAACCTGTAAAGCTAAAAAAATACAGACCAACATATTTCAAGCCCCAAAAGCAAATAACTGCCAGCCAAGATTACTGTTTTCAGAAAAACTATCTTATAAATTTGATGAAAAAATAAGGACATTTCAAGATAAGCTCAAACTAAGGCAACTCATGGTCAATCAATCCTGTACTGCAGAAATCACTTGAAGAAATCCTAACACAGAAGGAAGACAGTCTCAATTCTAAGACCACACACACACACACCAGATTTCGTAAGAGAAGTAAATGAACAAGGGGCACAAGGAAAGAATCCATTGTGCCCAAGCCAGAAACCAACAAAGCCCTTAATACTAAGTAAAGCAGGTGAAACAAACAGTAATACAAGAAAACCAGAAAACAACAATAAAAACCAGAAATTAATACATATCATTTAAGAATTATATTAAGGCTTCAGGTTTCTGTCTGCACCCAAGCTGATCCTGTGCCACAGCATTCCATACCCAAATACCATCAGGAGAGAGCTGGCCTCCCAGGAGTGCTGACACACCTGTTAAGACCACCGCTTCTGCTCAAATTCCTGGCCCAAGAGGTACCCACCCAGAACCATCAGGACACAGGAACCAAGAAAGAGCTGGGGACAGGATTTCTCCGGTTTGGTTTCCATCTGCACCCCAGAGCTGACCCTGTGCCATAGCTCTTCATACCCAAGTTCCTCCCAGAAAGAACTGGTCTCCTAGGAGTACTGACAGACAGGCTTGCAGGATGGACAAGCCACAGTCAGAAACAGCAAGAACAGTTAACACCAGGTAACCAGATGGTGAGAGGCAAGGACAAGAACATAAGCAACAGAAATCAAGGTTACTTGGCATCATCATAACCCACTTCTCCCACCACACCAAGCCCTGGATACTCTCAACACATAAGAAAATCAAGACTCTGATTAAAAATCACATCTCATGATGATAATAGAGGACTTTAAGAAGGACATAAATAACTCTCTTAAAGAAATACAGGAGAACACATGTAAACAGCTAGAAGAAACAGCTAAAGATAAAAACAATAGTAAATAATATAATAAAATTAAATATCTTCATAGGTGAGAACATACCATAATGAATTTCTTTACTATGTAAGACAACTATAAGAATTAAGGAAAAGTCTTGTATGGAAATGTTAGAAGAGAATTTATAATTTTAAAGAATTGATACATGCTAGTGAAACATCACAAATAATTTAAAACCTTATGAACATTTTTTTTTTTTTTTGGATGCAATCAGCAGAGGTTTATTGGAGAGTTGGCTAGCCAAAGTCAAAACTGCTCATCCATGAAGGAACAGAATTTTGACAAAAGGCCAGCAAGCTGAGGAGCCGTTTTTATAGCATGGGGTGGGGAAATGGAGGAATTTTTGAGGTTACACATGATTGGTTACATTTTCCCACAGTTACACATGATTGGTTGTTTTACAAATTTTGACTATAAGCAGGCTGTAACACTGGGAAAACCTCAAAGGGGGGGGTAACCAAGAACAGTGAAAAGTTAGCTACTTCTTGGAACCACCCAAATGACTTGCATCTTTCTCTGTGGTCAGGAATGTCTTCTTGCTTTGGGCTTTCCCCACCCTGAGGCTTGAGGAATGTTAATCCAGCAAGTGTCCTCTGATTCAGGGATAATGCCCTCCACCCGGAATGTGTCCCAGGGCAGTGAAGGCCTGAAATCTTACATCCAGTTCTGCCTTCTGGTACCTGTATTCTCTTGCTCAGGTTTAGGGTAAAGAAAAAGCCTATATATATTTCATAAAATGGTCTTTATAATTTTTTACTCTACATCCCCCCATTTCCTCTAATGAAAGTTTTTAATCATAAAAACTTAGACCTCAGTATCATCATAATCTTCATTTTCTTGACCTAAAGCTCGATATTGATGGCGCAACACAAAAAGCTGAACAGCACTTATCCTTTCTCTAACAAAAGTTACTAATCTATTTAAAATGCAAGGACCTATGGTTAAAAGCAAGAGTAAAATCACAAGAGGTCCAGCAAGGGAGGGTGATAGGGTTGTCTTCCAAGGGGACTTATTGAACGAACTCTTGAACCAACTTTGCTGCACCTCTCTATCTTTCTGTCTCTGGTCTAACCTTTCTCTGAGTTTACTCTCTAATCACTCTTGAATGGTCTATGTAGAAGTAACATTCTTCTCTTAGAGCAGAACACAGACCTCCTTCTTTAAGAAACAGCAAGTCTAGTCCTCTTAGCAGCACCTGTCTCCACACCTGCGGCCACTCCTAGTCTCAATGTAACAGCTAGAGTCAAGGAAAATAAGCTCTCTGGGGAAGCATCTAGGGTGTATCTCAAACTCAGTTCAAGAGTACCTGAAGGGTGGTAGTAAACCCGGAGAACTAGCTGGACAAGTATATAATAATCTTTGGTCTCATCTAAGACAGAAGTAGATATATAAAGGGTTAATCTTGAACTGCAAGCTCACCATTTATCAATCTTAGGCACTAAGTATCTGTTAGCAGGGGTCCTCGGGCTCTATTTTATTGGCTAGGGGTCTCAAAAAGTTCTTATTCCTTTCAAACACACTTTCAAAGTTGTCCTCTGACTTTTAACATATTTTGTGGCACATGGTTGTTTACATACACATGAAATCACATATATAATAAAGAGAAATTGCAAAAGGAACAAATCTATATAACTCTAGATTCACATTTTGATTTCAATCTTGGAATCACAAGCTGTCATTTAACCTTGGGTGTACACACCCTAAGCCCCACCCTCTAAGGCAGCATTACCCCTGTGCCTCTAGGGTGGGATGTCTCAGGAGTCAAGGTCTGCTGTTCTTTGACCTTGTAGAATAGCAGAAGACCTTGAGCTAAACAGCAGGGGGTTGTTCTGGATGTTCTTCAGTTGGCATCAGGCACAGGTGGTGTTGGTGAACTTCAAGGAGGTCAGATGGTCACAGTATCTTAGTAGCCTGAAAAATCATTTCTCACACAAGAAGGGACATTCTGGGTGTGGAACAAGGACAAGGGACACTCTAGCCAGTGCCAGTTCCCGAGGGCAATTTAGTTTTAAGGTTCTGTATATTCTCTCTACCTGTCCTGAGCTTTGGAGACCGTATAAACAGTGGAGCTTCTAATATCTCCGACAATTTCTGACTTACCTTAAAAACAAAAGTAAAACTGCTATCTGATCTAATTACCTAGGACACTTGAAACCACAGGAAGGTCCCTATTCTAGGCTGTTTTCTCCTAGGTATTTTCTTATTTACTCTAAGTCTCATAAGCCTTTGCTTGTTGGCATCTTACACTGTCTTATTTCTCTGGCCCCAAACTTGAGGTCCATTTTATGCTTTAAATCTCTTGGCTGCTTGGTTGCACTCATATCTTAAAAGTCCATCTGTGCATTTAGCCAGGTAAGTCTTTTGTTTTGGGGGGAATATAGTTCTCCCTTCTTGGGTGCACCATTACCTCTTTTCCTCTAGATAGTAGCTGGCAGGATGGCTAGCAATCTGAGTTCTTTCTCTTACTCTGTGTTTTAAGTGAGGCCATCTCTTAGGCCCGAACATTTATAAAGGGAAACAAATTGCATCAAGTGGTCATCTAGCCAATTCTTTTTTATAAAAACTTAGATCTTAATCTTAATTTTATCAATGTTTTGTTGAAAATTTCTGTGGATATTTTGTTTCTGAATTCAGTATGGTCTTGCTGCACATTCTGTGAGTTGAGTTTATGGATCAAAGATTCAGGGCAATGTTTAAAGTTCTTTTATGAAACTTCCAATATTTTTCAAAGGTTGGAACATGTACTTTTACATTCTGTACTCAAAATGCAAAACATCCGAGAATCCACATATATAATGAGATTCTTCCTTGCCTTGACCTTGCCTATGACCATAGAATATGCACCCTTAACTGCCAAAGAAAATTCTTTTTTTAGTTTTATTTTAATGTGTAAAGGAGAAAAATGCACTGGACTTCTGATGTGCAACATATGTGGATACATAAGCAGGTCATGTCATCTTTTGCTGGAACCACAATTTATGTAAGCAAGCCAAAGATATTGGGGGAGAAAACTACAGAAATTTTGGAATAAGAGACCAGACTCTGAAGTAGGTGCCAATGTTCAGGCACAAAGTGTCACATCCTCCATCAAAGAGGGAGAGCATGATATCAGATCAAGTTAGCCAAAGTGTTTACATTCTCATGGAGACCTGTCTCTACTCTCCAAGCTGGCCCCTTTCCTTGAAGATGGCCCACGGCTTTCTGAAGCTTCTGAGTGCAGATCTGTTTCTTGTAACAGAGGATCACTGATAAACCACATCAGTGTCAAAAGTGACAGCTTTTTGTATATAACTACTTTCAAGTTCTCAAGAGTTTTCAGAAAAGCAGAAGATAATGGGTACATGATTACTACTTACAGGCTGACAGCATCTAAGAAGCCACTTATCAGACCTGCACATCTGAACTCACAGTGCATATATGTGTGTTTGCTCATATGCTCACATTGGACATATGTGTGCACACATATGCATATATCAAAATCTTATTTTTACATTTAAAAAAAATTTATGTATACCAGTGTTTCACCTACATGTATGTCTATGTATCATATTATGCTTGGTACCCACAGAGACCAGAAGAAGGTTTTAGATTCCTTGAAACTAGAATAGTTAGCTCTCAGGGCAATGTTGGGAACTGAACCCAGTCCTCTAAAAAAGCAGCCACTGCTGTTACTTGCTATGCTATCTCTCTAGCCCCAAGGCCAATTTTTTCTTATAGAAGAATTCAAAAAATATTTGAGGGCTAGTGACAGTGACCTTCTGGTATGGTTCAATATTTTACCTTAATGACCCCATACTCAAGGGAGAGGGAATAAATTATAATTTGAGTTTGAAGAATAGTGTGAAAGAATATAGAAAACATTTGCAGCAGCTCTGTCATTTAACTGAGAGAAATTTAAAATTCACATCCTGGGAAATGGGCAGAGATGGTGATATCATGGCACTAAAATAATAAAACATATAATAAAACATGAACATGTTACACAATGGTACCAATAGTATTTCTGTATCTCAAGTGGTGAACAAGTGATCAGGGGAAGAGGGACTTATAAGTTAGACTCTCATGCATCAGATATGGTGTTTGGCCCTCCCATATCCCTGTCACTTAGCAGGAGACAAGGCTGAGACAGGTTCCTAGTACCTCTGATCCCAGAGGTCAGACTTTTTCTACTCTATCTGATTTACACACTTTCTTTATATTTCACTAGTGAGGAGGCACAAACCACTCTTGTGCTCATGCAATTGACTTATCTTCAAGCTAAACATTTTGTGTGTTTGTTTTTTTCACAACCAGATTAAAACCTATTCCTCAGTCAGCTTGCCATTTCTCTTCAACTCACACCTTCCAGGTCTTCAGTGGCTTTAAAAATGGAAGCATTTTTTGTCTAAGACATATAATCATTAAGATAAAAGGCTGAAGGCACAATACAACTTTCTTGAGCCATGTACTCCTTGGGCCAAGCTCAGAGTGACAGGGAGAGAAATGAAGTAGAAGGATGGGCAAAGATTGTGCTATCTGAGTTGCACATCTTTCTTCAGGCTTCCCCTCCCAATCTCCACCTGCACCAGGTACTGGCCAAAATTTTTCTTCTGACATCCTGGATTCTGTTGAATGTTTTTTAAGTGGCACTACTTAGACTCGCCCATTTGTCTACCTCTAAGTTCGAAGGAAGATTCACATTACTGATTTTTCTTACCATGAAACTTTTATTTCAGGCCCAAGTAAATTGATGTTCATCTTCAATTCCCCGCATAATCTCCCAGGTGCACTCACTCTATGTCGGTGTGCTTGGCTAGACATACAGCTCCACTGTGGGTGAGATGGGATGTAGTTACTGAAATGAAATATAAAAACCAAGAAGGAAAAATCACTGCAGCGCTCCCTCACCTCATTTCCAAAGGGTCAGACTGAAATTTATCCTCTGAAGCATCCTCCTCAGCTTTATCTCACCCCAGGGGCAAGCCTTAGATGGTTCTCCTCCGAGACACCAGAATTAATATTCCAGAAATAATAATGTTCTCCTTTATTATATTTACATATTAATTTATTCGTTCATTGAACAAATATTTATTGAGTGACCTTTATGGACAAGGCACTAAGCCCAGTCCCTTAAAGGATAAAACACAGGATTGGTAAATTATAGATTCTGTGATGCTGAAACAGAGAAATCGGGCAATCTGGGAGCCATAAGCACCCTGAAGCCACCCTCACTCCGCCTAAAGGATATCAGATGAAGCTTGGCCACATGAACACTTGGGATATGATGTTTTCTGAATAGAGGTAGAGGGCATGGGGGGAGCAAAGGTGTCTATCTGAGCCTTACAAAATAAGAAGGCATGTGTCAAAATCAGTGAGGTGTTATAGGAATTATAGGAGACCAGTTATGACTGCCATGGTGAGAACCCATGGCTACTTCAACACTTAGGACTCCCCAAGCCCAGAAAGGGTTTAAACTTAGAAGCCCTTGTCTAAAAGGAAAGAAGGCCACATTGCTGAGGGTCTTAGGGCTCCATTTCCCCTGGTACAAGACTTATTGTAAGTGGCAGTCATTAAATTCCAGATTTTGTAGGCTCCAAGAGAAAGGGCTCTAAATTCTTTATGAGTTGGAGAAAAGAGAGGTTAGGAGGGAAAAAAAGAATTCCTGATATGATATGAGAATTTTTTTTTCATTTTTTTTATTGGGTATTTTATTTACACTTCAGATGCCATCCTCTTTCCCCATTCCCTCCCCCCTTAGAAAATCCCTATTCCATGCCCCCTTTCCCTTTTTGCATTTATACAATTTTTTAAAAATGTTAATCAAAGGCTTTATGAGTTTGGTAATGTTCAATCAGAGGTGTAACCCACTACCCAACCTAGATATAAAAACTATCTTTGACTGGTGGAGATACGTGAACATCTGCCTCCCTGTCTCCCCCCTCTTTCTCTCTCTCATCACCTAGCTTCTCCTCTCCTTCTCCTCCTCCTCTTCTTACTCCTTCTCTTCTTCTCAGTACTCCTCCCACCTTAGCTCCTCCTACATATCACCCTTCCTGTTAAAATAAAACTTTTCTCTCAAAATACAATTAGAGCATAATTATGCCAATTTGTACCCATGAGGTACAAGATAGTCCTAATACCCAGTCCATCATTTTGTTGACTAACCAGAACCTCTGTTATCTATCCTAACTAAAACACTTAGTTCTGAACCTGGATTTTCCCTTGGTCTTAGAATGAATGTCAGCTGAAAACCATACACTCAAATCTTTTCTCTCAAGGTAAATAGCCAGGATTGGCTATGAGACTATAAGTTTTCAACCCCATCAGAAATCCGGAATGACTGAGTTAACTAAAATTGTGGGAAGCACAAAGCATGGCTTCTAAAACTTCTCATATGATATGAGAATTGAAAAAATAAATTAACCCTCTCATGCTTTACTAATCCACATAGTGGAAATGAGCGTGACTTCTATTAGATAAATATCTTAGTGTAGAAATATCTTGTTTGCTGCCATTGTGAAGTTAGCAGTTTGGAAATAAAAGTCAGAGAGTAAGCCAAGAACTATTCTGGAGCTGAGAGGCCCATGCCCCTCCATCCCCTTTGGGAGCCTTAATCTCAAACTCCTTAAGTGGTTTGAGAAAAGTCAAAGGGAGAAATCTGAGTTTTTAATATTCATTTCCTGCTGTACTTAAGCACCACAAACTTGTTATCATGAAGCTGATATCACAGGCTGTTATTTTACATTTATTCTCTTAACAGAACCAATTCTAAGAATGGCTTCTTGGAGACAAAGAGTAGCAGCAGCTCAGGCAAAAAAGCAGGTCTATCTTAGCCTCCTTCATTTCAGTGTCTCTTTTCATCTTCAAAGCTGGCAGCTTATACTTCAAATCCTTTCTCAGTACTATGGTCATGACATTGCCCCAGACTCCTCTCCAAGCAGCTAAATACCCCTTGGTTTCCCTCTTATAAAACATCTGTAAATGGACTGCTAAAGTGCTTGCCATACAAGCAAAAAATCTGAATAGGATCCCCAGAACATACCTATAAAGCAGGGTATGCTTGTACTCCGAAAGTTGGAAAGCAAAGACAGAATTCTTTGGGTTTCCTAGTCAGACAGACTGACCCACTCAATGTGCTCCATGCAATGAAAGCCCCTGTCTCATAACACAAGGGACAATACCTGTGTTTGACTGCTGGCTTCTATAGGCAGGAACACACATTTTCATCCATTTACATACAGACTACCACACAACATCACCAAACACTTGTGATTATATTTAAGGCAACCCAGGAAAAATGCAGAGTGAAATTCCCATTGCAGTTCTGTAACTTAACATCTACGAATTTTTTGTTCTGATAAGGTAACATACTAACAAGTACAGGGGCTAGTACCTGATCATCTCTGGAAGATTGTTACTTAACACATGATACTCTCTGTTAATTACTAATATATGGGTACCAAAAGTGACCTAAACTAGGATGAGGCAAGCCAGGCACCCAGAGCACATAGTTTAAGAAGACCCTTAATTCCAGAGCCCTTAGTAAACTTCACACCTGAGGCTGAGACCTGCTTCAATTTCATGCAGTATGCATCTCACCTACCCTTCCCTTTGTCTGAATCCAGTCTTGGAAAGGTTTGCCCTTATTGGGAAATCCGATGCTGGCTAAATAGATAATGGAGTTTTTCAATAAAGAAACCACCAAGAGCCACGTACCAGCCTAGGTACTGTATGAGGTAATGTACATGGAGAAAGCATTAGAAAGACTATACATGGGCTACAATTGAACCTCCTAGAAAATGAGGCTTTAAGGAGAAAGTGAAACACAGGCACTATGTATGCATTTAATGACTTGTTATATAGCTATGGATGGCCTGGCATTCACTGTATAGATTAGGCTAGAAGTGGACCATAGACATCTGCCACCACAGTTGCCAAACTCTTCAAAAGAACCAGAGATTGCTAGTGACTGGTTCTTCTGAAATGCCTAACTGTAGGAAACTTGGAGAACACTTGGTACCCAGACCCATTTGTTTGCCAGCTCAAGGCTTCCCCCTCCAACCCAAGTCTCCCCTGTGCCTCCTCTTCCTCTGGCTCACACACTTTCAACTAAGAGGACAGTGACTCACACTAATTATACAGTAACATTTTCCCCCTAACAGCAGCTGGGATTTTCTATTTTTTTGCCAGCTATTTATAACTCACTTAGACAAGGAAGCCTCCTCCCACCCCACCCACCCCAAGTAAAATTTCTCTGGGGTGGATCTGGTTTTATCTAAATTGGTTGGACAGACTTGCAAAGCATATATAATCCATACTGAAAAAGATAAGACTTTCTCCTTGTATTGGATATAAAAATAACCAACAGGCAAAATGAACATGGATAGGGAAAAATTAATTTACTTCCCTGCTTAATTAGTAGATGCAAGATAAATGTAACTGCTTAGCTTCCTAATTATAATAATACTTAACAGTTACGTGAAACTCTTCATCATCAAAAATACCACCTTCTCCTGACGCTAAATCATTAGTCTTTGGCACCCCCCTGTGAGCGTCTTATCTAAACAGGAGAAAGACCTCAGGAGAGGAGCTGAAAATTCAGAGTGAGGTGACAAGATTTTCCATTATCATTAAGCAAGCTGTTGTTACATGTAGCTCTAGTCTCCTGCCCCCAGAACCTGGGTGTTTAGGGACAATCTGCCTTTTTAGCAGGCTCAAGGATCTACCATATCCAGGATACACTACTGAGTCTCAGTGCTGTGAATACTTGCTCATCTATCTCCATAGCCAACAAATGACCAGAGGTAGCAAAGAGAAGACAGAGACCCTGGTACCAACTTGAAACAGCCATACTGCCCACTATCAGTATGCCGTTCATGGAATGTCTTCAATTACTAATGTTCAATTGAGTATTTCTACCTTTTCCTTTTTTTCTGTAATGATACACAGCTTCCAACTTCACTCCTAACAACTTGGGATTCCTGGTGTGAGTCTCCTGGTCACTAGACACTAGAAATTTGACATATCCAAATCCTTGGCTCTCATAATACTTGCACTTTTAAACAAATACAACTTTAGTTTCAAAAAGAGTGGGATTTGATATCTCACCCTCCTGAGCAACAGGGCTGGTTAGCATGAGCAACATGCTATCCGGAAAGGATACATTTTGTCTACCACCTTAACCCTCCCTCACAGGTTCCTCCCTACTTCAGTGCTCAAATATTAGCCTGTCCTGTACCATATCAGTGGGTTTAGAATATCCTCCTCCTCCTCCTAGTCCTTCTTCTCCTCTTTTCTTTTTGTTTTTTTATTTCAAGGAAGTATTTCACTGTATAGCCCTGGATTGGGTATCCTGAAGCTTGGTCTGCAGACCAGGCTGCCCTTGAACTCAGAGATCTACCTGCCTTTGCTTCTGGAATACAAGGCTCAAAGGTATGGGGCACCACATCCATCTGGCTTGGGGAAGAAGGAAGAGGAGAGGGAGACGGAGAAGGAGGAATAGAAGGTGAAGGAGGAGGAAGAGGAGGAGGAGAGGAAAAAGAAGAAATGAAATAAAATAAAAATAAATAAAATAAAATATCTTTGTTCTAGACCGGGGTTCATAAGTTCAGATACCTTACTCCTATCAAACATTGGAATCACATTATTACAAAAGAAAGAAACATCAAATTGAGTCAGCACTATGTTTAGTGCTTGATAGAATTTTAACTCAATTTTGTTTTAAAAATAAGATGTCTATATCATTTGCTACAGGCTTATTTTGATGATGACTTTGGTAAGAGGCTACAATTTTAGATCTTGCATTTATTTTGTAGTCAGGATAGAGAAAGGGAGATTACTCAAAGTGATTGCCACTTAAATTGTTGCTTTACTATACTGTTTTCCCTTATTTTTTATAAACAATGGGTCACATGCTTTTTGTTTAAATTCAAATTTTTCAAAGATCAAATCTACTATAATGGGATAAGAATTATAACCTCTAATTATTATGGCTTAAAGGCAACACAATTTTGCAACAGCTTTTTAAAAAATACATATTAATGCAATGCAAAGGATCTCTCTCTCTCTCTCTCTCTCTCTCTCTCTCTCTCTCTCTCTCTCTCTCTCTCTCTCTCTCTGTCTTTCTCTCTGCCTCTATCCTTAGCCAAAGAAAAATATATCTCTTGGATTTCCATAAGTCATTTGCCCATGTTTTAGTTCAATGTATATTTATTCTTATAACATGTGGTAAGCTCAGAAGAGAAAGTAAACACACACACACAATTTGCTACGTCATCCCACAGCTACCTATGAGGGAGGCACTGGTCCCTATTCTACACCTCAGAAATGTGTTTTCAATTTATCCTGTCTGATCCTGTCTATGCTATGTCTCCATTACATACTTTTCTTTTGTGCATAGTGCTACACAGTGCTCCAGTTCAGAGCATTAGTTCTCAGAATGGAAAAGGCTATCATGACGGATCCTAATTCAGGAAAGACTTAGACAGTAGTGTTATTAGGACGCAATGAATGCATCAGGATAGAGAGAAAGATCAGACTCAGTTCCATGGAATTGAGAGCTGGAATAGCAGTCCTTCACAGTGCTGGGTTTTTTCCTATACTGAACAGAAAATGCTGAACTTAGCTCTTAGAGAAAATGAATATCCTCTGAGAGAGATAGCTTCCGGGAAATGAAAGAACAGAGATGTGAGCTTGTCAAAGATGTTGCAGAAGAAATGCAACTCCCAACCAAATAACTGCTCTTCTTGAGGATACTTCTAAGTCTGAGGACCTTTGACTTCATGTCTCAGCTTAGTATCAGTTCAGTCATTTTCCAAAGAAGAGATGCTAAATCAAAGCCTGAGTAACTCCTTCAAATTTTACAGCCATCTATGTGTTTATCTTCTGAAGTGAGCCTATCCATAAGTATAGCAGGTACAAGCTCTCTATCACACAGCTGTATCTGGCACATTAATCAAATGTTATTAGAGGTATAAATAGATTCTATTTCTTGAGTAGTGGTTAGTTGATAATAATAACAATATAAGAAATAGAAAATAATTATATCCTATATAAACTGATAAAGGTGACAATAGGAAAGAATGCTCAGAGATCTAGTGGTCTGAGGCTTTTATAGCGAATGCCTATTTTATTTCCATATAATAAAAAGTCTCTGTGTAATAGTAGCAGCTATAATAAGATCACCTACTTTTTACTTAATATTCTCTGGGTACATACTATATGTTTCCCTATTTAATCTGCATAGAATAGTCATCATCTTTCCATTATACAGCAAAGAACAAAGAACTGGTGTACGAATGCATGGGGGCACACACACGCACGCACACACACACTGAGGTGTGCACAGTCTCCATAGCTAGTAATTTCCCTCTGTATTTAAAGTCCTGGGACTCTTTAGTGCAAACACTGCCCATAGATAATCAGAGGAATATACACAGAAAGAGTTCAGGAATTGCAAGCATTGCTCTTTCTCATCCCTGGATGCTGAACTCTGTTCAATCATGTGGCCCTCTAGAGGAAATGCTAACATTTTTGGTGGTGAAAGGCCATCGATCCTTTTCAGCATCCCCTCTGTCCCTCTCATGGGAGCACTCCAGGCTGCCTTATCCTGTGTGTACACCTATTTCTGATATGGGTGCACATTTACCTGCCTTCACCTGTGTGTATACTTGTCCCTGACATGGAAGCACCTCAGCTTGCCTTCTCCTCTGTGTATTCCTATTACTAACATGGGAGCACCTCAACTTGTTTTCTCCTGTGTGTATATCTGTCCCTGGCATGGAAATGCATAAGCCTTGCTTTTCCTGTGTGTACACCTCTCTCCTCCCTACATGATAGTATTTCAACCTGCCTTCTCCTGTGTGTACACTTATCCCTAAAATGTGATAATCTCAGCTTGTCTTCTATGTGTATACCTGTTTGTGATATGGGGACACATCAGCCTAACTTCCCCTGTGTGTACACCTGTCTCTGATATGGGAGCACCTCAGCCTTCTCCTGTGTATACACTGCTAAATATTCTTCCTATAATTCCAATCCGTCCTTCTCATTTATACCATTAAGAAAAAAATCTCCACATAACATTCTTCAATGCTGTTTATTTATTCATGCACAGCCCCAACTTCCCCAAACCCCTAACAACTGTATAACCTTCACTCTAGCACCTTAAATGTTAGAAACGAGCATACCCATCTTTAAAGAATATAAATTTAATTCACAATGACATATGTTGTATTGAGAAAGGGCCGCAGGCCATTCTTTTTTCAAAATGTTCAAAACAGAAGGTCTCTGTCCAAAATAGAAGTGTATGTTACAATGTTCCCATAAGAGAAAAAAAGCAAGAGGAACCTCAGAACCACAAACATTCTATTTCCAAGTTGAGAGCAAACAAAAAAAAAAGTCAGCCCAGAGGGGATAGATTTGGAGAAAAGGGGGAGCCAGATATGCAAACTTTATTCTATGTTTAAATCCAGCATATGGGCCATTCCAATTTTAGGACAATAAATACTAACTTCTGTATTTTGATAATTAATGACATAAAAAAAGAACCAAGCTATATTTGAAGGCCCTGATATGCATTCTAGATATCAGTTTTTGAGGTAAAGAGCCCATTTTTGTTGACAAGATGTAAAACGTAGGTAGTACTGCACAAATTTTCCTGTTCTTTAGAAACCAAGTTAGGATACGGATATAAATGTGTGCACTCACACCTTCCCATAAATAGCATTTTCTGGGGTCTACTTTTAACAACTTGGTATATCCCTAAGAAAGCTGCAACCTACTAAATCCAGGATTGGTTGGAAACTCCTTTCAGAGACTGAGTTGAGAGTCAATGATGGGGACATGGCTCTAGAACCCCAATGCATTGCTCTGTATAATAAATGTATATTAACAGCATGAAGAAACAAATTATTTATGTTTCCAGGGTTGAGAACATATTGATCCTCTACATTCCGATTCCATGGTGCTGCCAACATAGAGAATCCACTTTCCAAGGCAGATGATAATCCCTCTGTCTCTAACCTGCTTCCTAGCTCTCTCTCATCTTTGACCCAGATTGTACACACAATAAAAATTTCAGTTTCCCAATGATTTGAGGCTCCTCTGAAACTCATGCATGTATCATACATAAGTATTTGTTCTCAAGATGGTCATGATTCACAAACTTATGTCTGCAAAAAATATATACTTTGAATTTTTCTCTAATTTAGCACATGTCACAAAAATGCAAGGGTCAACCAGGACTGCCTGAGTCTTGTTCAATGTGGTGTCTGCTTCCTTAAAGTCTTCATATAGTATGTGGGAAGCAGAGGACCAGGTATAGAATAGTGACATGTGACTTTTAGATATCTGGCCACACAGGTGACTTTTTGTCTCTGCCTCTCAATTCACATTACTATCCCATTTCTAGGATAGATATTTGAGCTATTTGCCCAGCTCCCTGGCCTTGGAAAGTCTACCTTTTGACCAAAGCCATGCTCCTCATGATACAGAAACCTATGCTCATTTTTGGAAAATCATTAGTGTGAAGAATTCTGAGACTTCCAGGGCATCTGCAAAGACAAATAACCATTTCTGCTCTGGAGTTAATCCTATCCTTGAGATAAGTGACTGGATTTTTTTTCATCCAAAAGATCTTTTTTCATATTTTGGGTAGTATAATGAATATTCCTGGTTGTCAATTTGACTACATTTGGAATCAACTACAATGAAGAATTGGAAGGCTCAGAGAATTGGATCCAGGTCCTGAGGCTGGAAGACACAAGTTTCTGACCTGGATCTTGGCATGGAGATCTTGAGGCCTAGTGACCACAAAAAGCTTAGGCCCAGGCAAGGTAGTAGATGCCTTTAATTCTAGGAGAATGAAACAAGGATATCTCTGAGTTCTAGGTCAGCATGGGACAAAGCAAGTCCCAGATCCAGGCATGGTGGTGTATACCACTAATCAGGGCCTCAAGTTCTGCCGTAGACCTAAATACAGACATTGGAAGAAGGAAGATTCACTTTTCTTCGTGTGCTTGCATTTACTTCCCAGTACATCTGTTGGAGCGTACTTCTATAGAAGACCAGCTGAAACAGCTAGCCTCATAGAACTGAGCAGCTATTAGATTCTTGGACTTTCCATTCACAGCTGACCATTGTTGGGTTAGTTGGACTACAGACTGTAAGTCATCACAATAAATTCCATCAGTATAGAGAGACATTCTAAAATTTTTGTTACTCTAGAGACCCTGACTAAGACATTCTTCCTCAAAGATTAAACATATCTCTGCAACACATGCTTTGTTCTAGCAAGAAGATTCTCCTTTCTACTTTTTGGACATCATGATTTCCAAAGTCATTACAATTGATCATGGAATCTAAACCTCCTTTATATCTAAATTTGAAAAGTCATTTGTGAGATCACAAATGGGCAAACTGTGATGCAAAGTGGCTCATTGGTTATCAGTGTTTCCTGCTCCTTCAGAGGGCCCCAGTTTGTATCTTAGCACTGGTGTAAAGTAGTCACAACCTTCAATAATACTAGCTCCAATGGATCCTCTGACATCTCAGGGAAACAGTAATCATACACATGTATCAAAGATAAACACACATACAAACACATAATTTTAAAAATTATATAAAAATACAAATTAAAGAGTTGATAGGCAGAGTATGTATGTCTGCTTGTGTGTGTGTACTTGACTATGTGAACACACACGCACACACACACACATGTACACACACCACATGCACAAGCCTTTGTTGGTAATATCTTGTTTCAACCTTCACGAGTTTTGATAGAGGAACTGAGATGATTATATAATTTTTCTCTTTTCTTCCACTTAATGTAGTAAATTACATGATTGATTTTCAAATGTCAATTTCTGAAAATAAAAGAGTGAACTTATTTAAAAGGTACATTTGCTTTTAGATAACACTACATTTGGCTTAATAAGTATTTAGAACGTTTTATACCTATATTCCTCATGCAGATTTCTCTTCTTCACAAAGTCCTTGCAAATTTGGATGTCAAGTTATTCTTATCTCATAAAACAAGTGGAAATGTATTGAAAATGTACACTACCCAAAACCTTATGCACCAAAGGTTATAGGTGATTCACTAACAGTTTGAAAATAAGGAAGAAACCAAGCTATTAGTTGGTGAACAATGACACTGTAAAATATTATTCTGCATTAAAAAGATATAAACCATTAAGAGATACATTTTTATAATTTAAAGGAGCCAGTCCAAAATAATGTACCAAATTATTCCAACCATGTGACACTCTGGAAAAAGTAAAACTGCAGACAGTAAAAAGATCACCATGGCAATCACAATTTTGTACTAGGGAAAGATTATGTGTGAACATGTGTTATTCTGTCCGATATTGTAAGATGGATATATGATGTTGTACATTTATCTTATCCTAGCACATAGACCTGAATAAAGAATGAACCTTTATATAAGTGGTAAATTTTGGTTAATACAAATGATCATACCATCATTCTAACAAGTTGTTTTAGTTATTTTTCCTGTAGTAAAATTATCTGACAGAAACAACTTCAGTTCACACCTAACAGTACAGTCAACCCAAAAGAGGGAAATCAAGGCAGCAAAAGCTTGAAGCATCTGGCCACATTACACAAGCAGGCAGAAGAGAGCCATGTCCATGAGCCAGTGCTCAGCCCACTCTCTCCATTTTATACTGTCCAGGTTGCCTGCTCAGGTAATCATGCAGCTCTCAGTGAGCAGATTTTCACCCTACAATGAATATAATCAAGACATTTATGCCAAGAAGCCCATCTCCAAGATGATTCTAGTTTCTGTGAAGTTGACAATTGACACTAACACAAATTTTGAAAATAGATGATTAAGAAGTTAAGATAATGTATGTGGTTGCTGGATTGCTGGAATTTTTCTAAAGGAGAAACTCCTAGGAAAAGTAGTCATAGTTTTTAAACCACAAAGGTCTTGAATAGATGTCAATGAAGATATGAGAATGACAAATTGGAGCATGAAAGCAAGTTGACTGATATATCATGGAAATTCAAAATAAGGCAATAGTACGGAATCAGTACCCACTTAAAAGAATGTTTGTAAAAAAAAAGGGGGGGGCGGCGTTAATGCTAAGATCTAGAAGAAGTTAGGAACACCTGGAGATGTCTTCATACAATATTGGTAGGATGTAAAATGTAATTGCTGCCTCATGTACTAGTTTGGCAATTGTTTGAACAGACACAAAATTATGGTATATTCCCAGAATTTAATCTGGAGCATTCTGTTCTAAGGCAATGCTTCTCATCATATTATTTGTTACTACAACTGTAACAAGACTTTTCAAATATTTTGTTCGATGTTAAATCAAGAAATTTAACAACAGGTCAGACTAAAACTTATCTAAATATGTAATTTTTGTACTTTATGCCCAAGAGGTATAGTATATTTCACCTCTAAAGCCAATTTCTTCCATTCGGAGTAATGTTTTGTTTATTGAGAATGTATACCTCAGAAAAACTAAAAATTTGTATTTATACAAAAATCAATTCATGAGTATTTATAGCAGTTCTATTCCAGATGCCAGGTATACAAAAGAAATGTTCTTCAATCAATTCAAAGATGTTACATTTTTATAATGGAATCTAACAAAAGTAGGAAAAAAGCTCTTGAGAACAACTTGGACTAATCTCAAAGCTTCTGTGCTAAGTAAGCTCAGTGCCCAAGTACACACAGTATAACATCCTGTTTTGTTGCATTCTTGAAGATTGACATTCTAGCAGCTTATAGTAGACTAATAATTAGAGGTAGGGTTAAGCATGTATTCAAACATTGTCAGTGAAAAATGTAATTAACTTTTAAAATAACAAAAACTGTCATGGTAAACAACAATTTACTTTCTTTATTATGTGGGTGGGGATATTAAAAACAAAACTTTAAAGAAATAAGAAATCAAAATGATGTCACATAAACAAAACCCAAAGTATGTTTCTAACAGAGAAGTGAAAAACAAATACAAACTTTCCAGAATACAAAATAATTTGCAATTAGAAATTTGAGTGTAGCAAAGAAATAAAAATATTTGAAAATGAAAAATTAACTATAAGGTTTGAGTCATACTTTTATTTGTAGAAAATAATATTCAACTTTCTAAGGAAAATATATTGCCAATGTGATTAAGTTCTGAGCATATACAAATATAAGAATGTGAAAAAAACTATTACAGAGGATTGTGTGAATTAGAAATAAATATTTTGAAGCTTCACACATTAAATGTGAAGGAATCTGATTGGGTTTGAATGTAAAATCAGATTAATTGAGTTGTATCTTGAAAACATTAAGAATAAATGTAAATCTGTCCACAGAGGAAATGAAAATCTCTAATACTTAGAAGCTAGTTAGGAAAGCAAAGAATTGATGGAGCAAACAGAAAACAGTGCCCAAAAGTGTATATATTAATTCAATCAGTGCATGTTAAGAGGACTATTGTTTAAATATCCTCCTTTAAATCCACAAATACAAAAGTCATAGATCAGGAGACCTGGTTGTATATAAAAAGAAGCTGTCCATCTGAAATGATAGAAAATCTAAAATTGGAGCTAGAAACTTACATACTACTGTTTGAACTTGTCTCACGATGCAATGGAGAACTGGTTTTTCTTAGAGACCTAAGATACAACATAGACTTTGATAAATGAGTCCTACGGTATCACAAATATACAGCTTAACCTCACTACAGAGGGTAAAAAAGAAAATAACTGGTCTCATTATCTTTAGGAAGCACTGATTTTCTTTTACTAGGCAATCATAAAGCTGGGGGGAGGGTGAAGCACAATTTCTGATATGCAAAAATGTTCCTCAAAGAAGGACAGTTTATTTACCTTGAAACTACTTCATACATATATTAGATATTCACAAAATAATGTTTGATTAGACCAGAAAGTCAGAAATTTTTCTTTTAAAAATGTTATAAATAGACAAGGAATGGTATAAAATGAACCTGTAGTGACATATTAGTGGAGAATCTCAGTATAAACTTATATTTTTTAAATGTATATATAGATGCATAAATGCAGAAATGTGGAATCCCAAAGGAAAGAGTGAGATCACTCAATTCACATCTTTAAACACATTCTGGGATACCCCTATTATTGAAAATTTAAGAACTATATTAGAAAACCTATAATTATGGAGAATGTTTGATATCAGAGTGCAAGGAAAAGTCTTTAAAAGAAAACCATGTCAGAAAGGAAAATATCTTTAGTCTCAGAAAACAATTTGAAAGCAATACTAGTAAGCAAAATTGAAAGTCTTTGAATGAACAAAGGAAAAATGATAATCTTGAGTAATGCCCACAAATAAAGTATCTTTCAGTCTATTATTTAAACATTATCTTAGTTAATGTTCTATTGCTGTGAAAATACATGATGATCAAAGCAAATCTTATAAAAGAAAGCATTTAATTGAGGGTGTGCCTATAGTTTCAGAGGGTCATTCTACTATCTCCATGGCAAGGAACATAGTAGTAAGTATGTCCCTAGGTCTAGCATTGGTTTTTGATAACCTCAAAGCCCATTACAAGTGATACATTTCCTCTACCAAGGTCATATCTACTCGACAAAGCCTCCTAATCCTTTTCAAATAGGCCACTCCCTGGAGAACATTAAAATCTATGAGAATATGAAGGACATTCTCATCCAAATCATCACATTCATGGACCCATAGGCTTGTAGCAATATTATAATACAAACATTTATTCAGTTCACCTTCAAAATCCCCATAATCTTTCAGCCTAAATGCTGTTTTAAAGCCAAAGGTTTGAACTCTCTTCTGAGAGTCATAGCAATCTCTTAAATGTAACCCCCATGTAAAATCAAAATAAAAAAAGCATATCACATACCTCCAAAATACCTTGGACCAGAAAATACATTACCATTCCAAAAAGGAGAATAGGGAGGAAACATTAGACCAAAGCAAGTCTAAAACCCATCAGGGCAAACTCCAAATTCTACAATTCCATGTCTAACTTCAATTTGCTCTTCAGATCTCCAACTACTTTCAGCTTTACTGACTGTAACACATTTCTATCTTTCTCTGTTGCTGTCTCTGTCTCTGTCTCTCCCTCTCCCCCCCCCCTCTCTTTTTCAGGCTGGTTCCATAGCTGCCCTGCATCTTTCCTTGGAAGGTATCCCATGACATTGGCAGCTCCAGCACCTTGGGGGTTTCAAGGCAATGCATTGGCATCTCTGGGTTTTTATGCAAGGCTCCCTGACACATACCTGATTTCAATGGCATTTTTTAGCTATGAGAGAGATTTCCCAACCTTTTTCTTGTATGCTTGACTCTACAGTCAAAACCACATGGCCAAAGCTGCCAAATTCTACTGTTTGATAGGGCTAGAACTTGAATCATTTTTCATTATTTTGTATCATCTTTCTATTGTTGATTGTTTTCTTAACTGTTTAAGCTTTTATTTTGATTCTAGTTCATAAGCTGGAAGCTTAGCTGGGTGAGTTCTTGTCCTGAGGTCACCATTCTCTTTAGCCCATTTAGCATCAGGCTTTTCTTTAAACTTTTTATCTCCTTTAGCACTTATACCTCCTGATCCTCCTTTTCTCATTAAACTATGTTTCATGTTTCTTTGTTCAGCATGCTTTTCACTATAGTTTTGAATATGAGTTGTAACATGGATCCATTTAAATTATTTGCACTCCTTCTATGAATGATCTTCCAAACCAAAAGAGATCTCTCAAAGGTCCAATTGCTATAAAAGAAGTCTTTAGCCTCTCCCCTACGTTCTTGGCAGGCTGAACCATGACATTGCTCAAGCCAAGTCAGTAGAGGGCCAAATTATTTCACCTTCATGGTGGGGTAGCTCAAGGCCATCTGGCTGCCTGTGTCTCTGGTCATACAGCAAAGACCACAAGGCTTTTTCCAAGCAACTTGTAGGTGCTTTCCATTCTCTAGCATACTTATCTATGGAGGCTTTTAGAGGCACACCCAAACTACATAACTTCAAGGCATACCTAACTGCATCTGACATTAATTAAGCCTTTATATTTTGCTAATAATTAGTTTTCTATCTAAAACAATCAAATATCCTATAACAAAGAGTGATTACTACTCACTACATACCACCATCACTACTAGGCTGTCTTGAAATGTACCCTGCCAAAACCATTAATCCAAAACTCTTTGGTTTAACATCAGACAGATTTTTAGGACAAAGGTAAAAAGCAGCATAATTTTTTGCCACACTATGACAGCAGTGGTCTCTATGCCACTTACTAATATTCTTCCTCTGAAGTTTCTTGATCCAGGTCATCATAATTTACATTGTTCTTAGTACCACTGTCTTTCTTGTTCATTAAGTCTCCTTTACAGTGTTCAACTGTTTACCTAATCCAAAGCCCCAAAGTCCACATTTCACCAAAAGCAGTATGGTTAGGCCTGTCATATCAATGCATTGCTAGCTGATACCAACTTTTTCCTTAGTCACTGTTCTATTGCTGTTAAGAGACACTATGGCTAAGGAAAATTTTATAAAAAGAAAGCATTTAAGTGAGGACTTGGAAACACTTTTTCCAAATAAGCAAAAAGTGGGGCAAAAGTGGAAGTTTTTACTTCCAGAGGAATTACAGTGACTAAATGAGATGAATGAAGAATAAGGACCATATTTTCTAGAACATCATAGCAACAATTTATGTGTATGCTACTTGTTAACAATAGATGAAATACTGAGACTTAGACACCAACCTATGCATATTTCTTGGTACATTCAGTCATTAGGAAAGTTGTTTTAGAATGTTTTCAATTCCTTTGCCAGACTCTTTCCTCCTTCCATATAGGTTGGAGGTGATAAGTCACAGCTAATAGAATCAGAAAAGTGGAAAAGACTATCCTTTTAATAGAGACTCAAAGCAGACATGACCTTTACCCAGTGATCAAACATCATCTGCCACATTTACATTTTATCCTCTGATATGACACATAACTGCCATCACATTTTTGGTGCTCTTTCTCAAAATGTTTAATGGTTCTAATCACATCAACAAGGATAAACAAGAGGTTTCATAAACTGCCTGACCAAACACATATTGACAGTGTCAAGGTCATCCTGGCAAGAAATAACTGAGGGGTCATCAGATTTATACTAAGGATTGATGACAATTGAATTTAATGCACTGTAGTGGAAAAATAGATATCAATAAATCTATAGTTTTCTATTGACATTATCCTTGTGTCAATTTCTTAGCCTTAAGTTCTGTGGGATGGCTATGAGATGCCATGAAAAACAATGCATGGTATGCAAGAAAGAAACTTACCTAATAATCTACAAGAGAATATGGGGAAATGACTAGACAAGGTTTGTATATTTATGTTATATTTTTCATACTAGGATAAAGATATTTTTATAATGAATTATTTTCTATAAATGAAAACAACCTCAAAAAATAAAAACACATAGTCGAGTGACATTCTATATTGAAAATAAAGATTCTCTGGAGTGAAGATATCCCAGGTTTGACTTCCACCAGCTTTTAGTCAGTTCTAGTGATTTCTATGTTTACAAAATATAAAAATTCTCTTATCAGTGCATCTTTAGCAATATACAAACTGAGCATGATTGAGTTTGCTGGATATTTTGTACAGCCAAAAAGATGGTTGGTTCCTAGAAATGTAAGTCACCCCTAAGTCATAAGTCTCACATATTTGAACATTAAAATCCAGTCCTGTAGTATTTTTTTTACGTTTTATACTATCTTTTTCTTTTACAAAAGATTATAAATTTCTCTTAAATTTTCCAGTAGTCATTCTCTATGTAATAATTCATTATACATGTAAAACAAAAATCTCACCAACATGAAATGTTTAATTTTACTTTAAGATAATATATAATTAATAGTTTAAATAGTGTTATGCACACACACACACTGTTTGATTTGCTTGTGGCTTATCTCACAGTCATTTATTTCTCAATTCATGTAGACAAATTCAGAGGTCATTCTGTTTCCACTTTTGAGTCTGGCAAGATCCACAAACCCAAGTACCCATAATAATATGAATGAGCTCTTTTCAAAATCTGTTATATGAAAAAATATTATCTCAAAATGGTCCCAAATCAAATTAACATAGAAAATATTTCATTCTATTTTCCTTTTTTGGAGAAGTCAAAACAGATTATTGTTTCAAAAAAACCTAGTAGACGAGACAATTCCTTAATAAAGAGATAAATTAATTCTCATTTAAATCTTATTAATTATGGATTCACTTTGGGAACAACTGTGTTGCAGTAAACCAAATTACACTTCAGAGACCAGATCTGAATGGTTTTATTCTAGGCTGGCTCCAACTATTGATGGATAGTCCAGGAGTGAGAAATTTCTGAGCCTGCAGATGCATGGACAAACAGGATGAATAATCAGGTAGATAAGCAATAAATGAAGGGAAGAGAAAGAAAGAAAGTAAAGGAAAGAGTACTTTCAATACTTTGACATTGTGTCACATGAAAAGTAGAAGAAAAAAATAGAAAGAAAGTACAAAAGAATAGAATCAAATATTTTGGATAGTGTCTTAATGAAGAAAGTAAAAAAATAAAAATTCAAAAATTTTTAAGATTTTCACATTATATTTTATATTCTATATAAGAGGACCACTGCACTCAAGAGCTCATAACAACCATAGTAGCCTACATAATATGAAGCCATTGTGGAGAGGGAGTGGACATTAATGGCCAATAATAGCTAAAGATCTATTGAGAGTTTATGGCACCCAGGGGAAGGAGAGTCAATATGTTTATGGGTGTTGCCAGTGTTGGGTTAGCTGTATCCCAGTGGTTGGCTTTACATCTGTGAGAATATTATGGGAAGCACAAAGTGGTCACAGTGGGTTATATAAAGGTAAAAAGGTAGACATGAAGTTAGCAAAATGGTAGGTGAGAATTGAATATATTGAGAAGGAAGTAGGAGGAGGCATAAGGGGAGATTGATTAAAAATGCATTGTATTCATGTTTGAAATTCTCAAAGAATTTTAAAAAATTATTTGTTTTAAAAGTAAGGACAATGACAGCATGGAACTATAGCTCAATGGTAGAGTGACTTGACTTGAATATATAGGGTCTTGGGTTTGATTTCCCAGTACCAAATATAGTAGTAGAAATTAAAATAATTATAATGAACTTGTTTCAAATGAAGTATAGAACCATGAAATTTTATGCTTTTATATTCAAAAACCAACTCAATAAACCTAGAGAAAACTAAAACAAAGATTGAAAGGGAAGAAAGGAGATGAAACAAGAACTTCAAAAGAAATGCTTAACTGATAACCAGTACAACAGATGGCATGTCTTAATCTGGGTTCTCCATAAAACAGATCAGTTTTACAAAACGTTAATCTAAATTGCAACATCATTATAAAGTGACATGAAAAAAATTGATAATAAATAACATGAAAAGAAGCTGATGCATGTGTTAAGGGATGATCTAAGTGAGGCCTGAGGCCTTACTGATGATAAAAATGAGTTCTCACAAAAACACAGCAGCAAAAATCCTCCACACAACAAAACATAATTAATACTCAGAATGAATAAAGCAAGCCACTTTAATTTGCCTGGGATCTTTCTAAAAGCCATATATCAAAATATAGCAGCATCATATAAATAGAAATCTACAAATCAATATCTACAGATTTAGAAACTCAATTATTTAATAAAAGTCAGTGGCCGAGCAGGGGATGTATGTAGATTATTAGCTGGTAGATTTTCTATCTAGAGTTCACAGGGCTCTGGGTTTAAGCCCCTGCACTACATAAAAGAGTCATGGTGGCATACACCTGAAATCCTAGTACTCTGTAAATTGACACTGGACAATCAGAAGTTCAAATCATCCTTAGCTACACAGAGGACTGGTCTACATGAGACTCTCATTAAATATAGGGATCTTTCTGTCACAAAACACCAGATCAATGTGTCAATTCAGGAAAGCAAAACAAAATAAATTGATTTCAAGAAAAAACAAAAAGTTTTCTGACATTTTGAAACTCTAAAAGTTTACACTAACAATCACTATTTAAGACAATAGTCAACAGTAAAGTAATGATGTTCCTCCTGTGCACAGGAACCAAATAAAGATAGTGGCTTTGCATGGTACTTCATGAACGATCAAGATACTTGTGTAAACTAGCAAAACAATAATGATAGTCTCATCAAGATTTTTTTCATTATGTGGGATGGAACTTGTGCCTGTGTATGCTAGACAAAAACTCTATCATCTATGTATTCTCCCAAGGATTATTATTGAGTATATACTTAAATATTTACAGCATTATGATATTAACAGACCAGCATTTCTATGAGTCTTACAGATGATAAAAAACATGACATGACCTCAGTAGTTTTACTGAGAGTTGCTTCTATCATTTTTGTGAGAATAAATAAGTAGAAAACAAACAACACATAACATAAACAGTCTAAAACAAACATTATAATAAAGCAATGAAGAAAAGTCCATTTTATCAGTAATCAAAGAAGTATTTGCCAAGACAATAAGTATATTTTAATTTAATTTTTAATTTATTAAGTGGAAAAATATAAAGAATATATAGATTAGATATAGATAGATATAGATGATATAGATAGATATAGATAGAATAGATATAGATGATAAGATAGATATAGATAGAGAGAAAGATAGAGATAGGAAGAGAGAGAGAAAGATAGAGATAGAGCTAGATACAGATATCTCCAGTCCTCAGAAGAATAAAGAATATGTTTTTTCTTGTGTAATAAAGGTAGCAGTGAATATGAGAACAGAACATTTCATGGAATAAAAATATCAGTCTATGTTTGGAATCATTAGTTTTTAGTTCTAGACAGGATTAATGAAATTGTTCATTACAAGAAGACAGCCTTACAATGTGTAGTTTATTGTATGATGGCTTCATAGTCATAAAGGATAGGAAGTAACCTGCTGTTTTGATTATAATGGAATGTTTCAATAGGTGCAGTTGAACCTCTAAGCCTGTACTATATATACCTAAAACAAAACCCAAGTAGGAATGCTGGCATACACTAACTGTAATCAAAAGATACAGAGAAGTTGAAAGCTGAGGAGAGGTTGAGCTGGTGAACATTAAACAAATCTTAGCAGTTCAATTAAAAGCACATTGATTGATACAGGCCATGAAAGAGATCGCCACTGCAAAACCCGGATGGGTCTAAATGGTACAAAATTGTTCACCAGCGGCATTGATGAGGGCTTCACACCAGTTGCTTAATTATTTATACTAAAGTCCAGGGGCTAAAGAAGGTGTGGCATGAGAATGAGGACCTGAGTCCAATTCTCAGTATTACACAAAAAAATCTGAGCATGGTGATGTGTGCCTGTAATTCCAGTGCTGGTGAAGCAAAAACAGGAGAAAAACAGGAGGACCCTGGAGCCTGGAGCCTCACAGGGCAGACAACCTAGTTCAATAGGCATGTTGCAGATGAGAGAGAGAGGAGAGAGAGAGAGAGAGAGAGAGAGAGAGAGAGAGAGAGAGAGAGAGAGAGAGAGAGAGAGACAGAGAGAAAGTCTGAGAGATGAGAGAGACAGAAAAAGAGGAGAGGGAGAGAGAGAACGAGAAGAGAGAGGCAGACATAGAGACAGAGACAGAGAGAAACAGAGAGGCAGAGACAGGCGAAAGCTGGAATTGAGGGTAGAATGTACAGGTAGAAATACATGGAAAAACAATTTTGGAGGGCTATTTCCTGTAGTGAAGGTTTTGTTGTTCTGTGGATGAGTATTATTCTGATGATATGGATCTAGGTTGGCTGGCCTGGGAGGCTCCAGTTTTCTCGTGTTTCTACTTCACCAACACTGGAGTTACAGGCACACATCATCATGCTCAGATTTCTTCTGTGATTCTGGGAATTGATCTTCCATCTTTGCCAAATCCTACCAGGCACAAATCACCTTCTGAACATAGTGATTCTCATTTCCAAGTACATTCATCTCTCCGAAGAACCTCAAGCCTCATTTTAAAAACACATAATTTTGCTTCACTTAATGGTCTCTAGTTAAATTCATTTTCCTGCAAACAATGTAATTTCATTCTTCTTCATGGCCAAATAAAACTGTTTTGTGTATATATACCACATCTTCTCTATCCCTTATTCTATTAACACAAACCTAGGCTTATCATGTTAACTTGGACATTATGTACGGTGCTAGAAAAGATACGTATATTTCAATGGAAATATTTACTTGGATATCCTCTGATATAAACCTAACAGTGGTATGGCTGGATTGTATGGCAGTTCTGATCTCCATAGTGGCTGGACTAATTTACATTTCCACAAGCAGTGTATAAGGATTCCTTTCTCCCTTACATTCCTACCAGTATTTTTCATTATTTTTCTCAGTGATTCTGACTAGATACTAGATCACTTCATATCATAAGTATATGCTAATGTTATTACATTTTTTCAAACAATATATTTTTATCATATTCTAACATGCTCCAACATTTCCATTATCCTTGTCACCTCTCAAACCACCTAATTCCATGCTTTCTCTCTCACATGCAAAAAGGACAGCAGAAACATAAAAATCAAAACAGAATAAAAGAATTCAATAAAACAAACAAAAAACCCAAAATAATACAGAAAGTGCATACAATCACACGGAGTCTGTTTTGTGTTGGCCAACTCTTGAGTATAGGGGTTTCCTTGGCTTGTAGCTGAAATACCCAGTGATATTCCATAGGAGAAATTTTATGTTCATTTTTCCAGCAGGTATCCCTTGCAAATAGCTTCTTGCTTAGTTGTGGGACTTTGTGCCCATGTCCCATTTCTAGTGCTGGGATTTTCTCTAGCTTGAACCCGTGCAGGTCTTGTACATACTATCATAGTCTCATATGTTTATATTTCCTGTTGTGTATGGAAGACAGTTTTCTTGGGCACATCCACCACCTCTGGGTCTTATAATCTTTCCAGCTCTTCTTCCACATAGATCCCTGTATATTGACACAAGGAGTCTGATGAAGACATCCTATTTAGAACTGAGTACTTCAAAGTCTCTCATTCTCCACACATTGTCCTCTGTGCATTTTTTGTTAATAACTATCTACTGAAGGCAGTTTCTCTAAATGTTGAGTGCTGTGTATACAGCGATGTGCCATTAGGAGACATTTTATTGCTATGTTCCTTGAACAGAATAACAGTAGTATGTTTTCCCCTATGGCCGATTATCTCATCTTAGATTCATGGCCATTCTGCCAATAATTTTTAAGGATTCATTTCAAGATGCAGGTACTAAATAATCAAATCATTTCCTGATGTCAATGAGCTACCTTAGGTGCAGTCATGCAGTCTTTCAAGGGATTTGTAAAAAAATTTCTTGAAGTCTGACAGTTTATGATCTGAAAAATAAATGTCAACTTGCCTACCTAACATTCAGTGGTGGAACAGGCATCTTTCCTGTGGAAAGATGAGAAAAAATGCAAAGTGTACAGTACCTTCTGTTTTCCAGTAACTCTCAAATCCAGGTGATGATGTGGGATGCTGGCTTCTGAAAGAGAAACCAGCCCTGCTGCCCAGACATGACTCTCCAGCATCCTCAGCCTTGCATATGAGATAACAGTTTTACCCAGCAAGTAGTGTGGGGCAGCTGTTCATGCATCTTTTCCAGATCACTTCCAAACTGCTAATTTGGAGATTCAAGGGCTCGTTCACATTGTGTACTGTATTTATTTCCTCAGACAAAGGGATGTGAACTCTCCATGAATCAATTTATAATTAACTATAATAGACAAATAGCCACACCTATGGATCTATTTAAGAAAAGCCTTTCTCTATTTTAGACTGTCTCATTCAGCTTTGGGGCACGGCACTTGTAAAGCATTTGCTTGTCTGAAAGGCTCGGGAAGGTAATATTTTTCTCTGATTGAGCAGTTTTCTGAGACTCCATGGCAGATATTTCTGAAGTCTTGAGGCATCTTATATTTCATGTAAAATTTGTCTTTGTTCTTAAGTCTTTCTTTACCTTTAGCACTGGTATCAGAGAATGAGAACATTTTATATCAGCCCCAGAAAGTATGGCTTCTTTGTGTTTAACAACTATTTCCCCAGTTTCTCCCACATTTCACTATAAACATTCCAAGGAACCTTCATCATTTGCCCATAGTTCTCTAGTTCAAGTAGTTAGTTCATTTAATTCATTTTCTATATTCTGCATTCAACATTTAACTTGTTACTAGATGTCCATGAGCCATTAAAGGATTCCCTCTCCTTCAATGTTTGAGTGGTTCTTCATTTTTTTCTTTAGTTTTCCACCATCAGTCTACAATGGGCCCTTAGGCTTCCTCTGGGTCCTTGTAACTACTGCCTGCTGGTCAAAGCTAATATTATACTTTTAGATTCTGCTTACCTTGGGCTGCAAACAATATCAAATTATCAATTGTCTATGTTGGTTAGCTAGCAGTACCTAAAAACCCACTCGAAACCTAACCAGCTAAAACAACATAGAGTTGGGTCATGGCATGTAATATGTGAAAGATTCCCCACAGGCTGTTGCTACTTAAAAGAGCCCAAGTGGCCAAGTGGCTACTTAAAAGGCCAAGTGACTAGGAGGTGAGTACTATACCCAGAATTTAATGTTTTAATCAGGCAAGGATTTTAACTTCTCTGGATGGTTTCGTTTCATACAGTATGATAGCAAGCTTCCCCTTAAATTATCCTAAGGGAAGTGGGAAAAGAAGGAATACAGGGAGGAAGGAGGAAGAGAGATAGAGAAGACAAAGACAGACATACAGAGGCATAGACACAGACAGAGGACTGGATTTGAATTTTATGGTTTCTCTTTCATTGTCATTTATTGTCAATTCTATTAATGTTTTGTTTTTTGGCATGGTATTTTAAAAGTTCTTCCCATATTTAAGGGGATAGAATATAGACTATATCTACATAACTCAAGCATTAATTTCACATTGTAAGAAGAGCATGTGAGATGGGAAATACACTGATGTGTATATAGGAAGAATAAAATGGGCAGTGTTCAACGCAAATGAACCCTGGCCCTGACTTACCATGACTTATGATGATTTGAGTTAGGGGCTTTAAACTTATAATGGTATAAATATATCCATGCAGTCATCCTTTTCAATACTGTTAGTTGCATCGTACATATAATATATTATAAAATATGCTTCACATTAAATTTTTGGCTGCTGTAAACTAATATAGACTAAGCTACAGTATTTTGTAGGTTAGTTTCTTTAATACATTTTTACTTAACCATGTTCTTTACTTATAATCATATTTTTGAGACATAACTCTATTTATTGTAAGTTGAGGAGCATCTGTAAAGACACCTTGGTCATTCTAAATATATCATTTTTTAAAATTTCATCATTATAATCATCCCTAAACTAAGGATTCCAAATTAAGTAGAATCAGGTGCTAGTTTTGGCCCAAATATTTACTGAATCCTTAAATAGGTTTAGCTTTCTATAAAGTTTTTACATATTAAAAACACGAACATAATGTTAAGTGAATGTTTTCATAAAACTTGCCATTAAAGGCTGGGCACAATGGTTCATTTATGCAATTCTAGCCCTCAGAAGGTTGACATTGATGACATACCATTAGTTCAAGGTCAGCCTTGTATACAAGTGAAAGATGTCTCGACAAAAACAAAAAAAGATGAAAAAGATTCATAAGGAATTATATTATCCAGGATTACAATTATTCTCTCTGATCTTTTAACTATGCTGAAGTGGTAACCTGTTCCCATCACTTTGAGGCCAGAACAGGTCAAATGACATTGTAGCAAAAGGAAATTCTCATTCAGAAATAGGCACTAATCCAACATGGGCCAGCAAATGATAAGTTGAATGTTATGTAGATTCATTTGTCAACTTCTAATGTTGATATCAGTGACATAGATAAGCTTTGCCTAACATTTTACTTGACTTTTGATTGTTCTTTCATCAATTTCAAAAAACAGAACATTACAATTCCTAAACAATTGCCATAGGTTGACACCAGTTAAAATTACTTGATGTATTTTAAACAAAATCACTTCTACATATGTTTATGTGTATATACTATATGTAACAATGTATTTAAAGGATTCTTTTATAAATGTTTATAATATACATGTACAGTCATGTGAATATGTGTATTCATACAGTAATAAGTAACTGTTAGAGTATAATTAAAATAGACAATTCAAACCTTCATTCAGAAAAGAAATAAAATATGCATGCTGCATTTGATTATTACTTGAAAGTCATGAATTTAACAAATTATCGATATCCTGCCAAAGTGAGTGATCTTACTATAACTTTAGCTATCAAGCAAGACCTAGAAATGCCTTCAGTGGTTTTCATATTCCAATTGCTATTTGATGACCGAAGGTTGAATTGGGCATTTTCGTTGACAACTCTATTTATCCTAAAGGAAGAATTTCTTTTTCTCAGCTACATACCAAAATCACCAAAGGCAGCCTACTAGCACTTGTTCTGGAATAAGCCACTTTTCTCTGTTATCTTGAGCACTTGAAAGATTTCCTGTGCATTTCTGTACAGAATACCAATACATAGTATAGGCAACTTAATTTGACTTCAAATTTAATAATTATGTAATGACAAAGAAAGCAGACACTTTTGAATTAAAGCAAAGTAGTAGGTTTTTAACCTTAGTGAAAGTCTTTAAATTTTGTAAGCTTTACATGTAATCTGAAGATATGTCATTAATATTCAGTATACATATTGAATAGAACATAATAGGAAATAATCTAGACAATCACTTTTGTGGAGTAATAACTCCTAAAAGTCAACTCCTGGAGTCCTCTACATACTTCCTTCTTTCTTCCCTGATCTTAAAAACATAAACACAGTTTAATTTTTCACCTTTTGAAGTTACATGGTCTTTTGGTGGTTTTTCACAATGATAGTAGTAAGGAAAGTTGGTAAAATGAACAATATAATCTGAGAACTGATATTTTAGGAAAATGAACAGAAATCATATAAACTTAGAGGCAAAGAAAATTTTAATTTCTCAAAATACCACAGTAAATTCCATTGTCAAAATTAGACTGTATTGACTATGTATGTGTCTTAGTCAGGTTTACTATTGATGTGCTGAAACACAGTGACAAAATGCAAGTTGTGGAGGAAAGGATTTAGTTGGCCTACACTTTCATATCACTGTTCATCATCAGAGGAAGTCTGGACAGGAACTTATACAGGAAATAAACCTGGAGACAGAATCTGATGCAGAGGCTATAGAGGGGTGCTGATTACAGGCTTGGTCGCCATGGCTTGCTTAGCTTCCCCTCCTACAGAAGTTAGGAACATTATCTGAGGATGGCATTACCCACAATGGGCTGGACCTTACCCCGTCAATCACTAATTAAGTAAATAACTTATATATGGACCTTATCAGCCATTTTCTCAACTGAGTTTCCCTGCTTTCAGGTAACTCTAGCTTGTGTCAAGTTGACATAAGACTAGCCAGCACAGCATGAGTTTGTATAGTGAGGAGAGAAGGTAGATAAGAATGAGATGTGTAGTTGTAGAATCCAACTCCAAACAAACTCCTAAAGCCTGTCATAAATAAAAAATGTGTTCTTTTTACTTAATTAAAAAAGAAATCTAAGCAGGCTTCTCTTTATTTAAAGGAAGAAAAGAAAAAGGTTAGTTGTAACTAACCATTCCTATTTTGCACATATCTAATAAGTAAAACATATTTAATTTATTCGAGATTCCTTTTTGTCTCTAGAAAACAGATTGTCATAGTATCCTTATATTTCCAGGCCACTCAAAGAGTTTTGTTTATAAAAATCAATATTTCCAAAGCTCTTTCCTTCTGTAAGCCAATCTATTTCAATTTTTACCTGTCTGCTGAAGGAAACCATGCATCTTGCAGAAAGCAGTTTGAGTTTTGTCAATTCTTTGTGGTCCATTATCAGCCAGGCAAAATTCAAGGTCACTCACTTTAGTGTTCACTTCCTGGCAGAGGTCCCCTGTCTTGATGAAGGTCCTTAAAGTTAGTAAATGAGCAGAGACTGTTTGGGGCTTTGTGAAATGCAATTCATCACCCTGCCTAATGCCTGCCATCTATGTCTTGCTTTGTTTCTGAGCACTGGGCATTGTCAGCAGGTGAAGGGAGCTTTAATGGAACTCCTAGTCCTTATGCTCCTCTTAAAGGGATAGTGTGGTTCATTGCATAGATCAAACACATAGGTTGGTCAAACTCTTGAGATTATTTGCTATGAGGTGGCCAAATTCTGTGGTAAATTATGTAACTAAGGCAACTCCCAATTGTTAAAGTATAACTAACCACAGTATAATATTTAAGTATATTATCCACAAAGTTATAATAACCCCAAGCACATGGCTATAATTTTAAAGGTATATACTTTTCAGAATTGTCTATTTTATTGTTGTTATTTTTTTCCTTTTCTGTGATATAATTTTTATTCTTGTATTTTAATCTCTTATTTCATGTTTTTGTTCAAAATCATACATATACATACATATATATATATATATATGCAGATAAATGACAGACTAGACAGATGATAGATAGATAGATAGATAGATAGATAGATAGATAGATAGATGGATGGTGTGTGGCATGGTTGAGTGTGTGTGCATGCATGCTAAAGATTGAACATGAGACTTTACACAATGCTCTGAGCCATAAATTCATTTTATTTTTCTAGTACTTTATTTTAAGACTATATATTATTAATATTTACTACTCTGACATTCAATTCTCTAAATAAACACAACCAATAGAAAACTGAAGATCTATAACTATAGTGACTTATTATAGGTATCTGAGACTAAAAGATTCCTCTATTTGCTGCCACAAGTGAAGACCAAGGAAGGAAGAGTATACTTTCAAGTACTGAGAATGGTAGAGATAATGATGGAGATTTGAATGTGTGTTTGAAATTCAGAGTGCTGGGGTCAAGAAGGAAACGAGATTAATGTCTGTTTATGAGCACGAGAGGGAGAGTGCATTTAGCCTTTCCCACTTTCTGTTCCATGGATGCCTTCAGTGGATAGAATGATGCTCACTCACATGGGATGTAGCATCTACTGTCTCAGGCAATTTCATACTGATCTCTCTAGGAATACATCTGTTTGACATACCCTCCAGATTCTTGGACATTCCATGATTCAGGCAAGTCAAAACATAAAACTAGACATTACAACTGCTTTTGGACCTAAGCAGTATTTTTGGAATAATTCTTAAACAGTACTTTTTGTTTTAATATTTTTCTAACTCAATAGCTCCCTATGAGTATGTATGTCTCATATATATGTATATGTTTTCAGTAGGCACAATTTATTCTTCTCTCTCATTGTTGCTTTTATTATACCTTGCTTAATGGATATAGATTACATAAAATATACTTTTTGTAACCTGTTTGTATTTTGATTGATTCTTAACTCATAATCAATATTGTTTTTTATATTAAATTTACATTTTGTGAAGTTCAAAGTAATATTTGTACAAATGAGTTGCTTTCATTATTTAAATTGACAAAACAATACATTATGTGTAGAATTCAAATCCTATTTTGTATGAACATTTTATAAATCAACAATTGACATTTACTTTGGTCTACTTATCCATCATTAGTCAGCAAGATGTAATAAAATCTTTCACTAGATTTCTAGCTTTGCCAATTTGTCCTCCATGACTAATAATTTATCTTTTATGTATGTCAAGAATTGTTTCTGGGTACATAAAAATTAGTGGTTATTATCTTCATGGTTGATTATTCTTTCAATGAAACAAAAAATTTCATTGTTTTGACTTTGCCTTGAACTATGTTTGATCAGTCTTTATTTTTTGCTCATGAAGTATCTTCTTTTAGTACATGACTTTTTCCCACTTACTACTATTTTTACATTATTAATTTTATTTGATGGCTTATATTTTCTTATATTACCACTCCACTCCCATTACTACCACCATATTTTTAATTTTTATATCTGTTTTTACAACATTGATTCAGACATCTATGTCACTTCTTTCCTCTGTTAGGCAGCAAAAACATGCTTGGAGTTCATTAATAATGGACCTCTTCCTCATCTACTTTGGACCTACTGTTTTTGTGGCAACACTAGAAAGATAAGCACCAACTTCACCACTTCTTACAATTTCAAATGCCATATATAAAGGGGGAACTGTCTGGGATCTGGTGAGACTCATTAAGAGTAAACTATTTCCTCTTACCCAAAGTAATAGAATCTACATCTGTCTCCAGGTGGAGACATAACATTCAGATTCTCTCCAATGATAAAAATATTGCATACTATTATCTCGTCCCTGAAGAATTAGTCCAGCAAGGCCTGTCAATCTTATGGCTAAGAGATAACCCTCAATGCTAAGGAGATGGGAAGTTTAATTGGCTTCCTTTCTATTTTTCTTCTTCATCTTCTTGCTGGAAGTTGCTGACATGCAACTGCTTGGTGAACTCCATTGCTATTCTTAAACTCTAGTAACTTCTTTACATTAGTGCTTCAAAACAATAGGAGAAGGAAATGGCTATTTCCCTCACTCTCAGGACCCTTCCTGGGGAATAAGAGTGGAATACAATTTGCGTAAGCAATTCCTTTCTTTCTTGGATGCAACAATATTTTAGGACAAAATGAGTTTGGTTTCACCATGACCAGAAGCCAGGGATTACAGAAAGGAAGTCTGTTTTCTCTCTTTATTTCTTCTCCTAAGTAAGCAGCCTTTCCTAGAATTTTTATGACCAAACAGAGAGGAGGCACCTGGATATGTCAGTGGGTCAACAGAGATGACTAGCTTACCTTCATCCCCATACCTTACATTATTCTCATTGATAAACTCTTTAAGAAACCTGAAGACAAATACTTTCAATAGCATCTCATGTCTGGAAGTCCACTTAGTCCCCTACCTATGAAACTACCCTCAAACTCCATTATGAACTCAGCCTTCTGAGATTGATGAATTCAGTTCTTCAGATTTGCAAGAAAAGAATTCAGACACTACTGAGTAGGTGTAAGTTTTGTGTGTTTATGAGAACCAGAACTTTTAACTTCTTAGTTAAAGCCCACCTGAGAGAAGTAAAAGGCTTTGGTCAAATTTAAAGACCCTATACTTCCTCAGTCATAAGGATTTGAAAGATGTTAGTTTCATATCCATTTTCAAGTATTTATACTTTAGATTTGAACATATGTACTTATCAGGTTTTTGTAAGTATTTAACTTAAACTTATGGTACCTTCTTCCCACCAACTCTTTCAATCCCTTATTCAATAAGGCACAGGAATAACCCTTTTATTTCCTCTCTTGGTAAAATATATTCCACTGTTTGAATATATTGAATATATACAGATTCTTGTGTATCATTGAATCATTTTTTATTAAATGATTAATGGTTATATTCACAAAGGGAATGTTCTGTGTGAGTGTTGTTTGGTTGGCTGAGAAGGCTTTGTGGGTGTATGCTGTTTGTGTGGAGAGACAGCTGCAGCTGAGAGTACCACATGCCTCTGTGGATGCCTGGTGCCAACTATTCATTGGTGGCACACATGACCAAGCTTCCTGCTACTTCTCTGAACAAGGTTGCTCTGTGACTGTGGCCATGTTGCATCCCAGAGATAAACTATCATATAAGCTTTGCAAAGTTGTTCTAGTAATATATCCTGGTTGCCTTCACTGCTTTGGGTGTAGGAGCAGATATCCTTGCTCCAACCACTATTCACAGGTTTAGAGACCTACTTGACACAAGAGTCATGATTTCTGCAACTTCTTTAATACTTGTGTTTGTTTATGGTTGCACTTCCTCTTCACTTGAGATGATATATTTTATGTTGAGATTTTTTTAGTATTATTTTAATTTTACATTAAAAATACACCCCTATATAACTGTGATAGCGTGAACCTGTGATTCCAGCCTTTCAAGGTCAATAAAGGAGAACAATGAGTTTGAAGTTCGCTAAAACTACTTAGAAAGGCCTTATGAATTTTTCCATTATTAAATTTGCTATTTGGTATTTCACACATGTACACAGGCATACTGACCACTCTCAACACCATCCTCCTCCATCTTGCTACCACCAACATCCACAGTCATCCATCCTACAAATTGCTAAGCCACATTCATGTCTGTTTCTTTTTAACTTTATTACCCACCAAGGCCATTATGTCCATGATTTCAGAGCTATCATTAGAGATTACTGGACTTAGAAACAGGTACCTGCCAAGTCAATGACTCTCTCTGTCCAAGAAACTGCTGGTATCCATTAGTTCATCAGTAAGGGTTACGGCCTAGTAAACCCACCCCATGATTGACTCTTGACTAGGCCTCTATTTATGTAGGACCAGAACAGTTGCAAAGTCATAACTGAAAAGGATGCATTAAGTTTAGAGGGTACAGTTTTCTGAGGCTCTATGCTATGTTCTTGTTCTGAAACACTTCCTCATCTTCTGCAAAATTCCCTGAGCATTGACAACGGTATAAATGTTTTATCGGGAACTGAGCTCTTAACTCTGACTTATTTTCAGCATCCTACTAATCCATAACTTTTTGCACTCATTGCCCTTCACTGTAAAGAAAGGTTTTGATTAAGGTTTTTGTCTATGTGTTTGAACATACACATTTAGAAGGAAATTTGATGTTATCTCTATTTAGTTCCTTGGGCTTAAAACCTCCCTAGTACTGAGTTAGTAACTGGGCTTACAGTACAAAGCATGGGTTTTGTACCATGAGAGAGCTTCACATCTAATCAGAATGGTTGCTTACTCCCACTTAGTGATGTCACTGTGTCTCAGGTAACCACATACTGCCATGCAGATTTTTTTTGACTTACAGATTTGTAGTTATTAAAAGTGGCTCATAATAAAATACTTCTTAAACAAAGAAAACTTATCTGTACATTTTTTTAATTGTATTTCTTCCCCCTACTCCCACTTCTGTGAGTGTTGACAGGGCCTGCCTTATGCAAGTCCAGGGCAGGTAGCTACAGTTGGGGGTTCATAATTACAATGTTTTTATTGATGCCTTGCTGCTTTGATTCAGTTTACCTAGTTTTTTACTAAATGGTATATGTTTTGTGATGCTATTTAATATGTGAGTGTGAAATGATTGGTATTAAACTTATTTGATCGCCTAGAGATTGAAAAGGTCTTGTGTTTCTGGAGCATTATACACTTCCACAGATTTCTCTGCTCACAGATTCTCTGGTCTCTGTGCCTTATCATGCTAAGAGTTCTGCTGTTCCTGTTAAAGTCTTTCTTACAAATTGAGCTTGTTGAGAATCTATTTATTTTATTATGTATTCTGTTGTTTTGCAACTTTAGTTCTTAGTGTTACTTAATACCTATTTGCAAGTGCTAGTATTATTTGCTGTTTTCAATATGTTACTGCCAAATATTCTAACGTATTTTTCTATTGCCTTTTATAAATTAAAAAATAATTTAAGGTACCATTACCATATCCTATGTTTGTACAATTCACTATCATAAATGTTAGCTTGCGTTTTGCTCACTTAGTATACATTTTTAGAGTAGTACTCATCTTATGCCAGATATTATTTAAGAAATGTGTCATAATTACCATAATATTACATTTTCACTTAGTTTTATGCATGGTATTTTACTCTACAAAATTGTGGAAAAGAAAGGAAGCTAATAGGATCTCAAATTTTTGACATTTTAGATATTATTTAACTTTGTAAACAAAAAAAACTATGTATAGAGTGTAAGGAAAATTATGCTTGTTTGATAATATTTGTCATATTAAATTTGTTTTCTCATTGACAACCACATTCATCTATTCTTGGAACAGAACCCATATAACCTATTAGAGGTCTTCTTATCAGTGCTATTGCATTGAGGATTGTGTGGCCAACATACGAGCTTTGGAGAAGACACAGTCAATTCCCTTTATGTCATTATTAATTTTGAAATAAAAACAATAACCAGGTCAACATGTTGCCTAGACATCATATAACTATCTCTTGTCCAGCATCAACCACATTATAAGTTTAGTATAGGCAGAATATCACTTGAGTTATATTATTTTTGTAATTTAACATCTACTCTCTTCTAAAAAATATACTCTGATTATAGTTTCCTTTCTCTATATATCATTCATCTCCTCCTTAGCTCCTCACTTTTCTGGAAACACTTTCTTTATGACTCTCACTAGAAAAGAATAGGCTTCAAAGAGATAACAACCAACATGACAAAATAAAATATAATAAGATGGAGCAAAATTATCATATCAAATTTGGACATAACAACTCAAGAAGAGAAAAATAACCCCAAGAGCAAGTAAAGATTCCAAGGCCCACTCATTCTCACAGTCAGGGGTCTCATAAAAATACTAAACTAATAGCTATAATATATGTGCAGAGGGCCTGGTGTAGACGCATGTGAGAACAGTGCTTGCTGCTTCAGTCTCTGGAGCTCATATGTGCCTTATTTATTTGATTAAGAGGGCCTTGTTCTCCTGGTGTCCTCCACCCTCTATGGCTCTTACCATCTTTCTGCTTCATTTTCTACAGAATTCCTTGAGCTCTGAGGGAGGAAATTTGATGGAGACCTCCAATTTAGACTCTTTGCCTAATGTCTGGCTATGGGTCTCTGAATCTGCTCCCATCTGCTGCTGAAGGAAGCCTCTCTGATGATTACTGATAAGGGACTGATTTATATGTATGCAGAATATCATTAGAAATCTTTTTATTGTTTTTTTTCAGACAAGCATTTCTTATTTTTACCCTAGGTTTCTGGGATATCCAGTCTCCGGTTCTCAGATATCCATGCAGTATCTGATATGGGTTTTTTTTTCATAAAGTGGATCTCAAGTCAAATCAGATGTTTTGACTACTCCCACAAGTTATGTGTCACCATTGCCCCAACACATCTTTCAGGCACAAAAGATTGTAGGTCAAAGGTTTTGTGCCTGGGTTCATGTCCACATTTCTCTTTTGGTAGCCTGCAGAGTACTTTCCCTTACCAAAGAGAGTAGAAAGTAGGGATGAAGGCTCTATCTTGGCACCAGCTCGACTTCTTCATGTTCAATGAGTTGTATGGGTGTTGTCATCAGCAATGGGACCCCACTATCAGATTGCTGAGAGCTACCCTCTGTCTTAGCAAAAGCTTGTATTAGTTGAGAATTCCCATGGGACTCTCAGGCCAACAACTGAATTGAATAAAACACATCCCTGCCACTGGAAGCTTCACATGACTACAAGTGAAAGCCAGTTGTGACTGGCCATCATTATCTCCTGTTAGTGGGAGTCTCATTAGGATTGCCTTCATAGATTTCAGGAAGCTTCAACTACACTAGGTTTCCATGACACCCTGAAATGCTCCAAAACTCTAGATATCTTTTGCTACACTCTCTTTTTCCACCCTTTCCAGCTCCCATACTCACTTGTCTCAATCTACCTATGAAATATGTATTATTTTCCCCTGCCAGGGAGATCCACATGCCCCCCCAGACTCCTCCTCTTTACATAACCTCTCTGGGTCTAAGGATTGAAATTCTACTATATTTTAATTACCTCAATTGCTGTGGTGCCAACCATACAAATATTCTCCTGCCAAAATTACTTCTTAATGTTAACACTATTAACTTGTCTTATATTATGTTAATATTTCAATAATAAATTATTTTTACTTATAATAAAATGTTTGATTTCTAACACCACCTTAATATAGGAAAGAATAAAATTAAAAAGGAAACAATTCAAAAGCTTTTAAATCTATCCAATAAGAAACAATGAAGCTTAAGCCTTCTTTGAGGTTATTCTGAACTCTTTTATTTTCATGTCATTTATTATAGCTTATTCTTATTGTTCTACATAATTTATTTTATGTACTTCTATTGAGTTTTATAGTACAAATTATGAGTCAATCATGTTGTTGTTTCTACCCTAAACATCTCTTAATATAAATGTATACATAAGTATTTTGAACATGAACTCATTCATATTTCTTCTTTATTATTCTTTAACATAAATGTTAAGTTAAATCATTATTTGATAAATATAAAATGTTTGTTCTTATATTTGTCTCCATATGTGAAAAGAGACACACAGGTACACAGACATGAGTATGCCTGGGTACACACACATATCTCTACTTACCTAATAGGTAGATGATTATTTTTATCTGAGTATAAGAATTTTTTCCATATGTGCTTTTTTCCTGAGAACTTTATGCATGCTGCTCCACATTAAGTCAGAGACTCAAGATTGTAGCCTTCTTTTTCCTTGGTAGAAAATCTCTCATCTGGCTTAAAACCAGCAGTAGCACATGCCTTCTGGTTTATCTGTCTCATTTATAAACATACTTCTATTTGTAATTATAGTCTTTAATATATCAGTTATCTTTTCTATTTATAATTATGGCTTTTTATGTATCAATTATCTTTAATTTCTTTTTCATCTATTCCTTTTCTTCTCATAAATTTCCTTCCTTGGGCACTAAATAATATTTATTTGATTTTTAAACTAGATGCCTAATATATTTTCCCCAGAAACCATTCAACTTACTTTTAGTTTGTATTCTAAAAAATGTTTAGTTAAGCTATTCATATTACACTCCATATTCTGGTTGTTGGGATTCCGCAGGCATGGAAGCCAGAACTCGGGGGTTCAGGGATTTCTTAAATTTGACATCTTTTCAATATCACCTGTGTTTTCTTATCTTAGTTATCACTTTAAATGTCAGAATTTTAGTCTTTCAGATCCCCTCAGTAGCTCTCCAGAATGAATTCATAGCCTGTATGATTATATAACATTGGACCTGTTTATCCTCACAGAGAGCATATGTTCTCACTTACTTCTGGTTATATACAAAGATTTTGTTTACAATCATCCTTGTTAATTCCTTGTTCTTCATCTCCTTCGGAGTAAATTCTAGACATTATTATATTTCACAAATAAATATTCTGTAGTGCTGTGTTAAAATGTTTTTGCAATAACACATTACTGAAAATATGTTGACTGTAACTTTGAATTTATTCATCACTGGCTTATATTTGGATAAAGTAGTCCAAAATAAATGCATACTTAAACACACGCAACTCCAAATTACTTTCATGCAGACCATGAACATTAAAAATTGCTCACTCTGTGGATTTCAACTGTTACTAACTATACTACAGAGTTTTTCAAATTAAAAGGTTGAAATGGAGCCAGTAAGATGGTTCAACAAGGTTAAAGGACTTCCTGCTAAGCTTGATGACCTGAGACTTATTTCTGGAACCTATATAGTGAAAAGGAAAAAGTAACTCCTCTAAATTACCTTCTGACATCCAGACACAATGTCATGACAGGAGAATACACACACGCACATGCACATGCACATTACACGGGCTCATACACACATAGATAGATAGATAGATAGATAGATAGATAGATAGATAGATGATAGATAGATAGATAGATAGATAGATAGATAGATAGGGAAGTAGGGAGGGAGGGAGAGGGAGACAGAAAGAGAGAGAAAAAACAGACAGACAGACAGACAGACAGACAGACAAAAGGACAGACAGACAGATAGATAGATAGATAGATAGATAGATAGATAGATAGATAGATAGATGATAGATATAAATAAGTGCTTTTTTAAAGAGATAGGTTTTCTATTTTGAGGCATTAAGTAGTGTTTGACCAACCACAAAAGCTATCTATGGCTATGTAAAAGAGGAACTCTTTCTATGAACTCAGGAAACAAAAAGAGCTAAGAAGTTGTATTTCTGCTGTGCTTTCTTTTCCTGGGGTCTTCTCACTTTTATAAGTCAACTCTAACACTAGCACAGTTTCTCAGCCTCATGGACCAATTTTTGCTCCATCTGGCATCACACATTTTAGAAGATGGGTACTTTCTTTGTATAAGCCATGGTGATTGGTCAGAAGAACAAATACCTTTATGAATTTGTATACTTCTCAATCAAGACTCATCTTTCATATAAAAATGTAGCGCATATACACATACCTATATGAAGCTGGTTGCCTGAGAATGCTGTGAATCATTCAAATCTGTCATACTATCTATGCATATGCTAGGTTACATGGCAAAGATAAATTAAGGTTACACATGGATTTATGGTTGTTAGTTACCTGCCCTTGAATGCCAAGATTATCCTGTACTGTCTAGGTGAGCCCAGAGCAATCATAATGTCCTTATAAGTAGGATGTAAAAGGAAGTTGGGTAGAAGAAAGAGTGACTTATCAGAGACAAACTGCCAATGCTAACATCAACAGTACTGGGCCCTCAGCACAAGCTGAGAATTGGAAGTAGTGTCCATAAAGTGGAAAGGTAAGGAAATGAATTATTCTTGAGGACCTCCAGAGAGCAGCCCCAAAGAGACCAATGTCTCTCTTCTAACTCTGAAACCCTTATTTGTGCTATGTAACCTAGAGAATGTAATAGTTTTCCTCCACTTAGGAACCTGACACAGGGAAACACTCACTTTTAGTCTAACAAGTTCTATGTCCTTTTCCACCCCATAGATTTCTAATTCTTTGCACTCTTTCCTTTCTCTTTTATATCCTGTTACAGATTGGGTATAAAATGTCTCTCATGGGTTCATAGGTTAGACAATGAGTTCCTAGTTAATAGTACTATTGTTGGGAGGTTGTGGAAATGGCAGAAAGTGATGATGGATACTTCTGACTCACTTTAAGAGGTAAGATGTGGCAACTAGCCCCTGTATGTCTGTTTTCTTTTCACCATGAAGTGTAAGATAAAGTGAACTCTGCATGCTTCCTGTTCACCACAAAGTGAAATATGCATGCACCTACCAACTACAGTGATATTGCTTAGCTAGGTGACCAGAATGAAAAGAACCAAGAATACTGAACCAAAATAAATCCTCCATCCCTGAAGTTGTCCTGTCAGGTGTGAACAAGAAAGTCTGGCTGATAGATTTCACATATCTATCCCTACCCCTTCTTATAACTTCTCTTTGGGGAGTAGTATACTTTAACATTATCCTCTCTAAATTCTCCCTTCTTCCTTTTCTCTTACCCTCAATAGCAGTTAGCAGCTGTCTACCAAATCTAAATCTTACTAGAAAGGGCCACTTCATTAACGACATTGTCAGTGTGGAGCTCATGAAATACAAAGATTTCTATTCTAATGTATAAAACTGTTCGGTCGCGGCCCAAGCAAAATGTTGAGGCCCGGGCTGCCCCGCGTTTGGCGGCCACTGTATACTGGCCCAAGCTGCCGCTCCTGTCCGCGGGTCAGGGTTCAGCAAGAGAGAGAGTGAGGACGGACTTGAAGAATGGAGACCAGACAGAGTGTGATTTAATCCCGTTTATTCTTCAGTCTCTCTTCCTGGTCCAAGTCCCAAGTCTAGCTGTACTCTCTAAAGAGTCTCCCTAAAGAGTATATCTAAAGAGTCTGCCTCTGCCTTTTATATGTCTCACTTCTAAGACATGCCTCTAAGTCACACCCTTAATCATGCCCTTAGGTCTTGTCTCTAAATCTGATCTCTAGGTCACACTCTTAAGTCACACACCTTTAATCTCACACACCCAAGGTATCTAAACCAAGATTATGAGAGTGTGCTCAGCTGTTGTAGGCTACTGTAATACAAGTCTCATGTCAGGGTATATGGCTCAAGATGGCTGCAAAGCTGATAGCCACTTTCTGCTAAAACTCACCCCAACAGTTTGGGATAACAGAATTAAAATTTGTAAGTTTGCTTTAACTTAAAAAATAGTAGATAGAATAATTCTACAAGAAGCTAACTGGGGGAAGCCAAGTATGAAGATATATGATTTTAATACAGTACCGGGAGGAAGTTGTGATAAATCATAGCTTTAGGCTAGCCTGAGCTTTATAGAAATATGGGAAAGGCACATTGATAGTGTGTGTGTGTATATGTATATGTGTATGTGTATGTGTATGTGTATGTGTATGTATATGTATATACACTATCAATGTGAGATAAACAAAACTACATTAAACTATAGGCTAAGTACTGAGAGGTTGCAAACCAATATTTCAATTTTAATTGTGAAATACTATGCAAATTTAAACAGTTTTTGGAGTTTTGCTATGAGTCAGTCTAGGTAGAAAACAAGTAAAAAAATTATATATCTGCCTTTCATAGCCTTTCTATCATTGATATTCCCAGAATTCTGAAGACATTGCTGGCCCCAGAGAGAACACTAAGCAAGATGCCTCATATAGCATATTTCTTAGATGGCCACAAGAATTAGTAAAGGAAAATAACAGAGATGGTTGGTTATATTTTAATTCATGATGTATGACATAACCTCAGATAGAGTAAAAGCCAAGACATATTTACTCATAATCACAAATGTAGAGTGAAGACTCAGGTGATGAACCAACTCATCCCAAGAAGGCAATGCTGGATGTATCATCCTAAAAAGAAGCTGAGATTTGTGTCTGGGCTGTACTGGTTGCTTTATATTGCCATAATCAAACACCATGATCAGGAGCAACTTGTGGAAGTAAGAGTTTATTTTGGCTTATGGTTCTAAGTGGATAAGACTGGGAAGCATGGCAGCAAGCAGAAAGCATGGCAGCAGAAACAAGAAGCTAAAAGATTACATATCTAAGCACACTGAAAGAAGGAGAAAAATGGAAATTAGAAAAGACTACAAATTCTCAAATTCAGTGATGTAATTCTGCTAGCAAGGTCATACCCCCCTAAAGATGCTATAATCTCTCTCATACAGCCCTCACAACTGGGTACCAAGTTTTCAAGAACAAGAGCCTGTGGGAGACATTTCTCATTAAAACTACCACAAAGGTCAAGGGACAGTTAGAGTCAATTACACTGAAAAGATTCCCTGAATCTGTTTTGAGTCATGGGTTAAAAATTGCATTAGTGAGCTTTGCAAGAGAACATTTTCAGGGAAGTATTAGGAAAATATAATACCTGAAGTCTGGGTAGGAATTTATGGTCTGTAATTTTGGCCATGATTACAAAGCATATAGAATAAAATCTATACCTTTCTTCATGACCTTTGTCTCTCTTTTATGTCTAGTTTCATCCCATATATTCAGACTTTGTTTACAAATACTTGACAATATTAGTTTCTCTTCTGTTTCAAGTGGTAGGAATTTTAAGTCAGGTGCTGATCCATTTGCTTTTATCTGTAATCAGTATACTAGAATCTCTTTAATGTAGGAGCCTGCCTCTCTCAGCCACCATGGAATATCTCACATATGCCACAGTTGGCAACAAATGGTAAGTGCTCAAGGAATGACTTCAATTTTGCTTATTTATTTTAAGGGAAGAAATAAAAGATTCATAGTATGGTGCTTACAGTGGCTGAGAGTGAAAGTACAAAGTATATCCAGTCTTAAATATAGAATTTTACTGCAACATCAGAGGGAAATACATTAAGAATTCTATAAAACCCAGCAATAAAATTTGCAAACATATCTTTTTCTCCTCAGAATACTGTAAATATCTCATTACAAATTCCTTTTCATTTTCCAAATGGAAATCCTGGTTGATTCCCACAGATACTTTTGGGTTTCTATGCTCCCTTCTTGCTTTTTGTGTATTGCTGGAATTATGGAGTGGTCTTGGCTTTGCACCAGTACCAAGTAGGGAAATGATGTCACAAAATATTTAGCAAGAAGATTGTGTCTTAAACATCTGGAGATGTTTCCTTGAAAAGGAGCAGGGAGCTGGAATATATGATGAGAGTAGTATGGGATTCCAGTTCTAGCATGATTGTGTAGAAAGGACCCAGCATTGCATAAATCACTGGAGCACTTCCTAAGGCATCTTGTGGAATAACATTCATGATGAGGCTCTTGCTAACATTACTGTTACTTAGAACCATAAAAGCCATGGGCCTTTAAGTATAGAAACAAGGTCCCCAGACCAGAAGTGAGTTTCTTCACAAGCATCAGACATGTCAGTAAGAAACCTGTTCAGCATTTACTCAGTGTCTGTTCATGATCAGGAAGGGCACAGATGGTGAATGGGAAGGAAGAAAGATGAATGAGGGAAAGAAGGTAAGAAAATGAACTTTAAAAAAAGAGAGAAAGGGTCGCAGAGAAGTCTTCAAGACAGCAAACTACACAAATGAAAATAACTAAAAATATCTGACAATTCTTGGTTCTCTTTTACTCATCTAGATGATGTCCATAGTTACTCTGGTTCTTTTTTCATGTTGAAGGAAAGCTTCAAGATTTATCCAGAATTGGCCATCATCATAAGGCCCACATACTCAGGTAAAGGGTTAACTAGAAGAAAAAAACGCAGATAGATTAACTTTTATATTTTCCAGAAGTATTATGACCATCTTCAGACTTAAGACTCAACTATATATTCCTCCAAAGAGGAAATCCTCAGAGTAGAGGAGAAACTAGAAATGACCATTGGTTGCCTATTCACTTAATAATTTATCATCAATCTATTTCTCACTATGGTATCCCAAAAAGGGCTACCTACTCTTTTGTGATTGATATATATAAGCCTTAACCACATACTCATCTATTTCAATGCATTGTCACCACATGGTAGTGTTATTTAGACAAGTTGTGAATTTGATGGGAGATAAGGTTTATCTTATCCCCAGAGGTCACTGGGGATAGGTCCTTGGGAAAATATTGCTCCTACACCTTTCCTGTACCACTTGCCACTTCTTATCTGTGTAGAAATTGTATTTACATGTCATCATTTGAGGTCAAAAAATATGTTTCAGAGCATGCTGCAATTCATTGACACTAAGAAAAACACACAAACACACACATATGCACACATTTGTACACGAGTACACATACAAAAAGGGGGGAGAGAGGGCAGAGAGAGAGAAAAAAGAGGAGGAGGGAGAGTATGTGAGAGACAGAGTATGAGAGAAAGAAAAGAGAGATAAAAACAGACAAACAGACAGAGACAGAGACAGAGACAGAGAGGAAAGCCTAATATAGTTTGGTTTTTTTTTTAAATATCAATGACTAAGCCATTTCTATACTGCCAAAATCATTTCAACATAATTTTTTAAACATTAGTGCTAAGTTGCACATTTCATTTTAAAAATCAGTTGAGACTCTGATGGTCAAATATGATGTTCAGGTCAAGAAAATAGCCTCATGTGTTAGTTTCATCTGATTCAGGACAATTTAGCCAAATTATAATTTTCAAGCTTATTTCAATGAAGCTCCCAATCCATTCATCTATTCTAAACAGAAGCATGGATTCCTCACACAGAAGGCAGTGAATATATGCTGCTGTAGAACAATAGGTGTCTCTGGCTTTATATAAAGGTGGAGTTTAAACCAGTTTGTCTGCTGGTTTCTGTTTCTGTTAAATAAGTATTAAGTGAATTGACTCATGCAATGATGTATGGAATAGTGCCCACCTAGCAGGAAAAGTTAGCATTCACTATTGCTGCCAATAATGTAAGTGATAGCAGCAAGAACTAATGAGTCCTACACACTATTCTAATTGCTTTACATGCAGCAATTTACCTAATCTTTTCAGTAATTTGTTGAGTATTGCTGCATGTTTTTTGAAAGGGGAAATTAAAGTAAGGCTTTTACTTTTTCTATGGTCTTATAACTGGACAGTGTTAAAGTCACCTACAACCATGTGAGTCTCTGAAGTTTCGTGGTCCCATTATATGGTGCCTCAGAGCAAGAAAAGGTGTCAGAGCTGATTCTCCAATTTATACAAGCTTCACCAAGTTTGTCTAATTTTTCCAATTATCAAATTCTATTGAAGACCAATTTTTACAATTAATAATATATAACAGTATAAAGTATATTCATATTATACATTTTACATGCATCCTTATATGTACATATATTGCACATATCACATCACCAAAATATTATTATAATAAAGAGTATGAAATAAACTGCACTTGTAAATGTAAATAGCAAACTTTATTACACATATTATAGATCCCACAAAATGAAAAGAAATGACATGAGGATGGAGTAAATAATATTTAAAACTTTATTTTACACATTCAATACACAGCACACCTTCTAAAAATAAATAATATTAGCAGTAATAAAATCTCAGTAAGAGCAATATGTTTGGATATGCATCATTATTTATTAATAATATTTGCTCCAGTCTTGGTGATTCAGAGATACAAAAGCCTGGTGCCAAGTTCACTTTATTTTGATTCTTATATAAATAAAGTATCTGAAAAAGATGACTCACACAAATTCATGAATCCAAATGAAGAAGGTCATCATTGGTTGTGCATAATTAATCACCCTATCATTTTTCATCCAATTAGGCAGTGTTATTTGCAGAAATTGGAGCTGTGTATTTCCTTGATTCCTGAAGCCAATCAGCTGTTCCTACCCACTAATGAGAAGATATTTCATTTTGGTATTTTAACAAATTGGCAAAGTGCTCATGGAGAATCTATATTTGGAAAATTCTAAACACATAAAAATTCCATTTCTAACTTATAGGAATGCTCCCATGTTCAGGTAGAATAGATTTCTAATTTTTTTTAAGTTATTTCTTTAAATGACTTATTAGGCATAATGCTTTGGGATCTTACTGATTGCTTCAGAGTGAAGTTAGCATCATGAACTTGAGGCAGTCCACTTGTGAATAATGCAGTGTATCTCACATAAACTATACCACTTCTACAAAAGAATACTAACACTTCTCTCTGGAAGTCTCTTTCTGTGTTTGTTTATTTCACTTCCATACATGTTATGATAACTTATTCTGTTTATCCAAATGACAAATTATCTCATAAAAAGATTTTATAAAGCAAGAAAAATACCTTCTCTATTTCCCTGCATATTTGATCATTGCTACTGCTTTCCATTACTTGATGCAATTTCCAGCTCACATATCCTTATAGTGAAAAAAGAAACTTGAACATTGTTCTTTATACTGTGGGGCTTCCAGTGATGGTACTTTTCAATTATATGTCGAAGAAATTCCTGTTTATTTTAGGAAGTTGCTACAGTAGTAGAGTTCCATGGCTTTTTCAAATAGCCTTGGTGTTACATGTCTTCCTCATATATATCACTAGGTATAAACTGAACCTTTTGAGCAGATCTCTGCAGAACAATAAAAATGTACTGTCTTGTAGTGATGCTATACAGACAAATAGACACTTTCTTAATTCTCAGTAATGACCCTATAAGAATTCCTAAACTTATGTTGGTAATTACTAAGCTCTTTTATAATAGGACTGCTATTAAGTTCTCAATGATAATCAAAACTGCATGAGAATCTTCAAGTGTCACAAGTTCATTGCTTGTGAGATAGCAAGAACACATATACAACTTAGAGCACATCCCAAGAGGTTGTAAAACAATTAACCAGAGATCATAAAAAGGGAACTAATGGTGTACTATAAGTACAAGAACAGTAGATAAAATGTGGATTGGGTTTATCCATACAAAACTTCAATGATAACTTAGTTAGGGTCTTTAACTCTCCATGAACCTGTAGTGACAGATAATGAATGTTTAGACAGATAATTACTCTTAATGGATGTGTATTCTGTGTTGTAAATTTCTCATTCAATTTATGATTTGAATTTATGTTTGAACTTCTAGTGAACTTTTGTAAAAAAAAAAAAAAAAAGTGAACTATTCTTTGATAGACCATGTGATCTACTCTCTTTGAGAAAGAAACAAAACCTAGGTCCAATTACATTGAATTCCAATTTGATGCAAATGGCATTGAGAGTAAAGGCATTGGGAATAATGACATTTGAGAGCAAAGATCAGAGCAGGAGAAGAGAACAAAATTAGGAGAAGAGAGAGGAAGAACTCTTTAGAGAAAACCCTTTAGAGAAGAATTTTCTTAGAGTACTTTCATAGAAAACCTTTTAGGGAGAACTTTTTAGAGAGAACTTAGAAATAAATATTAAACTCACTTTTCAAAGTGTCCCATTTTCTTCCTGCAAATTCCACTAGTAGGCTGGGAGTTAAGAGCCATGCAGAGATAGAACAAGGGCTACATTACTTAATCCCCAGCCATTAGGCTACGGGTGTTAATCACCTAAGCCAGAGGCTTTTAACTTTTTAAGTTATCAACAAGCATTCAGTACAGTTAGAGAGCTAGAAATACCAGAGACCATTAGTCATTAATGCTACACCTGTATCTAACTTTTTGTCTCCCTCCAAGTCATTCTAGGCAGGAGCTCCCCTCCCTTCCCCCACAGTCCTCTATTCAATACTTCACCAGTGTAATTACATGGGTAGTAGCATGCATATCAAATGTTTAAAACCCACCATCATCCACATATATGAGAAAATGTATTGCATTTGTCTTTTGGGGGCTGCTTTACTCCACTCGGGATTATTGCATTTAATTTATAGGTTGCTTTGGGTAGGGTAGGCATTTTCACTACCTTAACCTTACCAATCCATAAACATGGGAGATCTATCCATTTTTTGGTATCCTCTTCAATTTTTTTCTTCAGTGAAGTTTTTTATCATACAAGTCATTCACTTACTTGATTAGAGTTACCTCAAGAAAGATTTTATGATGCCATTATGAAAGGCAGTTTTCCTGATTCTGTTCTCAGGTTGTTTGTCTTTTGTATGTTTTTTAAAATTGCTGATTTTTTATTTTAATTTTGTATTCTTCTACTTTGCTGAAAGTGCTTATCAGTTGTAGATGTTTACTGGTGGGGTTTTTAGAACCTTTCATGCATAAATTAGTATCTTTTGCAAATAAAGATATTTTGACTTTTTTCTTTCCAATTGATTTCCCTTTGATATCCTTCAGTTGTCTTACTGCTCTAGCTAAGACTTCAAATAATATATTCAATAGGAATGAAAAAAAGTACAAATTTCTGTCTTGTTCCTTATTTTAGGAAAAATGCTTTAAATTTCTCTCCATTTATATTGGTGTTGGCTCTGCTCGCTTTAAATTACCTTTATTGCAGAGAAGTATGTTACTAGTCTTCCAAAAAATTTTATCATGAAGTCATGTTGGATTTTGTCAAATGCCTTTTCTTCATCTAATGAGATCATATGGCTTCTGTCTTTCAGTCTGTTTATGTATCAGACTATGTTTATTGATTTTTATATGTTTAACCATTCTTGCAATTCTGGGATGAAGCCAACTTGATGATAACCTTTTTTATGTGTTCTTGGAATTAAATATAAAATGTTTTTGAGAAAATTTGAATCTGTATTCCTAAGAAATATTGGTCCATGATTTTCCCTTTTTGGTTGGGTCTTTGTATGGTTATAGCATCAGGTTAATAGTGCCTTCATAAAACAAATTAGAAATTCCACTTCAGTTTCTAGTTTCTGGAATAATTGGAGGTGAATTTGCAATTTTTTTCTTTAAGGATCTGATAAAATTCTGCCCTGAATTCAACTGGTCCTAAATTTTTTTTAGTTGGTAGGAGACTTTTAATTACTGCATTGTTTCCATTAGGAATTATAGGTCTACTTAATTTGATTATTTGATTTTTATTTTACTTTAGTAATAAACAAAGAAGGTAGGAAGGAACAATCAGAGATTGTCTTTTGGGTTTAGGGGTGATAATTAGAGAGACAGCTAGGAATAGGTGGGCAGGAACACAAAAATCACTGTTTAAAACCAGGATAAAAAAAATCAAACAATAATCAGAAGAAAATACATGTAAAAGCTAAGTACAAAGATACAAAGAAAAAACTGATGACAAGTTTCCTGTCATCTTTAAAACTATAAAACATTGAGACTCCTAAATAATAATTTAATGACTTTTAATTTAACAAAACTTCCTCAAGTATATGAAAAACACCAGGGCTCTGCCCCCAAAGGATTTTAAAGAAAGTCTGTAAGACAAAAAGCCCAGGACATCTGAATAAAATACAGATTTTTTTAAAGGACAAATGAAAACCAGAAATGGTTAATATATAAATAAACACAGACAAAATGTTCTTGTTGTGTAACAATTTTACAAGATGGTCAGCTAATAAGAATGACAAGGTCATGTGAAATTTTAAATACATGAGTGTTAAATGACTAAGAAAACTAGGAGAAAGATGGAGAAGGGGAAAGGGGACTGAAAGGATATGGGGAGAACCGAGGGGAGAAAGTATGAAGATGGAAAAACATATGAAGATAGGAAAAAGAATGGTGAGGGGAAAAGGGCAAGGGAAATGGATGAATAGGTAGGAGAGAAAGGAAGATGAGGAAAAAAACGATAGAAAGGGGAAAAAGAATTGAGAGAGAGTAAGAAAAGGACAGAGGAGGGAACTTAAAGAGTGGGATAGGATGAAGAGTGGGGAAAATTGAAGGACAAACTGAGCATCCTATCTGAACACTAAGGGCCAGGACTCCTAGATTTAGGATTATTTGCAAATACCAAATGTGATATGTTAGAGGTGAGTCCCAATTACGAACATGGAATTTATATGTTCATCTACATCTTGTGCAGAGAGGTCAAAAGTAATTGTATAGAGTGTTTGGCGCACCTGCTTTTCCACAGTAACTAGTCCCATGACAACACACACAGGTATCTTCTTATGACATCAAATTAATCCCAATGCTTTTATATTTTGAAACATTATGTACTTGAGATTTTTTTAATTAGGAATATTTGACTTGTATGTTGTTACTAAATTTTTCTGATGTATATAGAATGGCATGGCATGCCTCATATGATGCCTCATGCATCATAGCTAAAGGTGGGTACTAGAAATTCTAAAACAACAGTAAGATGGTAAAACAAACTAAGGCTTTAAAGCAGAAAAAGAAGAGTGGAAAAGAATTACTGAATTTTTCAAAAAGAAAGAAAAGAAAGAAGGAATAATAGGAACACCCCCAAATGAAACAAAGATAAAGTAAATAATATAATAAATTTAAACCAAAGCATCAATGAATAATTTAGTCTAAGTGTCATAAGTCTCAAATGAACAGTAATGACTGTTACAGTGGATGAGAAAGCAAGTTTCAAATATACTCTGCATCTAAGATATTAACTTTAAAAACGATACAAATAATATAAAAGTAAAGAGATGAAAAAAATATACCATGTTGAAACAAAACGCCAGTAGCTATTGTGTCCATATTAATATTAGATAAAGTAGATTACGGAGCCACGAATGCTATTTGAAATAGAGGCATTTATTTCCTCATGAGAAGGGAGTCAATTCATCACACAATTCTAAATGTTTATGCACCTAATAAAAAGGCTCAAAATATATGAATCAAAAACTAATCTAACTGTGAAGATCAACAGATCTACATTTATAGTCAGACTTCAATGTTCTTCTTTCAATAATTGATAAATTAAGTAGGAAATAAATCCATGAGGACTGAAAGTCACAAGCAACCCTTGCAGCAATTTATCCTGACTAACATTTGTTCATGATACTATACTCCACCCAAAAAAACAAAATGAACATTTGCTCTGAGTCCACAGGGAACTTTTAGCAAGACAGACCCTGTTCATGACCATAAAGCAGTCAATCATCTTAGAATGACCCAATCATAGAATCTAAACCCTGTACTTAAATGGGAAATATGTAAATATTATTTTGAAAATTCCAAATATTTGAATGTTAAGTGATATGACTCTCAGTAGTGATTGAGTTAAGGTGTTGAAAATCAAAAGGAAAAGTAGAGACCATTTTAAAATGAATGTTGACCAAAATGAAAGTGTCAGGATTTTTGAGGAAGTTCCAAAGCAGTATATGGTGGGAAAGTCATAGCACTAAGCATTGCTGTTAGAAAAATAAAGCAGTTTGGCTACAAAGACTAATGAATCAACAAATAAATATCAAAGCTGAGAATTTCACTTGTATTTTGTGAAACTAGGAAAAGTAAAGAAATTAAATCCCCACATAAGCAGAACAAAATTTGACAGTATCTTAAAATGTCTTACATATGCCTACTACCAAATCTGAAAATTCCCATTAAAGGTATTTGTGAAAGCATATTTTTACACAGACTTTCATAGAAGCTTTATTTGTAAAAAAACAAAGACAGAGACAAATAGAAATATGCATGAAGGTAAGATTCTGCACAGAGCCTTACCAACCTAAGACATAAGTGCATTGTTTTTGATAATGCATATTCCACGATGGGTAAGGAAGGCATTCTTGTCAGAACAACCTAAGTCAGGCTCAGTCTAGTTTATACAATAAAAAAAGGGAGAGATGTAGAGAGCTGTTGGGGCTGCCTGGCAGGAATCTGACATTGGCCAAGCATAAGGAATTGGGCTGTTGGGAAGGAATCTGACATAGGACAAGGACAAGAAAATGGACTGTGGGCAGGATTCTGACATTAGGCTAGAACAAAAAAGTAATTTCAGGCAGAAATCTAAATCCTAGGCTAGAGCAAAGAAGTGATTACAGGCAGGACTCTAAAACTTAAGCTAGAACAAAAAAGTAGGCTTCATGCATGAAAATGACTTTAGGCTAGGACAAAGAAGTAGGCTCAGATATTTTGGTTTTCCTGATAAGTCTTTAGAAACAGTGATCAGAGGAGTAATCATGGGACTCTGTCCTCATGTTCTTTGACTATCTGGGTTTATTGTCTTGCTTGTTTCTTGATTATTTGCATTTATTGTATTGGTAGTTCCTCAACCTAGAACTGACCTTAATACTTGCGTGTAATTTAAATTACAAAAAAGAAGGAGGAGGTATGGAATAGGGGATTAATGGAGGGCAGGAGGGGAAGGGGATAACATCTGAAATGTAAATAAATAAAATATCATATAAAAAAAAGAAATGTAAGAACACTGAGCAGATCTCAGGTGGCAGCTCTGCCCCCAACATCCAAGAACCCAGAGGAAGCAGGGATCCCAGGTGCTCGAACTCAGGCAGTATCTTAGGTAAGCAGACAGCAGGGCCCACCCTAAACAGGGAGTAACTGGGAACCAAAAGGACCCAGGAAGTCACTCCCGGCCTGGAACACTGGTTCCTTCTGGTCTGGGCCAGAGCACTGAGCAGACCTTGGGTGGCAGCTCTGCCCCCAACCTCCAAGAACCCAGAGGAAGCAGCTATCCCAGGCGCTCTAACTTGGACAGTGTCTTAGAAACTAGTTCTCAGATCTGAGGCCTGGATCAGACCTCTGCCAGGTCTGCTGTTGTGTGGACCCCGGATTCCACCTGAGACATACTGGAAGTTCCACTCAATCCAGATCCACAGAGGAACAAATGAATTCAGAGCTTCAGACAACGTATCCTGAGATATTCTAGAGGAGACACTGCACCCAGAACAGCAGACTGTAGTAGCTGGACTACTACCTTGGAGGCACCATATCCTGAGGCATCCTAGAGGTACCACTATAATCACTGCAGCTGGAAAAGATCACAGAGACATCTGGACCCCTAGGAGATCAGACACAAGCTAGATAACCAGAAAGACAGGCTTCAGTCAGAGACAGCAAGTACAGGCAGCACTACAGTTAAACAGATGGCAAAAGGCAAGAGCAAGAATGTAAGCAACAGAAACCAAAGTTACATGGCATCATCAGAACCCAGCTCCCCCATCAGAGCAAGCCCTGAACACCCCATCACACCAGAAAAGCAGGAATCAGAATTAAAATCACTGATGATGATAGAGGGCTTTAAGAAAGACATGAATAACACTCTCAAAGAACTTAAGGAGAGCACTGGTAGACAGATAGAAACCCTTAAAGAGGAAACACAAAAATCCCTTAAGGAATTTCAAGAAAATGCAACCAAACAGGAAAAGGAATTAAACAGAACCATGAAGGATCTAAAAATGGAAGTAGAAACAATAAAGAAATCACAAAGGGAGACTACCCTGGAGATAGAAAACCTAAAAAAAAGATCAGGAGTCATAGACACAAGTATCACCAACAGAATACAAGAGATGGAAGAGAGAATCTCATGTGCAGAAGATACCATGGAAAACATTGACACAACTGTCAAAGAAAATGCAAAATACAAAAAGCTACTAACCCAAAATATACAAGAAATCCAAGACACAATGAGAAGGCCAAACCTAAGGATAATAGGTATAGATGAGGGGGAAGACTCCCAACTAAAAGGACCAGTAAATATCTTCAACAAAATTATAGAGGAAAACTTCCCTAACCTAAAGAAAGAGATGTCCATAAATATACATGAAGCTTACAGAACTCCAAATAGTTTAGACCAGAAAAGAAATACTTCCCGCCATATAATAGTCAAAACATCAAATGTACAAAACAAAAAATACTAAAAGCAGTAAGGGAAAAAGGCAAAGTAACATATAAAGGCAGACCTATAAGAATTACACCAGACTTCTCACCAGAGACCATAAAAGCCAGAAGATCCTGGACCGATATCATACAGACCCTAAGAGAACACAAATGCCAGCCCAGACTACTATACCCAGCAAAACTGTCAATCATTATTGATGGAGAAACCAAAATATTCCATGACAAATCCAGATTTACACAGTATCTCAACACAAATCCAGCACTTCAAAGAATAATTGGTGGAAAACTCCAACACAAGGAGGGAAACTACAACCTAGAAAAAGCAAGAAAGTAATCTTCCAAAAACCCCAAAAGAAGATAGTTACACAAACATATCTCCACGGATGTTAGCCCAAAAGCTTGGATTAGTGAAGACTCAACCCACAGACCACATGAAGCTCATGAAGAAGGAAGACCAAGAGGGGATGCCTCAGTTATACTTAGAACAAGAAATAAAAATGCTCAAGGGAGCAAATAGGGAAACAAAAAATGGAACAGAAACTGAAGGAGGGGCCATCAGGAGACCTTTCCACCTGGGTATTCACCCCATGTACAGTCACCTAATCTAAACACTGTTGTGGATGGCTGGAAGTGCATAATGTGAGGAACATGATATAGCTGTCTCCTTAGAGGTCAGCCAAAGACTAAAACACTCAGAGGACAATGTTCACAATTAACCACTGATATGATCAGGGGTTTCCCAATGGAGAACTTAGTGAGAGGACTGAAGGAGCAGAAAGGGTTATTGACCCCAGGTGGAAAGCAACAATACCAAACAACCAGAGCCCCCCAGGGTCTAAACCACCAGCCTGGGAACACAGAGGAAGGGACCCAAGACTCCAGAGGTATATGTAGGGGAGGATGGCCCTGTCAGACATAGGTGGGAAAGGAGTTCCTTGGTCCCATAAAAAAAAAATGAATGAAAAGTGAATGAATGAACACACAGTGGGGGGGGGGGTGAGGGCGGGGAGGGGATAGTGAGTGGGGTAGGTGTGGTCACTGCCTCATAGAAGCATGAGGAGGGGGATGGGATAGGTTTCTGGGTGGTGGGAGGAAGTAGGCTAAGGGGATAAAATCTGAAACGTAAATACTACAACCAATTTTAAGAAGCGGGAAAAAAAAAGTCTTCAGAACCAACATCTTTAAAAAAAAATGTCAGCCCCCTGGGGGTGGAAATTTTTTTTTTTTCTTTTTTCTTGACACTAAAACTTGTTCTGAGAATTGTATATTGCAGAATACACAGCCTTGGTGTATCTACTCATCAAGCAAACTGAGCAGACCTGCCCAAACCTCTGATGTCCTGGAATTCCATCTGGATTCAGTGAAGACACAGCATCAGAGGCTTATCAACTTACTCTTCTCCCCACCCCTCTTCTAAAATCTCAACGCCCTTAATCAGCTTGAAGAAGTTAAAGAAGAGTCAGCGCCCCTATTCCCTGAGCTTGGGGACTAATGTGGTTAATAATGGTCTGTCTTTCTAGGGACAAGTAGTGGTTTTGTTGGAACAGGGGGGATTAGCTAGGACTTACTGCATAGCCATAACCTACTGGTAGAAATCTATATACTTATTATCAAGATGAAGTTATAAATTCTTAAATGGTACAAATTTTACTTTGATCTCAAATTTAAGGTTTTCATTGGTATGAGCCTCTTATTAATATAAAAATGAGATGAATATTGATACACTCATGGGCATTGTGCCTGTATAGCACATTTAGGAATACAATGCCTAGACCCAGCCCTTTTTTAACTTTTTTAACTGATTTGGCATGGTTAACCTATGAGTTAAGGGACTATAGCAAATTCATATTTTTGAGTTTATTGTTAGGGTGCTTTCCATATTTTACTTAGAAATAGCCGAGAGGAGTTAACAGAAAACAGTCCAGGTTACCTTACATGGATAGTTGGTTTTCAAAACATCAGAAGTCCATAGAACTGATGCTACAAATATTTATATATTAATGTTCATATTAATTAGAGACCTGTCTGCTCCTGACAGCTTCCTGTCGTGGATTCTAAGAAGAAATTGAGCATCCTTGGAGTTACTCCAGTTGTGTGGTAACAGCCACTAGGCAAGAATTGCCTCTCTCCATCTACAGACAAATTACTGTCCAGAAAAGGACACACATGCAGAATAGTCGACTGATTATATCTGCCTAGACAGAGTAATCAGTCCTTAATAATCCTGCATCACCAAGGTCTGTCAGATGATTCTGGGCCAGAAGGCTGAAGATTTGATGCTCCAACGTTCGGTAGTATAGGGGCTTTTCAGGTGTTCAGAGGTCTCTATAAATTGGCTAAGTTTTAGAAGCTATGCTTTGTGCTTCCCACAATTATAGTTAACTCAGTCATTCTGGATTTCTGACGGGGTTGAAAACTTATAGCTATTCACCGTAAGAGAAAAGATTTGAGTGGATGGTAGTCAGCTGACATTCATCCTAAAGCCAGGTTCAGAACTAAATGTTTTAGTTAGGATAGATGACAGAGGTGCTGGTTAGTCAACAAAATGATGGACTGGGTATTAGGACTATCTTGTACCTCACTGGTACAAATTGGCATAATTATGCTCTAATTGTATTTTGAGAGAAAAGTTTCATTTTAACAGGAAGGGTGATGTGTAGGAGGAGCTAAGGTAGGAGGAGTACTGAGAGCAAGAAAAGAAGTAAGAAGAGGAGAAGAAGGATAGGAGAAGCTAGGTGATGAAAGAGAGAAAGAGGGGGGAGACAGGGAGGCAGATATTCATGTATCTCCACCAGTCAAAGATAGTTGTCATATCTAGGTCGGTCAGTGGGTTACACCTCTGATTGAACAATTCCAACTTATAACGCTTATGATTAACATTATTTTAAAAAAATGTATAAATGCAAAAAGGAAAAGGGGGCATGTGATAGGGGTTTTCTAAGGGGGATGAGGGGGAATGGGGAAAGGGGATGGCATCTGAAGTGTAAATAAAATATCAAATAAAAAAAAAGAAATGTACTTTAATAAGTTAGAAAATAAGTAGTTCTATGTCTATGTGATGGAATAGTACTCAGCCACAAAAAATATTAAGATAAGCAATACTGTGATAACTTCAAAATAACTATGCTGAGGGATAAGAGTCAGAAATTCTGATGAAATATCACTTTATTTGTACTGCATTATTCCACTTGAAGTGATGCACATACTTTTAGTAGCAGTTACTGGGAGGCAGAAATGAAGGAGTGAATGGGCCTAGAATGGATAGGAAGAGTTACAAAAGGATCCAGGGGAAGCTTGCTGATACTAGTAATCTGTTCTTTATCTTAACCTGTTTAGCAAGTTTACAAGTGAACAGAATGCCAAATTGTACATGTTGAATTGGAAGAATTTTGCATGTCAATTAGACCTCAAAACGGCAGTTTTAAATATTAACTATACCTAGACATTTTAAATATTAAAAATATATATTTTAAATCTAAATAATTTAAAATAATTTAAGTAATTTAAAGAAATCCATTTAAATTTAAAAATTAAAATAAAAAATTTAATGCTAAATATCCTTAGAAATATAGGAAAATATCTTCATGGCTTGCAGTAAACAGACACTGAAGCCTGACTTTGCAAATCAAATACATTTCAAAGCCTAGTTGGGAAACAGTGCAAAATGCAAATGTTGCAAAGAGAGAAGATTAAGCTGTCCCTACCTCTGCCTGACCTCAAACACACAGGGACTGAGCAATGCAAAGTCACTGCAGAATCTGAAAAACTGAATTTACCTTGGAGCTGCCAGATGAAGAAATGGGGCCATTGATCAATCAGAGAGCAACAAAGCCATTGCTCCTGAGGAAAGCAAACCTAGAGGCTCCAAGTTGGCTGTGGGCTCTTAATGACTGCTAGGAAAGGGAGACTCAGTCTGTACCAGGAAAATAAAATTTTAAATGCTTCTAATTAGTGACATGTTGTTAAGTTTCTTCCTTCCTTCCTTCCTTCCTTCCTTCCTTCCTTTCTTTCTTTCTTTCTTTCTTTCCTTTTCTCATTCATCTTTCTTTCTTTCTTTCTTTCTTTCTTTCTTTCTTTTTTTGACATTTGGTTAGTGTCTGATTTTGATCCCAACACCTCTGTTTTCTTTATCTTCACATCAGGCAAGAAGATAAAAAAGACCCACTGTGTCCTCCTTTTGGGTTAGAGAAACACAAACCTTGCAGTCTGGGCTGTGTGCAAGAACATACATTTTGACGCCTAATCTCTATCCACCATTAAAACCACAGTCTCCTTGCCTTACCCTTTGTGGAGACAAAAACACAGCTCATACCTGATTGGGAATAAGAGATAGTTTATTCTAGAGCCAAATATGATTGAATATAGCCCAGAAAAATTATTTAGTTATTCTCAAATGCCATGTTCCAACTTGATGTGTCTGAAGTTTTCTTAGCAAGGGAACAAAGGAAGTCCTAAATCAAAGCACTTTTAAAATACATTAGGCAGCTGGGTTGATGTAAAGCATGGAGACCTCTACTGTAGACCTCAAATGCCACTTGATGATTCTTGGCTTTAGGGTAAGTGGAAACTAGAATCTCCTGAAGTAACATGTTTCAAAAGATTTCTCCTGATCATCACAAATGTTTTAGGTCTAAAATTGAGGTGAGAAAGAAATGGCTAATATGAGGGCTGAAGATAGCTCAGGATGAGTTTTAATGAGGCTAGAGCTGCAATATTCCAACTCTCTACAATCTTTGAAAATTTTAGCAGCTCATGAGCTTTATAGAAGGTCAATGGAAGGCATAGCCTTTTTGTTGTTGTTGTTCAAATTTTGTCCATATCTTGCATGCTATTTAAGATCTGTTTGGGAAGCCACCTTACTCTCCCTAGAAACTGCAATCAAGAGAGTTGCAAATCTCCACATTTTCAGAGTCTTTGATATATATGTGACACTGTCATGCTGGAAAGTTCTACCAAGTTTTCCATTTTCAGTAAGGGAAGAAAGGGAAGCATCCTCTTCTGAGGGGTTACTAAACCATAACTTCACCAACTTTAGACTAGCAAGGTACAGTAAAACAACACCCCAGCATTTAGGAGTTGGGGGTTCAGAGAATTAGAAACTCAAGGTCACCCTCAGCTGTATAGGGTCAGATTAAGTTGCCATGGGAATCCAACTCAGAAATACAAAATGAGGACAACAGTGAATACATGCCAAGAATATATAGACTTAGAAGCTATGACACTCCAGGCAAGTTAATGGAGACGGGGAGGGAATGGAGGACAAAAGGAAGACAAAAGATGGGGGAAAAGAAAAAAGAAGGGGTCAAGAATAGGGAGAGAAAAGGGAAAGAGAGAGGGCAGAGGAAGGGGGATGTAGGAGGAAAAAGGAGTAAGAACAGGAGAGTGGGAAGGAGAGGTGAAAAGAGGGGAAAGGAAAAGGAAGGAAGAGGAAAGGAGAATGGGGGAAGGAGAGTGGGGGAAGGAGAGGAAAGGAAGAGGAAGAGAGAGGAAAGGAGGGCTGTTAGGAGCCGCGTGAGCATTGCTGTCCTCACGGCACACCCACCAGCAGCCTAAGTTATATAATGCTACAAGTTTTCCATTAAATTTTACACTCTGTTTTGTGGCAGCAAAACTTTATAGCATAAAGGTAATCTACTTGGTGTTGATTTTAGAGAAAATAGATTGCTTACATCGTTAAAGATTGGTTTTGTTCCTCAAAAATATGGTTATATTCTACTATTACAAAAGAGGCTTAAAAACATAGTTAAACTGCCAATATTCCATTGGCTACAGTTGGTAGTTCAACCGAGAGTTTGAAAATTTTTGATTTGCCTATGTTTATAGAGAAAAGATACAACACGCGTCTTTTAAAGTTTACAGTTTAAATTTAAGGTTTAAAGTTAAAGTCAAAATCGCATAGTTCAGGCCTAGCCAAGCCTCAGAGAACAGGCTGGAGGGAGGTTAACCGCATTTACATTTGAATTAATACAATAAAGACTGAGCTCTGCAGCTCAGGTGCCAAAAGCTCCTTTTGTCCTGGGTCTTCACGACCAGGTCCTAGAAATGTGTTTACTGAAATTCGCTTTTGTCTTCATTGTTTCTTGTGAGAAGAGGGATAAATCTAAGACCCAAAGACTTTACAACAGTCTGTGGGCTAAAAGTTATGATTACGCTGGAGACATTAAAATTATGCCTACTTCCCTCCATGAGTATAACTGTACCTGCTGATAAAATATTGTTCAAATTGTTTTAATTTCTTTATATTCAAAGTTGTTAAAAATGAGATGCTTTGGATTCCTCTAATATATATAACAATTATTAGAGAATAAGGTTGGCTTTTATCTGATATATTCATTGGACTAAAAAAGATTGGTTATTAAATTAATCCAAAATAAAGTTCAAATTTAAGATTTATACAGCCTAACTTGCCTACTCCAGCTGCCATTTCAGTAAATGCTTATAGAATTATTATAGATATAAAAGATGTTTTTATACCATCCCTTTACATTTCTGGTAAAGGTGATAGGTTTACAGTCAGTAAATTTATTCATAATTTTTAAGAGCCCATGAAGCGATATTTGTTAGAAATAATTGCGTCAGAAAATGGTTAATTGTTTTACATTTTATATATATATAAATATTGTTGTTGCTTTAATACAAAAAATTAAGATGTTAAATCTTTTAGTGTATATTATTCATTGTGTGATACTTTATTAGTGGATTTCTCTAAAGAAGTTTTTTTCTGCAAGCCTTTGCTCCAATATAACGAGCTTTTAAAAAAAATTTTTTAAGTACTTGTTGCTCCAGAAAGGATTCAAAGACAGTGTCTTTCAATATTTGAGACCTCAGTTATATCCTAATCAGATTGTGACACAGAAAATTCTAATAAAAATAGATAGTTGGGGCTAGAGAGATGGCTCAGCCGTTAAAGGCTAGACTTATAAGTTAAAATATAAAAGCTGAACTCCCAGCAACCACATGGTGGCTCACAACCATTTGTGGTGGGGATCTAACGCCATCTTCTGGCTTGTGAGTGTACATGCAAAAAGAAAATGATTTACTTTTAATCTTGATTTGCTCTTAGTGATTTTTAAAAGTTGTTTAGAGATATTAATTGGCTAAAACCTCATCTTAAGCTTACCATAGGAGGATTTAAACCTCTGTTTGATATTTTCAAAGGGATGCAAGTCCTAATTCTCCTTGAAAATTAACTAATAAAAGATAGATAGCTTTGCTGAAAATAAAGTAAGCTGTTAGTTATAAACAGATAAATTATATAGACTATAATAAATTGTTGGCTGTTTGTGTTATTACCACTCATATGTCCACAACAGCCCTTTGACAAAAGAAACCATTAATATGGATTTGTCTTTCTTCATTTACAAATAAAGTTTATATGATAAAATCCTAAAAACATTTTAGATAAAAGGTTTATTCTTTATTCCACATAACAATTAAATTGGTTATTGAATTATTAAATTTGGCCTATTACATGACAAACATTTTAGACAAATTTGATAATCATATGTTACAGTTTTTCTCTATACAAGTGTGGATAAATTTCCCAAAAGTATGCCTGATTGCACAAAGGTTTGATGCCAAGAAACCTCCCCTGGTGGCGTCCCAGGGTAGAGGCTCCCTTTCCCCGCCAAAAGTATTCCTCATTGCACGACTACGAGAGAAGAAACCCATTACAATATCTCATTTTGCACAGGGGATCAGGCCTCTGCTTTCCCTCACTGAGTTGGTGCCACGCTTGATAGGCAATAGGCTGTTCCATCTTAAATATATAGATGGGGGAGATGTTAGGAGCCGCGTGAGCATGACAACATTTACCATTACAAGATGGCGCGGGCATCCTGTCCTCCCACTAGTAAACAACTGACTGTGCAGGTGCAGAAGGCAAAAAGCGCACCAAAGTCACTCCCCATCCCGGGGCCTATTATGGGTAATGAGTGAACAGCCAATCAGAAGTGAACATGTCACTCTAGGATGTATATAAGCAGTGCCTTTTCCCAGCTTTGGGTCTTTCCGCTTCTGTTGATACAAGAATAAAACCTCGTTGTAGTAACCACCCGAACACTGCCTCACGTGTCTCTTTTAAGGGCGAAGGGGACTCAAAAAGGGGCGCGGAACAGAGGGAAGAAGAGATAGATGATAGGGAGGGATAGATAGATAGATAGATAGATAGATAGATAGATAGATAGATAGATAAGATAGATACATACATACATAGATACATAAATAGATACATAGATAGATATATAGATAGATACATAGATACACAGATAGAGAACCATGCTCTAAGGAATATAAATTAACATATGCAAATCAAGCTAAGGACTAATTTTAAAGACAATGACAAAAAGTTAGACACTGGGTGTTTTGGATCTGTGTTCATGCTGGATATTGCTCTGTATTTTTGATATTCTGATGTGTCTTGGTTTTCGTATTAGAGTAACAGTGGCTGTGTAGAAAGAGTTTGGGAGGTGTACCCTCTGTTTCTATTTTTAATTTTTGAATAAATTAAGACTTAATAGTTGTAGATCTTCTTCCAAAGACTTGTAGAGTTCAGTCATAAATCTATCTGGGCCTCAATTTTGTTTCATGGCTTGGTTTTTGTACAAAGGGTTCTTATTAGTATTTCAGTTCCTCCCTTTGTTATGAATCTGTTTAAATGCTTTTGTTTTCTTTATGTATATTATATCCTCACCAAATCTTTCTCTGTCTCTATTCCTCCTAGTCATCCCCTTCCACACATCCCACCTACCAGATATATCTCCTCTGCCCTAGATCCATTCCTCCTCCATTTTCCTTTCCCCAAAAAAGCATGTTTTCCTGGGATATCAACTGAAAATGGCTTAACAAGTATTACAGTAAGACTGGGCACAAACCATCATATCAAGGCTGGACTAGGCAACCCAGTAGAAGGAAAGGGGTCATAAAAGCAGACAAAAGAGTCAGAGATATCCCCAACCCCCAATGTGATGGGTCCCACAAGAACACGAAGCTATGTATTCTGACATACATACAGAGGACCTAGCTCCAAACCATAGAAGGTCCATGATTGCTGCTTTAGTCTCCATGAGCCCCTATGAGCCCTGCTTATTTGATTATGTGGGTCGTATTCTTTTGGTGTTCTTGACTCCCTCTGGTCTCTAAATTCTTCACATTCTTTTGAAGGGTTCCCTGGCTTCACCTAGTTTTTGGCTGTGGGTCTTTGCATCTGTTTCCATCAGTTGCTGAGTGAAGCTTCTCTAATGACAGTTGGACTAGGTACCGATACATAAGTATAGCAGAATAGCATTAAGAATCACTTCACTGACTTTTTTTTTTTTTTGCCATACATATTTTATTCTATCCTTAGTTCTCTGGGCTGTCCTGTTTATGATTCCTGGCCATCCACACATTGTCAAGCATGGGCTCACACTCATGGCATAAAGCCCAACTAACTGTGTTTTTGAAGAAACTCCATTTTGTGTGAAACGAGAGGCTAAACTCCAACTACAGAAAGAAAACCACAAAGTTCACTAGAGCAAACATTGCAATAGCAGGGTAAAGGTATATATGGATAACTTGAGACATCCTGGTGAGAATAGATAACTTAGTCATCATGTTTGTCAAGTGGTTTTGCCTTGTGTTCCATTCCTACAAATTATGCCAAAAGTGCAGTCTTTAAAATACTAACTTGCTGACACGTATAGAAATTCTCCAAGCTTGCTGTAACTACAATAAACATCCTGCACCCCTAGACTCAGGGCTCTGATCTGCTGCAATGGGGATCGTGAGAGACCTTGCTTGCCAGCTCATAATAAAGACCCTTATGTATTTGCATCAGAATTGGCTCCTTGGTGGTCTATGGGGTCCCTGAGACTTGGGTTAACAGTGGCATGGGCCTCAAGTTGGCTAGTCATTGGCTGGCCACTCTTACAGTCTGCACAATAATTACCCCAGCACATCTTGCAGGCAGGACAGACTATAGGTCAAAGATTTTTGTGGCTGGGTTGATGTACCAGTCCTACTGCTGGAAGCCTGCATGGTTACAGAAGATGCCTAGTTGAGGTTCCATATCCTCCATTACTAGGAGACTTTGCTAAGTTCATGCTCATAGATCCCAGAGAGTTTCCACTGCACAAGGGTTATACATTGTGCCCCAAATATCCATCAATTCCAGTCATCTCTCCCAGTACTCTCTCCTTCCATTACCCCCAGAACTGCCTGAACCCTCCTTTTTCTGTTCGCATCCAACCCCAGTTTACCCACAAAATCTATTCTAGTTCCCCTTCCCAGGAAAATCCAGGTATTCCCTCTTGAGACTTCTTTGTTTCTTAGCCTCTCTGAATCTGTGGATTGAGCACAATTATCAATTATTCTTTACTTAGCAACAGGTAATGTCCACTTACAAGTAAGTACATACCATGTTTGTCTTTCTGGATTTGGGTTACCTCACTCACTATAATTTTTTTCTAGTTGGATTCATTTGCCTGAAAATTTTATGATGTCATTACATTTAACAACTGTAATTCTGCAGTGTGGAAATATACTATATTTTCTTTATTAGTTCTTCAGCTGAGGGACATCAATTGTTTCCACTTTCTGGCTCTTATGAATAAAGCTACTGTGACTGTAGTTGAGTAAGTTTCCTTGTGGTAGAATGTGGCATCCTTCGGGTGTATGCCCAAGAGTGGTATAACTTGGTCTTTGGTAAATCAATTCCCAATTCTCTAGGGAATCAACATATTGACTTCCATAGTACCTCTACAAGTTTTTACTTCCACCAGCAATGAAGGAGTGTTCCCCTTGCTCTACATGCTCTTCAGCATGAGATGGCATTTGTGGTTTTGATTTAAGCATTCTGATGGGTATAGAATAGAATCTCAGAAACATTTTATTTTACATTTCACTGATGGCTAAGGATGTAAAACATTTCCTTAAGTGTTTCTCAGTAGAGCAGTAGAGATTCCTCTGTTGAGTGTTCTCTGTTTAGCTCTGCACCCCCAATCTTATTTGAATTATTTGGTTTGTTTATGTCTAGTTTCTTGAGTTGTTAATATATTTTGGATATCAGCCCTCTCTCAGATGTAGGATTAGTGAAGATCTTTTCTCATTTTGTAGGCTGCCATGTTGTTCTTTTGACAGTGTTCTTTGCCTTACAGATTCATGAGGTCCCATTTATTAATTGTTCTTAATGCTTGCATAATTGACATACTGTTAAGGAAGTTATCTCCTGTGCCAATGCATCCAAGGCTAATATCCACTTTCTTTTCTGTTAGTTTCAATGTATCTGGCTTTATGTTTAGGTCTTTGGTCCACTTGGACTTGAATTTTGTGCAGGGTGACTCATATAGATTGATTTGCGTTCTTCTACACACTCATTCATTTAGACCAGCACCCTTTGTTTAAAAAGGATTTTTTTGCATTTCTGACTTCTTTACCAAAAGTCAAGTGGCCCACTTGGGCTCCCTTATGGAGGCATAGGAGGAAAGATTGCAGTCCCAAAATGGGATAAGAACTCCACAGGAAGACCAACACAGTCAACTAACCTAGACCCTTGGACCTCTCAGAGTCTGAATCAACAACCACAGAACATGCATTGGCTGGACCTAGGCCTACCAATTCATATGTATCAGCTTGACTTTCATGTGAGTCCTGAACAAGTGAAATGGGGGCTATGCCAAAAGCTGAAGCCTGTACATGTGGTATGTTCTACTACCTGGACTTCTTTATGTGGCCTCAGTGGGAGAAGAAGCACTTAGCCTTGCAGAGACTTGAAGTGCTAGAGTAGGGGAATATGAGAGGGGCCTCACCACTCAGAGGAGAAGGGGAGGGGGAAAGGATTGTGGGAGAAGGTAACTGGGAGGAGGGTAATGAGCAGGATGTAAAGTGAATAAGTAATTAAATTAAATTTTAAAAAATCAGGTTGTCGTAGACTGGGTTTACACCTGGGTCTTTGATTCTATTTTATTCATCCACCTGTCTGGTCTATGCAAATACCATGCAGTTTTTATTACTATAGCTCTGTAATACAGCTTGAGATCAGGAATGGTGATAACCTCCAGGTGTTCTTTTATCGTACAGGACTATTTTAGCCATCCTAGGTTTTTTGTTTTTTCCATATGAAGTTGAGTGTTATTCTTTCAAGCTCTATTAAGAGTTACTTTAGAATTTTGATGGAGATTGCCTTGAAACTGTAGATTGCTTTTGGTAAGATGGCCATTTTCACTATATTAATCCGACTGATCCATAAACAAGAAAATTTTTATATCTTCTGATATCTTCTTCAATTTCTTTCTTCAAAGACTTGATCCTCTTAAGATATAAATTTTTTATTTGCTTGGTTAGAGTTACTCCAAGATATTTTACACTATTTGTGACCATTTTGAAGGGTGCTTTTTCCTGATTCATTTCTCAGCCTATTTGTCTTTTTTTTTTTTTTTTCATAAAGAACTGTTTATTTTACTTGCAAAGAACATTTCCTTATTTATTATCATTTCTGGTTTGTTTTGGTGGTTTTCATTGATTTATTTATTTATTCACTTTACATCTTGATTGCTGTTCCATTCCTCCTGTACCCCCTTCACAAGTTCCCTCCTCCATCTCCCCCACTTTCTCCTGTGGTAGGTGGTAGGCCTTCCAGGGTATCTCTATACCCTAACACATCGTTTCTCTGCAGAGATATTTATATAGGAAGGCTAATGATTTTTTGAATTATCTTGTATCTAGTCACATCATTAAACATGTTCATCAACTGGAGAAGTTCTCTGATAGAATTTTTGGTGTCTATATTATCTACAAATAAAGATATTTTAACTTCTTTCTTTCCAACTAATATCCCCTTTATCTCCTTCAATTGTCTTATTGCTACAGGTAGAACTTCAATTACAATATTGAATACATATGTGTAGGGCACTGAGCTGAGAGACAACCAGGTGTCTGGTTGAACGAGCTTCAAACCCCGGAGACCCTTTGAGGGACGGTAGGCCATTTGGCTCTGTTCCTGGCCCCCTGGCGCTCTCAGCTTCTGCCCTTTACCACTTCACAGCCCCTCCCTCAGAGAGGTTGAGAGGTCTACGACCATCGGGTCACGTAGGAATGGTGTCCCAGGCTCTCCTTACATGCATATGAGGCATCCCCAAAACCTCAGACTAAGCCAATAAGGTTACCTGCTGCTAAAACCTTCACCCACCCCAAACTGTATATATTGAGCTTAATTGAGAAGTAAAGCGCACACAAGAACCATCCAGGTGTCCAAGAACTTCCTTTCATCGTTGACCCGCCGCAGCCCTTCTCCACTACCTAGCCGGCACTTCCCGGCTTAAGAGCTGTAACGCTTCAGAGCCTGCTAGGCTCTTCTGCTACCTAGCCGCATTCCCCGGCTAAACAAAGAGCTGTACCACTTGACAACCCACCCGGCTCTCCCTGGAGCCTTCCTGGAATGCCCGGCTGCCTTTCTGTCAACTAGTCGGCTCCTTATCGGCCTGGCCCAAGCCTGGACCAGTTCAGCACGGAGTAGCAGGGGCAACACCTGAAGAAGATTAGCCAGCGATGACAGATGCCAGAAGCAGCGGCAGGGGCAGGCAATCCCCCCCTCCCCACTCACGCCCTGCCACCAGCCGGGAGACTGCGGCAGGATCCAACACATATGGAGAGAGAGGACAGACTTTTCTTGTTCCTGATTCTAGTGGAATTGCTTTGAGTTTCTCTTGATTTAATTTGGTGTTGGCTACAGGCAGTAAATTATCTTTATTATGTTTAAGTATATCCCCTATATCCCTGATCTCTCCAAGACTTTTTATCATGAAAGGATACTGGATTTTGTCAAATAGTTGTTTAGCATCTAGTGAGATGATCATGTAGGTTTTTTTCTTTCAGTTTGTTATATGGTGGAATACCTTGACTGATTATTATATGTTGATCCATCCCTACATATCTGGAATGAAGACTATTTGATAGTGGCGGATGATCTTTCTTGACTATTTTTGCATCTATGTTCATGAAGAAAATTGGTCTGTAATTCTCTTTCTTTGTTGAATCTTCATGTGGTTTCAGTATCAGGGTGACTGTAGCCTCATAAAGTGAATTTGGCAATGTTTCTTCTATTTTGTAGAATAATATGAGAAGTAGTATTAGGGTTATCTCTTCTTTGTATGGCTGATAGAATTCTCCACTAAACCCATCTGTTCCTGGGCTTTTTAGGAGGGGATGCTAGGAAAATTCTATTTCCTTAAGAGTTATAGGTCTCCTTAAATGGTTTATATGATCTTAGTGGTAAGTGGTATTTATTGAGAAAATTATCCATTTCTTTTAGATTTTCCAATTTTTTGGAGTACAGACTTTTTAAAAGTATGGCCTAATGATTCTTTGTATTTCTTTTTTTATTGGATATTATATTTACATTTCAGATTTTATCCCCTAACCCCCCTTCTCACCACCATCCAGGTACCTCCTATCCCATCCCCCCTCCTCATGCTTCTATGAGGATGTGCCCCCATCTCTCCCCCACTCTCACTTCCCCACCCTCAAATTCCACTCTCCCCCTACTTGGTGTTCATCCTTCAAGGGACCAAGAATCTCCTCTCCCACCTATGCCAGACAAGGCCATCCTCCCCTTCATGCACAGATGGAGTCATGGGTCCCTTCATATGTGCTCCTAGGCTGGTGGTTTAGACCTTGGGGAGCTCTGGTTGGTTGGTATTGTTGCTCTCCTCATGGGGCCACACACCCTTTCTGCTCCTTCGGTCTTTTCTCTAACTTCTCCATTGGGAAACCCTTGATCAGATCAGTGGTTAGCTGTGAGCATCTGCCTCTGAATGTGTCAGCCTTTGGCAGACCTCTAAGGAAATAGCTATATTAGGCTCTTGTCAGCATGCACTTCCTGCCATCCACATCAGTGTCTACCTTTGGTGACTGTACCTGGAATGGAGACCCAGGTGGAATGGTCTCCAGATGGCTCCTCCCTCAGTTTCTGTCCCAGACTTTGTTTCCATATTTGCTCCCTTGAGTATTTTTGTTACTCCTTATAGGACTGAGGCATCTCCACTTGGTCTTTCTTCTTCATGAGCTTCATGTAGTCTGTTGTTGAGTCTTGGCTATTCCAAGCTTTTGGGCTAACATCCGCTTATCAGTGAGTAAATACCATATGTGTTCTTTTGTGATTGGGTTAACTCACTCAGGATGATATTTTCTAGTTCCATCCATTTGCCTAAGAATTTCTCAAATTCATTATTTTTAATAGCTGAGTAATACTCCATTGTGTAAATGTACCACATTTTTTGTATCCATTCCTCTGTTGAAGGACATCTGGGTTCTTTCCAGCTTCTGGCTATTATAAACAAGGCTGCTATGAACATAGTGGAGCATATGTCCTTGTTATATGTTGGAGCATCTTCTGGGTATATGCCCAAGAGTAGTATGTTGGATCCTCAGGTAATGCTATGTCCAATTTTCTGAGGAACAACCAGACTGATTTCCAGAGTGGTTGTACCAGTTTGCAATCCCACCAACAATGGAGGAGTGTTCCTCTTTCTCCATATCCTTGCCAGCATCTACTATCACCTGAGTTTTTGATCTTAGCCATTCTGACTGGTGTGAGGTGGTATCTCAGGGTTGTTTTGATTTGCATTTCCCTGATGGCTAAGGATGTTGAGCATTTCTTAAGGTGCTTCTCAGCCATTCGAGTTTCCTCAGTTGATTCTTTGTTTAGCTCTGTAGTACAGTTTGAGGTCAGGGATGGTGATTACCCCAGAAGTTCTTTAATTGTTGAGAATGGTTCTGGCTATCCTGGGTTTTTTATTATTCCAAATGAATTTGCAAATTGATCTTTCTATCTCTATGAAGAATTGATTTGGAATTTTGATGTGGATTGCATTGAACCTTATTAAGTATTATGGTTACTTTTCTTTTTACCCTGTCATATTTCTTTACCAGTTCTGCAATCTCCGTTCCTTCTTTACAAATTCTTTCTTATTTTCATTACCTTTTATTCAGTATGTATATCAATGCAATAGAGGATTCATATATATGTTTATACAAGTAAAGCTCCATGATTTTTGGCAATGAAACCAAATATACACACTGGAGAAGAGACAGTGTATCTTGTTACAAATGGTACTTGAAAAAAATTAGCATATAAAAGAATATTAAACGTATATATCAAATTATGAATGAAACTTGACTTCAAAGAGATCACAGAGTTCAATATAAGGCCAGATACCATGAAAGGGCTAGAGAAAAAGTAGGGAATTTGCTTCCATATGAGTATTGGTAAATATTTCCTGAATAGGACTTTAATAGCATTCAAAATAAGATCAATAGAATCCATGAGTAAGATCTCATGGAACTGAAAAGTATTTTTATGGCAAAGGACATTGTTAATGTAAAGAAGAGGCAACCCACAGAATGGAAGATAGAAGGTACCTCCCTTCTGGTTAAGTTCTATGGTGTCATATGATGCTATCCAGGGGTTTGGAGCATCTGTTCTTTGATATAGATCTCAAGGGATTGATAGTATTACTCAGTTGTGCAATGTAAAAACTAAGATATGAATCCACCAGACAAAATATGTCCATTGTTACAATACTGGCATAACTGTTACACTGTAACCAACTGTTTCCTGGTTGTATTTGAGAATCTAATTCAAGGAGTGCTATCCATATTTAAAACTTATGACTGAGGAGATGTTAAATCCAAGGAAGGAACTTCCTACCACTGCTCAGCTAAGTTGACAAAGCATCAAATTCCTTTCTAAATATTTATTATTATACCCACAAACAGAAGTTACATCCAGCCTTAATCAGAGAAGCTTCTTTTTGCCATACACAAAGGTGAATAGACAGCTGTTATGGATAGCCCTGGTGCTGTGTGTATTTTGATGCTAATTCAGCTTCCCAGGGAAGGACTGCCTGGGATGAGATGTGAATCACTTACTTAGGATTTCTTCTGACCCTTCTAATGAATCTTGGGCTAGTTGGTGGAATTTCCAGGTAGGAGAGTCAGAAAAGGTGGGAGAGAAGAGAAGAGGTGGGAGAGAGTTAATGAGCTTTTGGATGGGACTAGAAGGAGGTGAATATGTAGATAGCAGAGACCCCCCCCCCCCCCCCCCGATTCAGGTGGCGTATTTATTTGGATCTGCTACCAGAGGATTTGATTTAGTATGGCTTATAATTAGGATTCTAGTTGTCAGGCCCAGTGACTGAGTTACCATTGTTTTTTAACTAAGTTTGAGTGGTGTTTTCATTCACGCAGCTGCTTGACTGGGTTCCAGAGAGAAAGATATGGCAGCAAAGAGTGGGTTTGCTAGAAGTGCACCCTGAAAGGCTTGGGAATTTTGAAGTGTGGGGTTGGCATGGTAGAGACCTGCCAGTGGGAACTTGGTGAGCTGGGTGGAGAAATTTCAGAGCTTTGAGTCCAAGAGTCTTCATGTGATGCGAACAGGCTGGCCATGTCTTTCAATGTTTGCCAGGCCAGCCCGCCAGGGCTTGCCAGTGTTGCATGGATTGCATTTTTTTTTTTAAATGTTTTCCTCAACAGACAAATGTATGGCTGTACAAGATACTGAGAAGTTAGGATTCTTGAGTGCTCATTATTTACAAAGCATATATTCCATAGCCATATGGTTCAGGGGATACTGCAGATAGAGGACAGAAAGGATTCTGTCAGATGATGGGAGGAAGAACTAAGAAATACCATCTTTTATACATGGAACATTCACGGAAACCATAATCTAACAGAATCTGTGTCTAATGGCAGTGGGCCTACTCAGCTGTCGATGATGACGGAGTTCATAGGGCCATAGCACTTACTAGTGAAATATTGGCATCTAAAAGATTCTTTGAGAAAAGAAGATACATAGTGCCCAGTTGCGTAGTCATGGGTAAGTTGTTAAGACTTTGTTGGATAATCTCAATTTTGACTATTTTGTTGAAATACTTAAATTGTAAGTAGAAATAAGGTTTTGCCCAGTGATTGTTCTGTCTACTGTGTTCATCATACTCTTTTATTATACTTCTTTTATTAGTTAGCATAGTGCTTTTACTGTATTTTAGATGTTAGTTTAACTTTGCATTTCTAACATTAATTTGGTTACACTATGCTATTATTATTCATGTTGTTGGACTTCATGTACAAATATATAGTTAAACATTTTTCATTTTTGCTTGTTTTATTCTCATATTTTTGTATCTTATAGGATTAGACAATAATAATTCTCTACTTCTTTCTCTATTTTCTGAAGATTTGAAAAGTTTTGAATAATACTTAAATTCCACAGTGCTGTCAGCTATACCTAGACTTGTTTTGGCACAATATTTAAAATTAAAGTATAACTTTATTCACACTATTTCCCTTTGTACTCTTGGATAATTTGTCCCTAAAAATAATATTTTATCCAATTTGATGAATCAGTGTATTCCTTTAAGAAAGTTTTGATTTTGATATGACCAGTAGTGATATTTACTTTTATAGCTTTGATTTTGATAGTTTCTGTTTTCTCTACTTTCATTTTTGACAGCTTAGGTAATGTTTTATCCATTTTGTTTATATTCTCCAAGAAAGAGCTCTTGGGTACAGTAATATTTCTCTTTTGCTTTTATGTATTCCATTTTATTGGTTTCCAGTATCTTTATTATTTTCTTGTTTCTTCTTACTTTGGTTTACTTTTCTTTTCTTTCTCCAGTTTCATAAAGTCAAAGGTCAGGTAAATTATTTGAGACCTTTCTTCTTTCTTAATACTGGCCACTGAAATGATAAATTTCCCTTTTGCCAGGCACAATAGCATGTGTTGGTAATTTGTGTGCTTGGAAGCTGAGAAAAGAGAATTGAGGCCAGCCTAGAATACATAACAAACATATAAAACAAAATTATAAATAAAATTAAATAAATAATCAGCACTGACTTAATGGTGTAATTTTTTTTGGTAGTGAAGGCATCAGAACTTGGCTTGATTTTGAGGCTGTAGCCTGAGAAATTCTCTCCTTAAGGTATGTCATTCAGCCATGGCAGGGTTTTGACTTATGCTGCAGAAAAGGGTTTCAAAATTAGGGGAAAATTGAGTTTATTAAGAAATGTAAAGTAGAGGTAAGTTCATCCCCTGAAAGACCCTGCTAACCCATCTCACCTGAAAGCATAGCCAACTGTGGTAAACTGAATGCCATACCCTGTGTTCCACTTCTCTCCCCACAACTCTGCCAGCTTTCCTGGAGGCCTGACTGCACCAAGGAAACCAAACTATGCTTGTACTAGGGACACCAGAGGCAAGATTAACTCTTAAAACCCCAGAGCCATGCATGCCACAAACCTCCAAAGGAGACATCCTACTGTATACCTGAAGAACTAGCTAGTCACCGGAAACCCAGGCCACTCAGGCCAGTAGACAGTCACAAAACAAACCAAAGAAAAAAATATCCAGAAAAACACCCATCCAATAAAGATAAACTTAGAAATCAGCATCTAAATCTCCATAACTGTAAAACGAAGATATCTAAAGACCATCATAAAAACACAATCAGCAACAATCAAGGCAATATGACACCATCAGAGCCCAGCTATTCTACTACAACAAGCCCTGTATATCCTAACACAGTTGAAGCACAAGAAAATGATCTTAAATCCCAACTTATGAAGATGGTAGAGACCTTTAAATAGTAAATGACTAAATCCCTTAAATAAATCAGAAAAATATAATCAGATGAAGGAAATGAATAAAATTATTCCAGATCTGAAAATAGAAATAGAAACAATTAAGAAAACACAAACAGAAAATTTTGAAGATAGAAAACCTAAGTGAGAGAACAAAAAGCCACAGATGCCAAATGGTTACATCTGCCAAAGAAAATATTAAATCTAAGTAGTTCCTAATAGAAAATCTCTAGGAAATCCAGACACTATGTAAAGATGAAACCTACAAATAATAGAAGTAGAAGAATGAGAAGACTCCTACCTTAAAGGGTCAGAAAATATTTCCAACAAAATTATAGAAGAAAATGTCCCTTACCTAAAGAAATAAATGCCTACAAACTTACAAGAAACTTACAGAACACCACTAGATTGGACTAGAAAAGAAACTCCTCCTACCGTATAATAATCAAAACACTAAATATACAGAACAATGAAAGAATATTAAAAGCTGACAGAGACAAAGGCCAAATAACATATAAAGGTAGACCTATCAGAAATATACCTGACTTTTCAACAAAGACTCTAAAAGCCAGAAGGTCCTGTACAGATATCTTTCAATCTCTAAGAGACCACAGATGGAAGCCCAGATTACTATATCCAACAAAACTCTCAATCACCATAGAGGAAGAAAGCAACATATTCCATAACAAAACCAAATTAAAACAATATCTATCTACAAATCCCACCCTACAGAAGATATCAGAAGGAAAATATGTGGATATTCTAATATATAGTAAAATAGGCTTTCAACCAAATTTAATCAAAAGAGATGGGGGAGAACATATTATAGTCCATACTTATCAAAGGAAAAATTCATCAAGATGTTGTCTCAATTCTGAATATCTATGACACAAATGGTAGGACCTTGACTAGCCACAAAAGAAGAAGGTGCACCTAGTCCTACTGCAATCTGAGATGCCAATACTGGTTGAAATTCATGGGAAGCTTACACGTTTCTGAAGAGAAATTAAGAAAAGAAGGACAGAGGTGAGGGAAGATGAGAAGGAGGGACTAGGAGGAGAGGAGGGAGTAGATGATACAATCTGGATGTAAATAAAAATTATTAAAAATAAATTAATACATAGATCGAGGTAGATAGAAGGTAAGGAAGAAGGAAAGGGAGAAAGTAGGAGAGGGAGAGAGAGAGAAACAGAGAGAAAGAAGAGTGTAGGGATTGGCTTTTCCATCTCTGTGGTCTACATTGTGTTGACTCTGCTGCTACTGTCCTTTATGAATATTGAAACCCAGCTTCTTTGTCTTCATTCCAAAGTGGAATGAAGAGTATTGATTCTTCAAGAGTCTTCTCTGTACTCTGCATCAGGTTGTGATTCCTTGGGAGCCTTATGTACTGAGCAGCAGCAACTAGATTTTCATCCAATTCAAGGTGAAAAATGTCCATTGTTGGACTAGCCAGACCTTAATCTGTATGTCAATCAAAATAATTTTGTGGCTTTTCAACTTATACCTCTCTAAGAATGTAATCACCACCAGTTTAGACTAAATAAAATTTTGGAAAATTAGAACAAAAGAGAAAGTTTATGTGTCTTTTCTTAAAGAATTTCCTTTTGTTAAGGAAAAGTGGTATATGAGGCACACACACACATTGTTCAAGCTTACTGATAAGAGACATATTAGTCATTTTACTAATGCTGTGATTAGATGTCATGACTGAAAGAAATGTAAGAAAAAGAGATTTTTTTTTAGCTTACATTTCCAGATGTTTTAGAGAGCCCATAATGGTGTGGGAAGGCATAGTTCAGGCAGCAGGATCAGGAAACTGACTGATCACATTTCCATCCACTCATAGGAAGCACAACTGTTGAACAGGAAACAGAATGAGGTTGTAAACCCTCCCTGGCCATACCCAATAATAAATTTTGTTAAGCAAATTTCTACTTTCTAAAGAAGGTTTCATAACCTTCCCAAACAGTGCCACCAACTGGTGGTCAATGGTTCAAATACATGAGCTTATGGGAATCTTTTTATTTTTATTATTATTATTATTATTATCATCATCATCATCATCATCATCATCATCATCATCATCATCATTATTATTATTCAAGTCACCACAAGAGAGAAGTGTCAATAATACTAAACTCAAAGTCACAGGAGTTTTAGCCTTAAACAGGTTCCATTCATTCTTCCAACAGTAATCTTTGAGATATCTCTCAAAGAGGAGATTGCCTCTGTGGTAAGCTTCATGGGAGGTTCTAACCCTCCCTTCAGTGATGTTGGGAGTCACCACTCAGCCAGCCAGAGATGCAAATCACCTCCAGGCAAGAGTTTCTTTCTCTTGTCCTTTGATTTTCTGATTTTTGTTTGTTTGTTTATTTGTCTTTACCTTCCTATCTGCATACCAATTTTAATACATTTTCATTTGCTTTAAATATGTTTAATGCCTCTTTTTAGTTGCTGTGTTGTTCTGTTTACTTTGAGGAATAGATTGTTTAGAAATGTAATGTTTACTTTTCTCCCAGACTATTTATTCATTTCATAAATAGTCTTGTGCTGAGCAGATTTGTTGACGGTTGCAATGAAATCAACTTTATAAGTATTCACTTAGGATTATTGCTCTCAGTGACCTCTGTAAGAATGCATTTAATTCTTACACTAAACTGATTAGTCCATGAGCTAGAGAGCTAGTGCTAGAGCCAGAGAGAGAGAGAGAAAGAGAGAGGTGGAGAGAGAGAGACAGAGAGAGAGAGAGAGAGAGAGAGAGAATCAAGAATGAGTGAGATAGAGAGATTGAGAGAAAGAGAGAGAGATCCTTAACTCAAAAATACATTCTTCTAGGCTTTTCATAACATAAATTTAGTTATAATTTATACATTTAGGCCCATCATCTAACATAATTATATAGTGGAAGATATATTGGTTTGTTTCTGCTTAATGTTTTAGGTAGTTAGTTAGAAATTAATATGTTTTAAGATAATTGAGGATAGACCACTTTCTTCATAGTCAGTTTTAATACTCCACTTCCTGTGTTAACAAATTAGTTTTGCAAGTGAAAGAGGGTGACCTTAAGTGGAAGGAAGTGAAACATGAAAAATGCTTTCAATTATGTTTAAAATACCAGCTAGGCATTAAAACCATGGTTATATTCTTATAGCTTTCAAGGCAAAGACAGAAGATCCAGGAGTTCAAAGCCAGCCTCACCTAAATATGGAATTTGAGAACAGACTGAGTTACACAGTCTCTGGGGGAAAATGTGAAAGAAATTGACACATTTCTAGACTCACCCAAGATTATCTAGATTCATTCAAATTTAAACCAAAAAGAGATTTAAAAACTCTAAACAGGACATGTAGCCTGCCCTTCTGCCTAAATCCCATAATCTCTCACTATCTTGGCAATCTCCTAGTCTATTCCCAGTCTCTCTCCTTTCTAGTGGACCTGCTGCAGCCTCAAACTGAGACAGAGAGTTATCACTCTACCAGAGACCATAAAGACTCTAAAAAGTCCGGTAGCCCACCCTCTTAGTCACCATAACCCAGCCCCAAACTACATTAGAGAGTCCATTATCTACTAGAGATTAGCACAACCATCAAAATCCTAGCCCTCAACAGGGTTGGAGATAGGCTGCTCTACCAGAGATTACATAGACTTCAAAAAGTCCGGGCCACACAAAGCGACCAGAAGACCAGAGAAGAAAAGAAAATAAGATACAAAGCACTAATGCAACAACAACAAACTAAGATATGAACACCTAGACCTATAATCACCTGGAAGCCATACATCTAGAGGCCAGCATAAGAGAAAAATCAAGGCACTATGTCACCAGTGGAAGCCAGTTACTCCACTACAGCAACCGATGAATAGTTCAGCACAGCAGAAGCACAAGGAACAGAACTTAAAACCAACTCTATAAAGATGATTAAGGTCTTTAAAGAAGAAATTAATAAATTCCTTAAAGAAATTCAGGAAATCAAAAAACAAACCATTGAAAGAAATGAATAACTCCCTTAAAGAAAAAGAAGAAAAACAAACAGTTGAAGGAAATAAATAAAACAGTTTCATACCTGAAAATGGAAATAAAAGCAAGAAAACACACAGACTGGGAGAAGTCTGAAAATGAAAAATCTAGGTAAGTGAACAGAAACCACAGACACAAGTATCACCAACAGAATATAAGAGATGGATCATCTTGGGTATTGGAGGTACAATAAAATAAAAAGTTCATGACATAAGATCTTCAGGAAATCTGGGATACTATAAAGAGAGCAAACCTAAGAATAATAGAAAAACAAGAAGGAGAAGATTCACAGCTCAAAGGACCAGAAAATATTTTCAACAAAATCACAGGAAACACAAAAACAAAAACCCTAATCTAAAAAAGTAGATGCAAGTACAAAAAGTTCACAGAACACCAAATAGATTGGACCAGAAAATAAAGTCCTTTTGCCACATAATAATCAAATCACTAAATATTGAGCACAGATAAGGATTACTAAAAGTTGCAAGTGAAAAAAAATTATGTAACATACAAAGAATAATATTTGATTTCTCAGTGAACACTCTAAAAGCCAGAAGGTCTTGCAGACTCTAAGAGATCACAGATGCCATCTCAGAATACTATACCAAGCAAAACTTTCAATCGCCATAGATGGAGAAAACAAGATATTCCATAATCTCAAATTTAAACAATATCTTTTCACAAATCCAACCTTTTAGACAGGTCTATAAGAAAAACTCAAACCCAAGGAGGTTAAATAACCCACAAAACACAGGCAATAAATAATCTCACATCAGTAAACCATATATGGTATGTGCACACACACCCACAAACACACACATACCACCACCAACACCAATGATAACAATAAAATATCAAGAATTTACAATCATTGGTCAGTTATATCTACCAATATTAGTTAACTTAATTCCCTAATAAAAAGACACAGAGTAACAGAATGGATATGAAAACAAAAATTCATATAAGAAATGCACCTCTACATCAAAGACAGACATTGCCTCAGAGTAAAGGGTTGAATAAAGATTTTTTCCAAACAAATGGACTTTAAAAACAAGCTGGTATAGCCATTCTAAATATTTACCAAAATAGACTTCAAAAAAAGTTAATCAAAAGGGATAGAAAAGACATTTCATACTCATCAAAGGAAAAATCAACCAAGATGAATTTTCCGTTCTCAACATCCATGCCCCAAACCCCAGGGTACCTGCACTAATAAAGAAAACACTTTAAAAGCTTAACTCATACCTAGTCTCTCACACATTGATAGTGTGAGACTTCAATACCTGACTCTGACTAGTGGATCAGCCATCTAGACAAAAACTAAACAGAGAAATACTGGAGTTAACAGCCATTATGATCTAAATGTCCCTAATAAATGTCTATAGAACATTTCATCCAAACACAAAAGACTATACCTTATTCTCTAACTCACAGAACATTTTCCAAAGTTGACCACATTATGCAAAGTAAGTCTCAATGGATGCAAAAAAAATTTGAAATATCCACTGTATCTTATCATACCACCATGGATTAAAGCTGGATTTCAACAATAGAAACAAATTCATGGTAACTGAATAACTCTCTACTGAATAACAGGGTCAAGGCAGAAATAAATACTTCCAAGAACTCAATGAAAAAGAATGTAAAACATACCCAAACCCATGGGACACAATAAAAGCAATGCAGTGCATTGGATAGCACTAAAACTGAAAGAAGCAAGCTCACCCAGGAGGAGTAGATGGCAGGAAATAATCAAACTAATGGCTAAAATCAATAAAATACAAACAAAGAGAACAAAACAAAGAATCAGTGAAACAAAGAGTTGGTTCTTTGAGAAAATCAACAAAATAGGCAAATTCTTGTCCCAAGTAAAAGACAAAGACAACATCCAAATTAACAAAATCAGGAAGAAAAAGAGGGAATATAACAACAGAAACTGAAGAAATACAAAGAATCGCACGCCTGGGCCTGCTGCCTTCAGCAGACACCCACCTGGTCTGCGCCTGTGTGGACACCGGATCCCTAGACATCCTAGAGGGACCACTGAACCCAGAGCGGCAGGTAAGAACACTCACACACTGCCCTAGGCCTGTCCCAGACCCATAAAACATGCAGGCAGCTCAGGTTCCAGCAGACACCCAAACCCCGCCCCTGCGGAATACCACTCCCCTTCGACCCCTCACCTGGGCCTGCTGCCTGGAGCAGACACCCACTTGGTCTGCCCCTGTGTGGACACCAGATCCTAAGACATCCTAGAGAGACCACTGAACCCAGAGTGGCAGACACCCGCCTGGTCTGTCACTGTGTGGATACCAGATACCGAGACATCCTAGAGGAGACACTGCACCCAGAGAAGCAGACACATAGCTGTTCTGCCACCATGGAAACAGGATATCCTGAGACATCCTAGAGGAGCCACTATACTCAGAGCAACTGGAGCTCAAGATTAAAACATCACAGAGACATCTGGACCCTGAGGAGTTCAGACACAAGCAAGATAACTGGAAAGGCAGGCTCCAGTCAGACATACTGAGTGCAGGCAGCACCAGAGTTAACCAGATGGCAAAAGGCAAGCGCAAGAATGTAAGCAAAAGAATCCAAAGTTACATGGCATCATCAGAACCCAGTTCTCCCATCATGGCGAGGCCTAAACATCCCATCACAGTGGAAAAGCAAGATTCAGAATTAAAATCACTTCACATGACGATGATAGAGGACTTTAAGAAGGACACAAATAACACTCTCAAAGAATTTAAGGAGAACACAGGTAGACAGATAGAAGCCCTTAAACAGGAAACACAAAAATCCCTTAAAGAATTGCAAGAAAACACAACCAAACAGGTGAAGGAGTTAAACAAAACAATCCAGGATCTAAAAAATGGAAGTAGAAACAATAATGAAACCACAAAGGGAGACTACCATAGAGGTAGAAAACCTAGGGAAAAGATCAGGAGTCATAGACACAAGTATCACCAACAGAATACAAGAGATGGAAGAGAGAATCTCAGGTGCAGAAGATACCATGGGAAAAATTGACACAACTGTCAAGGAAAATGCAAAATGCAAAAAGCTACTAACCCAAAACATCCAGGAAATCCAGGACACAATGACAAGGCCAAACCTAAGGATAATAGATATAAATGAGGGTGAAGATTCCCAACTTAAGGGACCAGTAAATATCTTCAACAAACTTATAAAGGAAAATTTTCCTAACCTACAGAAAGAGATGTCCATAAATATACATGAAGCTTATAGAACTCCAAATAGTCTAGACCAGAAAAGAAATACCTCCCATCACATAATAATCAAAACATCAAATGTACAAAACAAAGAAAAAAATACTAAAAGCAGTAAGGGAAAAAGGTAAAGTAACATATAAAGGCAGACCTGTAAGAATTACACCAGACTTCTCACTAGAAACTATAAAAGCCAGAAGATCCTGGACTGATATGATACAGACCCTAAGAGAACACAAATGCCAGTCCAGACTACTATACCCAGCAAAACTCTCAATCAATATTGATGGAGAAACCAAGATATTCCATGACAAAACCAAATTTACACAATATCTTCCCACTAATCCAGCACTTCAAAAGATAATGGATGGAAAACTCCAACACAAGGAGGGAAACTACAACCTAGAAAAAGCAAGAAAGTAATCTTCCAACAACCCTAAAAGAAGGTAGCTATACAAACATAACTCCACTGCCAATAACAAAAATAACAGGAAACAACATTCATTTTTCCTTAATATCTCTTAATATCAATGAACTCAACTCTCCAATAACAAGACATAGACTATCAGACTGGATACATAAACACGACCCAGCATTTTGTTGCATACAGGAAAGGCACCTCTGTGAAAAAGACAGACACTACCTCAGAGTAAAAGGATGGAAAATAATCTTCCAAGCAAACGGTTTCAAAAACCAAGCTGGAATAGCGATTCTAATATCAAATAAAATCGATTTTCAACCAAAAGTAATCAAAAAGAGATAAGGAAGGACACTTTATATTCATTAAAGGAAAAAGGTACCAAGATGAACTCTCAATTCTGAACACCTATGCCTCAAATGCAAGGGCAACCACATACATAAAAGAAACTTTACTAAAGCTCAAAGCATACATTGCACCTCACACAATAATAGTGAGGGATTTCAACACCCCACTTTCAGCATGGACAAATCATGGAAACAAAAACTATACAAAGACCAAATGAAACTAACAGAAGTTATGAACCAAACGGATTTAACTGATATCTATAGAACATTTCATCCTAAAACAAAAGAATATACCTTTTCTCAGCACCTCATGGTACCTTCTCCAAAATAAACCACATAATTGGTCACAAAGCAGGCCTCAACAGATACAAAAAGATTGAAATAATCCCTTGTACCCTATCAGACAACCATGGACTAAAGCTGGTCTTTAATAATGACAAAAACAATGGAAAGCCCAAATACACGTGGAAACTGAACAATGCTCTACTCAATGATGACTTGGTCAAGGAAGAAATAAAGAAAGAAATTAAAGACTTTTTAGAATTTAATGAAAATAAGGACACATCATACCAAAACTCATGAGACTCCATGAAAGCAGTACTAAGAGGAAAATTCACAGCTCTAAGTGCCTACAAAAAGAAATTGGAAAGAGCATACACTAACAACTTGACAGTACAACTGAAAGCATTAGAACAAAAAGAAGCAAATATACCCAAGAGGAGTAGACAGCAAGAAATAATCAAACTCAGAGCTGAAATCAACCAAGTAGAAACAGAAAGAACTATACAAAATATCAACAAAACCAGGAGCTGGTTCTTTGAGAAAATCGACAAGATAGACAAACCCTTAGCCAGACTAACCAAAGAGCACAGAGACAGTATCCAAATTAATAAAATCAGAGCAGAAAACAGAGACATAACAACGAAAACTGAGGAAATTTTAAAAAATCGTTAGATCCTACTACAAAGGCCTATACTCAACAAAATTGAAAAATCTGGATGAAATGGACAATTTTCTAGGCAGATACCAGGTACCAAAATTAACTCAGAAGCAGATAAACCATCTAAACAGTCCCATAGCCCCTAAAGAAATAGAAGCAGTCATTAAAAGTCTCTCCACCAAAAAAAAGTCCAGGACCAGATGATTTTAGAGCAGAATTCTATCAGACCTTCCATGAAGACCTAATACCAATTCTCTTCAAACTATTCCACAGAATAAAAACAGAAGAAACAATACCCAATTTGTTCCATGAAGCTACAATTACGTTCATACCTAAACCTCACAAAGACCCAACAAAGAAAGAGAACTATAGACGAATCTCACTTATGTATATTGATGCAAAAATACTCAATAAAATTCTCACAAACTGAATCCAAGAACACATCAAAACAATCATCCGTCATGATCAAGTAGGCTTTACCCCAGGAATGCAGGGATGGTTCAATATTCAAAAATCCATCAATGTAATCCGTTACCTAAATAAACTCAAAGAAAAAAAAAACACATGATCATCTCACTAGATGCTGAGAAAGCATTTGACAAAATTCAACATTCCTTCATGTTAAAAGTCTTGGAAAGATCAGGAATTCAAGGCCCATACCTAAACATAGTAAAAGCAATATACAGCAAGCCAGTAGCCAACATCAAACTAAATGGAGAAAAACTTGAAGCAATCCCACTAAGATCAGGGACTAGACAAGGCTGCACACTATCACCCTACCTATTCAGTATAGTACTGGAAGTCCTAGCCAGAGCAATTAGACAACAAAAAGAAGTCAAAAGGATACAAATAGGAAAGGAAGAAGTCAAAATTTCACTATTTGCAGATGATATGATAGTATACTTAAGTGACCCTAAAACTTCCAGCAGAGAACTTCTAAACCTGATAAACAACTTCAGCAAAGTGCCTGGATATAAAATCAACTCAAACAAATCAGTAGCCTTCCTCTACTCAAAGCATAAACAGGCTGAGAAAGAAATTAGGGAAACGACACCCTCCACAGTAGTCACAAATAATATAAAATATCTTGGAATGAATCTAACCAAGCAAGTGAAAGATCTGTATGACAAGAACTTCAAGTCTCTGAAGAAAGAAATCGAAGAAGATCTCAGAAGATGGAAAGATCTCCCATGCTCTTGGATTGGCAGGATTAATTTAGTAAACATGAACATCTTGCCAAAAGCAATCTACAGATTCAATGCAATCCACATAAAAATTCCAAATCAATTCTTCATAGAGATAGAAAGAGCAATTTGCAAATTCATTTGGAATAATAAAAAACTCAGGATTGCTAGAACTATTCTCAACAATAAAAGAACATCTGGGAGAATCACCAACCCTGACCTCAAACTGTACTACAGAGCAATAGTGATAAAAACTGCATGGTATTGGTACAGAGACAGGCAGGAAGATCAATGGAATAGAATTGAAGATACAGAAATCAACCCACACACTTATGATCACTTGATCTTTGACAAAGGAGCTAAAACCATCCAGTGGAAAAAGGACAGCATTTTCAACAAATGGTGCTGCCTCAACTGGAGGTCAGCATGTAGAAGAATGCAAATCAATCCATTCTTATCCCCTTGTACAAAGCTCAAGTCCAAGTGGATAAAGGACCTTCACATAAAACCAGATACTGAAACTAATAGAAGAGAAGGTGGGAAGACCCTCAAATACCTAGGCACAGGGGAAAAGTTTCTGAACAGAACACCAATGGCTTATGCTCTAAGATCAAGAATTGACAAATGGGACCTCATAAAATTGCAAAGCTTCTGTAAGGCAAAGGACATTGTCAATAAGTCAAAACAGCAACCAACAGATTGGGTTCATTATGAATCCAAGATCATTATGAATCCCCTACATCTGATAGAAGGCTAATAACAAATATATACAAAGAACTCAAGAAATTAGACTCCAGACAACCAAATAACCCTATTAAAAATGGGGTACAGAGCTAAACAAAGAATTCTCAACTGAGGAAACTCGAATAGCCAAGAAGCACCTTAAGAAATGCTCAACATCCTTAGCCATCAGGGAAATGCAAATCAAAACAACCCTGAGATACCACCTCACACCAGTCAGAATGGCTAAGTTCAAAAACTCAGGTGATAGTAGATGCTGGCAAGGATATGGAGAAAGCACTCCTCCAATGTTGGTGGGATTGCAAGCTGGTACAACCACTCTGGAAATCAGTCTGGTTGTTCCTCAGAATATTGGATATAGCATTACCTGAGGATCCAGCTATACCACTCTTGAGCATATACTCAGAAGATGCTCCAACATATAACAAGGACACATGCTCCACTATGTTCATAGTGGCCTTGTTTATAATAGCCAGAAGCTGGAAAGAACCCAGATGTCCTTCAACAGAGGAATGAATACAAAAAATGTGGTACATTTACACAATGGAGTATTACTCAGCTATTAAAAATAATGAATTCAAGAAATTCTTAGGTAAATGGATGGAACTAGAAAATATCATCCTGAGTGAGTTAACCCAATCACAAAAGAACACACATGGTATTTACTTACTGACAAGTGGATATTAGCCCAAAAGCTTGAAAGAGCCAAGATTCTACTACAGACCACATGAAGCTCATGAAGAAGGAAGACCAATTTTGAATGTCTTGGTCCTACTTAAAAGGAGTAACAAAAATACTCAAGAGAGCAAATATGGAGACAAAGTGTGGGACAGAAACTGAAGGAGGTGGCGTCTGGAGACCATTCTACCTGGGTATCCATCCCATGTGCAATCACCAAAGGTAGAGACTGATGTGGATGTCAGGAAGTGCATACCAACAAGGGCCTGATATGGCTGTCTCCTTAGATGTCTGCCACAGTCTGACACATTCAGAGGCAGATGCTCACAGCTAACCACTAATCTGATCAAGGTTTTTCCCAATGGAGAAGTTAGAAGACTGAAGGAGCTGAAAAGGTTTGTGGCCCCATGAGGAGAGCAAAAATACCCACCAACCAGACAGAGCTCCCCAGGGTCTAAACCACCAGCCTGGGAGCACATAGGGAGGGACCCATGACTCCGTCTGTACTTGTAGGGGAGGATGGCCTTGTCTGGCATAGGTGGGAGAGGAGATTCTTGGTCTCATGAAGGCTGAATACCAGGTGGGGGGGAATTTGAGGGTGGGGAGGAATTTGAGGGTGGGGAGGAATTTGAGGGTGGGGAGGAATTCGAGGGTGGGGAGGTGGGAGTGGTGGGAGTAGATGGGGATACATACTCATAGAAGCATGAGGAGGGGGGATGGAATAGGAGGTTCCTGGGTGATGAGGGGAAGTGGGTAAGGGGATAAAATCTAAAATGTAAATATAATATCCAATAAAAAAAAGAAATGAATGTTAGTACTCAGCTCGCTTTCTCATTTTTGTCCAGGCCAGGACTACAGTCCATAGAAAGATCAACCATAGAAAGATCAACCATTCTTCATGTTAGCTTCCCCAATTGCATTAACTCAGTCTAGAAACTCACTCGTAGACATGCTCAAAGGTTTGTTTCTGTGATGACTCTAAATATTTTAATTTGACAATCAATACTAAACACCACAGATAATATCATAATATCTGTGAAATGTACAGGCAACATCAAACTTAATGATTATCTGTTGTTTCGTTAAGATCCATATCAAAGAACAGGTGCTCTACTCTTGCCGTTTCTGTTTGGCCATATATAAGAAGTTACATGTAGTCAATCACATTGCAATATATAACATTCAGTCAGAAAGGAGAAGACTGTATTTGACTGAGTGATATACAAATAAGTAATGAATATATTCAAGCATACACACACACACTCACATGCACATAAATCAAGTGTATCTATAAATAAGAGCAAGGAACAACCTAAATTTAAAGTTAAGAAAGTAATCATATTCACATTATTTTTTAATATACATTAGAAAGTTTTATAAATTCCTGTACACAGAAAATAAATCTATTGCCAAAAGAATGCAGCTGGACAGGAATAAACTGAATGACTCTACATTAATAGATTGTATGGTGGTTTGAATAAGAATGCTCCCCTCTGCACATTCATATGTTTGAATACTTTGTCCCCAGTTAATAAAATTTCTTAAAAAGAATTAGGAGGTGTGAATTTGTGGGAGAAGTATGTCACTGAGAGTGGCCTTCTCAGCATGCTTTCTCTCTACCTCCTACTAAGGTATCAAATGTAAGCTCTCAGCTGTTCTGACTGACATACCTTTTCTCTGACATCATTGACAATAACCTTCTGAAACTGCAAGCACAATTAAACACTTTCTTTTATAAGCTGCTTTGGTCAAGGTGTTTTATCACAGTAAAAGAAAAATAACACGTACAAGTTGGAAATTCAAATTTTCGATGTCAAGTCTACTCAAAACAATGTTTCAATTTTTTGAAGTCTCTATCCAAATATACTAAACTTAAACAAATTATTTAATGTTTTTAAATTTTATTTTATTTTCAACTAAATACATGTATGTATGTCTCTCTGGGAGTATATGTGTAGCCTTTCTCAGAGGAAAAGATATGTCAGCTCCTTCTTACAATTGTAAGCTATCTAATAGGGACGTTTGGGAACAGAATATGGGTCATCTGCAAGCTTAGTGTATTACTAAGCCATCTCTCCTGTCCCATAAATTATTACACATTAATCTCTCGTGTGAGTATGTGTGTATGTGTGTGTGTGTGTGTGTGTGTACATGGGTATCAAAGAACATTTTTGAAAGTCAGAAAACAACTTGTGGGTCCCAAGCATTAATCCAAGGCTGTTGCTTAATAAGCTATTTGCTGCCCTTCTGTTTTAAACATGGTTTGAAAAACTGATTATAAATTTTTATACAAAATTTATGTCATATGAAAACATAGAGGACCAAAAATGGCTAAAACACTGCGGAAAAAAAAATGTCCTTTATATATTCAACAGATTATGTAGAAACTTGATCTAATTTAACACTGAATTTATATACATGTATTTTATAACAAAGAAATTTAATTATAAATCCTTTTTGATAAAATTATATTTGATTTAAAGAAACATTTCATTCATTGAGCATCAGCTTCATGTTAGCCCTCTAGGAGCTGGAGGTCCAGCAATGAATCAGACCGGTAAGACCGCCACCAAAGAGGCGGCCAACAAGCAGACAAATGGTTGGTATTGCATAGAGCAAAACAGACAAATTATTATAACAGAATCGTCATAGATAATCTCATTTAAAGGCAGGAATTTGTGTATAAAATTGAAAGATGAGTTTTTGTTACTTACAAAGCATTTCTATTATATATTGTTTCCAAATGTACTTTCTTCTTAATACAAAAAAAAAAAAAGAAAGAAAGAAAGAGAGTTCAACAGAAATTGAGGAAAACATGAACGAGGGCTATCCAGCACATGTGTATAGAGGAGAAATCATCAATTGGGATGGAGCACAGACAACAGACCCCAACACTGAGGGTGTTTAGACACTGGGGAAGAGGAAGAGACTGCAGCTCAGACAGAAGCTGTGAGGAGAGAATAGTGCTAAGTCCAAAAAGAGATACTATAGTTTCTAAGGTATAAACAAACCACCCTCTAAAGATGGATGTTCCAGAAAATACAATGTGACCCAGAAACATTGCTTAATTGGGCAGATCTAAATTCAATGGCCCCAACCACTGAAAAAGAAGCATTTCTATTGTATTTGGTCTGGTGAAAACCATTGCAGGTGAAGAATTCTCAGAGAGGCATTTATCATGGACAAGTCAGTTATTCCCATGCACTGTCCATAGACAGCAAAATCTAAGGCAGGAGCAGTGATTTGCTGGCTTTGCTAGCAGTTCTGACCTGTGGAGGAGATGAATATCTTCATCTTGAAGACACATATTGTTAAGAATAAGCAAACTTGATATATTGCCCTATTTGTTAAGTGAACCAAATAGTTTTGGATGTCATGTTGTTTATATACAAGGAGTGTGTTTCAGTTTTTCAACGTAGCAAGACTTTCTTCTTGACAGTTGTAATTTTCATTGTATATCTTTATACCCAGCTCTGTCTTACTCTTTGTGAGTTCGGGTTTTGTGAGCATGATCATACTGTGATGTTTACTTGGAAACTGTTTCTGTTAATTTAATATCTACTCCCTCTTCCTTGTACTCTTCCTGGTTTCACTCAGGTATTCAAGTTTTACTGAGAGCTTGTTCCTGCCCATTCAGGGTCATTGGCTTAACTGATAACCCATTAAATATCTGCTCCTTCCAGGACCCAGCTGTCTCTGTGCAGGAATATAGACAAAATACAACACTGCTTCAAAGGCGACAATCACTTCAGAAATTAACTTAAATCTCCTTTCAGTTCAGTGAGACACAAGGGGATAGACGTTGGGGGAAGGGACTGTCACTTTTGAGAAATCTCTTCAGAGTAACCATTTAGTCTAGTATTTTTATACACAAAACAGAGAGGTGTAGCTATGTCAGCAGGATTTCTCCTAGAATGGAGCTAAAACAGACATGAAGAGGAAAGCAATGGACTCAAAGGCCAGATGAACAGAAGAGTTTACTGACAAAATAAAAACACTTCATAGTTTAGCCATTTTAAATTTTGTTTTCTGCTTTAACCTCAGGCATTCCACAAATAGAGAGTCTGATAAAAATCACATTTCTAGAATTGTGTGTTTGGGGTGGGAATCTAGCTGTAGAAGAGAATGTGTCTGCCATGAGTTCTCTCCTTCCCCATGAAAGGGTGCCTATCAACATAAAGACAGTACTAAACAAGGCAAACTGGTGTTAAAGATGCTTGACGTCATTATTGATAAGATTGTGGGGAAGTAAAAATTGTTGCACACAGTTTTGGGCATAGCAAGTGGGTTCAATCTTTCTAAGGCAAAATCGGTTGCTATGCATTAAAACCTTTAAAACTGCTCACAGTTTTGACTCAGAAATGCCACTTTGATAATTATATCCCAAAGAATTCTTCTGATAAGAAACAAATACAATTTTAAATACTCCAAAATACTGTGGAAAATAAAGAGAAAAGAAAACCTGGTAAATAATCCAATTACCAAGCACATGGAAAGCATAATAAATCAGCACAAAGAAATACAGTATTGCCCTTCTAAAAAATATTGGAATAATATCCAAATCAGGAATGAATATGAAATGAAGCTAAATAAAAACAGTAGAACACAAAATGATGAAAACATATTCCCTAGGACATCTGGGCTCATAAATGATCAATCACCCCTTCCACAGAGGTGTAATATGTTACTCTGTTATGGAAACACACACACAAATACATGCATGCATGTTATACTCAAACATACATGCATATACACATATGTTGCATAGACACACATTCACACACAGACAATATCTCTCAACAATAGACAGAGCAGCAATAATTTTGAACAGCATGCATTGCTGAGCTAGGCAGTGGAGACACAAAGGAATGCAAAGATAAATATTGTCTTCATAAATTCGCAGTGGGGCGAGGGGCACAACAGGTCAGCAAGATGGTTCATGAATGCATAAAGTATTCACTGGTTGTCATAAACTGGGTATTGAATATGGTGATGCAGAGTATGTAACTAGGTGGGATTATGTTGTGGGATGAACCTTTATATCCTCACAGAATTCACATAGTGACACAAACAATGTGATGCTGTTCCCTCCCAGAATTCATACACTGACATCCAACTTTGATAGGGGTGGGGGGGTTAGATTAAGTTTAGATGAGGTCATGAGGACAGGGCTCCCATAGTAGCATTAGAAAAAAGACTAGAGATTTTCTCCTGCTTGGGGAGTTTGGAGTCACTGAGCCAAACAAAAGTAATTACACATACCTGTGGCTGTTGCTACAGTGAGCAGAGGTACAGGATGATGCAAATTATAAATTCTTGGATTAAGGCTCTTGCCTAGCTTTGGCAGTTGAAGTCTTCTAGCATATCAAGACTCAGTTTTCTTCAGAGAAACAGCCCCTGGTATATTTCCCATACTCCAGTAGACAGTTTTTACACCCATGTACATATGGACAATACTTATTGGGCTCTGTGAGCTATAAAAAGAAAACATGAAATTGAGAGTGGAATAGGGTAGGGAAGAGTTCTGGAAGGAGTTGAACTAGGAGTAGGAGCTGATATGATCAAAGTTCATTGTATACATGTAAGAAATTGTCCAATTACATGCAGTTTTTCTTAGAGGTCTTTATCTAATTGTCCTTTCTGGAGTGTTACAATCCATATTTCAAAAGGAGAATTAGCATCTTTTCTCTCATCCTTCCTAAAGCTACACTTATGCAGCTTACTTCATTTAGCAAGGTGATCACACACTGCTAGGGCTTTGTTTCTCCAGAGAACACTGGTGTCTAATAACCTTGTCACTCTGAGTCTACCAATAGTTATCTCCTCATGAAATCTTTCCTCATCTCAGGTCTATTCTAAGAAAAAGCATTCTTCTCTCCCAGTGCCTACCATGAAACATATTTTACTATCTCTTGCCTGTTTTTAGCAATTGTAAGTTATCTCCACCCACATCACTCTTGTCTATATTCCTAAAACCTTGTAAGTGACTAAGATACATTAGATATTAATTTTCTATCCCTATTGGCTAAGTGAACAGATACATGCAGATTTATTCACTAGAAGACAAGATAGGGACTGAGAAATAAAGAATTACATTTGAAATATTGCATCTGGAAGAAACAGAACACCATGGTAATGGTGTTGTATAAGAAGAACACAGCAGGGGCGAATGATACAGCTCTTCTGTACATGCAATCCCCCCTGTATTTTATGACTGCCTACATGGCAATTATGGTTCTATCAATGAAGCAACCTTTATGGTGTAATTGTGCAGCAGGAACCAAAGCCCCATTGTTACAGAATTAAGCTAGAAAACCAGACTAAGAGTCAGAGACCCAAGACACTAAACAAGACATAAAGGAAGCTAAAATATTTGTAGGTCCAGCTATAGCTTTGTTCACACAAGTCATTCAGCTAACAAGCATCCATATGGTTCTCACTTCCTTTCTGCCTCCATGTGACTCAAAATCTCCTTGAGGCCCAATGTAGGTAGAAACACAGAAGACAGGAACTTCTCAGAAGAATCTTTCAACCTAACAATGTTGACAAAGACATTTCTCTAGCAATGTTGGTCCTAGAGGATTCCTGTGAGACCTGATGCTTGATCATTCTCACTGAAACTGGATACTTGATGTATCAAGGCAGTGTTATGAATACGTCATCTGTTAAATTTACATTCTCTCACACTCTAATACAGGTCACACAGAGATCTCAGCTACATAACAACTTCTAATAATGCATTCAAAATGGAAAGATGAAGGAACAGGGTTGATTTTTAACAAAGCCCTTCCTCCCTAAAGGGTGCATTTGAAAGCTTTCTTGGCCCCTGCTCCAAGTATGACCCAATATTCCAAGCACTGTGCAGCAGAAATGGCAAAAACAGTCTCCACTATATTTGTTCTATTGTGTGAACCCTGAGAGTGAGTGTAGGTTAGTTACAACAAATAAATGGACAAACTGACTCATACCTAATTCTTTGCATAACTCACACTGTCTGTAAAATAAAAAACAAAATAATTACTCAAAATTATGACTATTCTTAGTGTTCAGATTTTTTCCCTTTGGGTTGTCATATAGGAGACCACATGTGATAAATAAACAGTGTCCTCAGCAACAGTTTGACAGTACTCAAAATAATAAGCTTTGCAGGGCCATTCATTATAGTGTCCTTCAATCTAATCAAGTGGCACCACACAAAAGCACAGTTTAATAAAGAGCTTTATGGGAGCCTAGGATGCTAAGCCTGAGCCAGAACAACATTTCAACATATTAAGTTATGTCGTCTAGATGCAATTTTTATTCTTTTCTCTTTCTAGACAAGCCTCAGAGAACAGTTAGTATGTGTGTGTGTTTTCATTAAAGTTTTACAAGTCAAATCTTCAGATGAGATAAAATATTAAAATAAATGTAGAGGATCCTGCTTTTACACTCACCTCCATGTCAGCCAAGGGTATGGTGTTTAGCTTGGATTGGCAACCTCACAAGATTTAGAATCACCTTGGAAGCCAGCCTCCATGCATGTCTGTGAGGAAGTCTCTATGTTAGGTTAATGAAGGAGGGAAGACACAAGCTAAGTGTGGGCCCATTGGACTGCAACCCTGGACTCAGTAAGAAGGAGAAAGTGGGCTGAGCACCAGCACTGACCTCACACTGTTCCCTAACTGCTGATGACCAGATACCTAACCTCCTGCCATGATGAACTGTGTATTCAAACTCTGAGCCAAAATACAAACTTACCTTCTTAATGGTTTTATCATATATCTTATAGCAGCAATAAAAATAATGGATACAGTAAGATTTAGTGAGGTGAAGACTTCAAAAGCAAAGTGACAGAAAAAAATAAAAGTACATGACAATTTAGGGTACACTGCCCTTGCAATCACCCTCAAATCTCAGAAGTTTCAAATGAGTTTGTTTGCCATCTGTATATACTCATAAGTATTAGCATCCATTAGGCCTGTGTAGCATCCACAGCAGACTGTTGTTCAGGTCATTCTCACCTGCAGCCATGTCTCTGTGCCACAAACAGGTGATTCTACAAAGTCACCTGCCTAACAGATTTCAGGGTATCATGGACTACCAAGGGCATAACCCCTATGATGGATTTCCATTAATTAAACATGTGTCTCCTTCCCATTCCCCACTTTGTGTAGGTCACACATTCCTTCTCCAGCATGCGAAATCCCCTCTACTCCCCCAATTCCTAGAGTTCAGAGACAGACTAATTGCAAGCAAGTATTATAAACTGCTCAATTACATCCTCTAAGAAGGGACCTCCCCTCTGGCACATGATCTTGAACTCTATTCAGAACACCTACCACACTGTTGTCTGTCTGTCTGTCTGTCTGTCTGCCTGTCTGTGACATTAATAACTGTTCTAATAAGTCTCTTAACTTAAGAGACAATCAATTCCAGTGTCTACTTGGAGCCCCAAACCTGAAACCTTTCAAGCTTTGCTGAAAGTGATGCCGACATCTTGGATATTACTCTATAGATATGAGAGAAAGTGAAATCACAGTTCTCAAGCTGCATCAGATCCTCCAGCCAGTCCACTACATTTCCATTTGTTCAAAATTCAGAGATTAAAGTGAGGCAGATAATCCCATTTGACCTCAGGATGCAGAGATACCATCCAATATGTGTCTAGATGATAAAGAGACCATGTGTAGGCAGCAGTGCTAACCCAGACTGTAAGCATAAGAAAGTAGCCTAGCATTCTTCTAAATGAGCATCGTAGAAGTGGACCCTTGAGTCTACACAGCCTCAGTTTTCTTTTATGAAAGTGCCATACTCCATCAATATGGAAGATGATTACAAATTTTTGGTCCTTGTTATTTATAAATATCTCCTTTAAAAGTAGCTAGAAATTTATCTATTTCTTCTTTATTCTATGTGTGTTTGGTTTGTCTGTGTGTGTGTTCACACACACATGCTCATATGTGTGTTCACATGAGTGTCTATATAAGCATGCATGTCAAAGTCTGAGGCTGATCTTGATAATTCAGTATTCAGTGTTCACATTCCATGTTATTTATTGTGATAGCTCTCTCTCTCTCTCTCTCTCTCTCTCTCTCTCTCTCTCTCTCTCTGTCTGTCTCTCTCTCTCTCTTTTTCTCTCCAGGATCTCTCTATGTTACCCAACTGTCCTAAAACTATGTAGACAATGCTGGCCTCAAATTCACCTTCCTCTGCTTTCCAAGTGTTATAGTTGAAGGCATGCACCACCATGCTGGGTGAGGTAGGATCTCTAACCAAGTCCAGAGCTAGCCCATAGTGCTACATCTTACTCAGAGAATTCACCCATCTCTGCTATTCTAGAACTTGAATTACAAGTGAGCAATGTCAACCAATCTGACATGCATGCTGAATCTAAGGATGATAATTTCAGCTCTCACACTTGATGTTTGCTTGAAAAGGTCTTTAAGCACTGGGGTATATCTCTAACCTAATCCCTAAAAGCTGCCTGTTTTATCTGTAATGGTCCTGCCTCCTGTGAGTCTACAAATACTCTTCAGAAGTACTGTCAGTGAGTACTGGATGTAGCATAGTTGTTAGAGCATCTGTCTAGCACGCACAAAGCTCCCAGTTTGATCCATAGTACAGCATAAACTGGTGCACTCTATAATCCCAGAACCTAAAATGTGGAGACCAGAAAAATCCAAGGCAACTATAGGATGCAAAACAAGTTCAAGGCCACCTTGGGATAGGGGAGACTTTTAAAATATCCTAGGATTCTAAGAACATAAAAAAGTGACTATAGCCTAGAGCACTGAGGATATAAGGCAAAAATGGATGTATGACCCCTCAGACCACAGTTCCTTCCTTATAGCTATAATGATTGATTTATAAAGCATTAATACAGAATGGTCTCCCTCTCTTCTTCCTTCCTTGCCTCCATCTTTATTTTCCTCTATTTTACTCTTAGGCAGGATGTGAAACATTTTGCTACGTACAGTTCTATGCTTAGGCCATGTGCACTGACATTTTATTAATGGTAAAGAGAGATTTCCTAGATTCTAACAACCCTGTGGCAATTCTGTGAGTGGCATTGTCTATATCTCATGTGAGAAGTTTTGTATTACATTAAAACAAAGGTAGGAAGATTGATTTGAACTCTGTCCCTAGACAGTGGTTAACAATGGCATCCTTAGTTTTGATCTCTCCCAACTTTCCCTATGTAGGATTGGCTTAGCCTATCTGAAAATGTGTATATAATTTTCAGCACAGTGTTGATTTAGGATTAACACTGAAATTCATAAGCTGCATAGTATGTTAGATATCTTTCATTAAAAATTACAATATTTACCAATATTTATTTTGTTCTGTAAGTGCTTTCTATTTTCTATTTATTTTTGTTTCTATAAGTGCTTTCTGAAAATTTAACTCTAATATTAATTATGTGTGAAAACACGAAAGGATTATCATATGTGATAGTATTCTTTATAAAAGATTGGTAAGTTCCAACCTTTCTTTTTGCTGTTGGTGAATATGTATGGAGTTGAACTAGGTGGCATTTGAGACTTTCAACATCTCCTTAAGGGACAGTGGCTTAAGGTACCTCTGACATTCTACTTTGCAGAAAATAGATCCATACTTGAGATAAGTCCATCCAGAAGTACTGAGCCAATTTATAGCCTTTGGTAAAAATAGGAGAAGACAAATGACTAAGAAGATGAAAACGAGTTGTTCAGGACTACAAAGACGATGTGGATAAGTGAATGGATATGACCACTGTGAGAAAAGGCAATAGATGGAGACAAACTGTTAGAGAAATTCAGGTGAACTAAGTAAATGTGGTGGGAATAGCATTGACTCAAATCGTAAAATTTTCTAGCATACCTTGGCGTGGGAGAGCTCCTTCCATCTCAGTGCTGCCCCTAAAAAGTAGCAATTCTACTGCCTGTGTCACAACAATATGGTGATATGTACATTTATTAAAGGCTTTTTCAATTCTTCCTGACTTGGGTTGGTTGTGCTATGAGCTCACTATCAAAGGAACTCATGCAAGTTAATTTTCTTCAATGTCTTAATGGTACTGAAACTTGCATATTACAATCTTTACTAATATTTATTTTGATTCTGTACTTCTGCTTCTAAAAAACTCAGCTTTAATATTAATCATGTATAAACACAAAACTTTCCCATCAGAGTTGAAAACTACTAAATATCTCCAACCCAGGTGTGTGTGTGTCAAGAGGAGGGTTAAAAGGATTTCAACAATTTATGAGAGGGAACCATGCTCATGAAGGGATGGAAAGTAAATCCTGATGCCCCCAGTGATGGGTTTATATCCTGCTAAACCAAGCATAAAGAGAAGATCACATAAATGGAAGTTATATTTAATACTCCAACTTTTTCACCCTCCAAAATCGTCAGAGCTTTGCAACACTGATCACCACAAGATATGCCTACCTTCACCCACTCCGTGGCCATATGGTTCACTGGAAAGTATTCAGTACTATAAGAAAGCATTATATCATTTCAAAATCGAAAATTTGAAGTGTAGCCTTTAATGAAGGCATAATACTTCCTACTACTCCCTATTCCCACACTAAGTCAGGCAATCACTTATGTGTAATCATGTGAAAGGTAAGTTGCAGGGTTCTTTGTCTAAGTGAAGACAAAGTGCTGTGTTATTATTCTATCTCATAACTCATCTATATTAACTGCTCCTATTGTAAGTTATAGAAATCCTCCTAGAGCTCCTACTGATTTCATATGTAGCCAACTCCCCAAACTGTGGCCAGGGTCAATACTCAAAATAGTTCTCCCCTTTTTCATCTTCACTTCTCATTTAAAACAAGGCAGTCTTCTTTTTACTGAACCAATGTTGTTAAGCATGGCCATCTTGTCCGGAGCCTTGAAAAGGTACTAATGACTCTCATTCATCCATTCCCCTGGCCAGGACGTCTGCTTCCAAAGCATGTCTAGAAGCTTTGTGTTCTGATCCATCTCCAATGTTTCAACCCATATTGCTTGCTGCCTGGACTACAGCAGTTGCTTTCTAGTTGGTCTCTTTCTGCTTCTGACTCACTCCTTCATGGTATGAATTTCCACACATCAATCAAAGAAGACTTTTTTTTTCTTTTCAGTTTGAGCTGGCCAGATCCCACATACTTGAAGACGACAACCAACTCCTGCAAGTTGTTGTCTGAACTTCACACATAATATGGCATTTTCATATGCTCATGTTCACACACACACACATGCATGCACGCACAGAGAGAAAGAGAGAGAGAGAAAGACAGAGAGAGACAGAGAGACAGAGAGACAGACAGAGACAGAGAAACAAATGTAAATAAAATTAAATTGTATACCCCCTTTACTTATATGTTTCTGTATCCTACTGTTCTATCCTTGGACCCTTTGATCATAGGCTGCATATCACTGCCTATGCAGGGCCCACTCCAGCCCTAAAACAGCCCACATTTCCTGGTCTTGAATCTAGCCCATTATCCAGGGTGGCACACTGTGATTCTGTATTTCCTGCCCAATGTCTTCTGTGCATTCCCCAAAACTGCAGTTCCTGCTGGATGGATGGATGGATGGATGGATGGATGGATGGATGGATGGGGTATGAATAAGTCTGTAAACATGTTTCAAATAGTATAGTCCCGTTATAGTGGTAAGATTAAAAGTGTGGATTGAATGTGTTCTTCTCCCTCCCCCAACCCACCCCCCACCCCCCATATGTGTGTGTATGTGGGAACAGAGTGAGTTTGGAAAAATTAAGAAGACTGAGTTACAAAACTTAACATTGATAACATATGACTATTATTTAAGGTGACTTTTTTCTGTTTTCCAAAGGCTCTTCAGTACATACATGCTTGAATACAAAAATTATATTTCTTAAAGATCCATAGTTTAAGTAAAAAGCTTTCAAGAATGCAGGGTAACCTAGCTAGTGTTTGGCTAGTAAACACTCAGGTTTCTGAGAATACGTGTCTCAGGTAGAATTACTGAGCATACCCTTGATTTGGGCCATTCTGTTGATTTTAATTTGTTCAAGAATGAATCTATATCCCACAAACCAGGCTTCTTTCTCCTACGTTTTCTTCTTAGCAGGGTGAAGAGAGCCAACCTCCCCCTGCCTCTTGCTCATTTGGGCGTTTTTTCTTATCTCTTGCAGTAATTGAAGAAAGTTAACCCAGGATCAGAGGACATAAAGGAGATAACGCCTTGAGCTTAATTCAACCTGCATTTTAACAAGCTGCCTTCTGCTTTCACAGGATGCACCCCACAGAGACGATTACAGAAGCCTGCTTCCCTGCCTTGCTTTCTACCTGCTGGGCCTCTCATCTTTCCACCTGCAGGAGTTGTCCTGCCCCAATTCCAGGGGCAGTCAGATGGTGGGGCACTATACCCACCTCCCTGAGGACTGACCTAGAACATGGAGTCTGACCTGGACTCCCTCTCAGGCAGTAGGAAGTCTGAAATGCTGCTCCAGGACCTGCGCCATCTCAGAGCTTCCGATTTTATCCAAAGGCTCTCTCTCACCCCACTGTAATTATACCAGGAACATTTAAAGTTCTCAGCAAGCTACCTCAGGCAGCCTCATGAGACCACGTTACTTTTCAAATGCTTCTTCCTAGAATATGCATAACGTGTCCCTTGATCTTGTCCAAATTTGATCTCTATTCACTCTTCAAGCTCATATTAAGCACCATCCTTCCACAGCTGGGAAGCTTCCTGGATGCTCTCATCTATGCCTGCCACATCTTCTTGTACACATGAATAGAGTAATTCACTATCTCCTGAACTACTGATGACAGTGATGATCTTCTCATAGACCACACTAGCCCTGACAGCTGCCAACTATCCACTAATTGTGACTACTCGAGAAGTAGCACACATCCTGATACAACCCAGCATTTCTCTTCTAAACCAAGTTCTACTGTCAGCTGTACTCGCCCTGTCTTTCCTTCTTCTTTTCAGTATCTGGAACATCCCATCTCCAATATCTGTCTTGTCCCTTCAGATATGGGACTTATTGGGACTTGATAATGATGGCTCCCAGCAAGACACTTGGTGAGGTTTGCTCACTAAGCAGCAAATCACACTTTCTGCAACCTATACTCTGTCAAAGCAACACACCATCCCTCCTCACTGCCTGAGGGTAAAACGTGGTGGAGTATAAGGTATGCTGGGTTGTATTTCTGTCTCCCTCTGAACACTGAATTCCCCAATGATAAGGAATCTTTCCTATTCTGTTTGTGTGAACTATGCTTTGGAGTGAGCTCTCACATAGGTTTCAGAAGAGTAGAATATTTGACTTCCTTAAAAAGCCAAAGGGATGTGGTTGTCCCTATGTGGTCCTCACCAGAAACCTGAGCCTTTAAGTCTTAGTGTGAATGCTTGGAATCTGCTTTTCCATATAAGAGACTGACAGTTGCATAGCTGTCACTGTGGAGAATGGGCCTCTTCTCTGTCACTGAATTCTTTTCAAGATACCACCCATCACTCTGTGTGTGCATGTGTGTGTGCGTGTGCGTGCGTGTGCGTGTGCGTGTGTGTAGCTGAGAAAGATGCCACTTGACCTCGGAATCTCAGGCATCCTGCTAGATTCTGGCTACTGAACATCTCCACCTTAATCTGTATTCATGGGTAAATCCCAAACACCCAGTGTTAACTGTTGCCTTGGAGCTAAGAGTCATCATGTAGAAACATTTTAAGGAAAACATTTTCGTTCTCTATTAACAGAATTAGTCTCAGTATTAATCACAATAGTAATAATGGCCAGAAGTAAAAAACTCAGTGAGGTAAATACACAAAGGGAAATCTTGCACTGAATTTCAATGCCTTGTGATTTTCCTAAGTCTACAATTACTTTCACTATTTTAAAATCTAAAAAGAGCTTCAAGTGGAACTAACTCAAGCTATATCAGGAGAATTTCACTGACTTCCAGTCTCCCATGTACATACAGGCATGTGGAGGGACACAAGGCCAGAAGATACTCTTGTGTCAGAGATGAGCTTGAACAATTCCACATGTTCTCAATATAAACACATGTAGCTGAGTCTGTGTACCAGGGGCAAACATATATTGACGTATTTGTAAATTAATGTGGATGTTGTTGAAAGTAATGTTAACTTAAAATAAGTAATTAAAAATTCAACAATCATTGAAGCAATTGATTATAACTTAGACCGGAAGATTATTTAGAGATGAAAACTGGATGTAGGAGTACTAAAATCCATGCACTTAGGAACCGGATGCAGGGGGTGGAGGGAATCTTGTGCTACATGAAAACCTGTCTGAAAAAATAAAAGTCAGGATGAAAACTTTATTTCTGAAATCATTTCTAATTCATGAAGTATAGAATTGATACAGTTATGATCTATAATGTGCCCTTCTCGTTTACGTTAAAACCCTAACCTCATCTCCCTTATGATGGTACTGTATTTGCACACAGCCAATGTTATAAAGTACTTACATTAAAATGGGATCAGTAGAGGGGACCCTACGCTAATCTGACTGGTGCCCTTGTGAGAAAATTTGGATGCACAGAGGCTACCAGGGTCATACGACCATACACAATATTCAAGACATCATGAAACACAGTGTGAACAGGCAGCCATTCATAAGGCAAGAGGAAGGACTTACATCTGAAAATCAAGAAGAAGGAATGCAAAAAAAAAAAAAAAAAAAAAAAAAAAAAACGGTTTTGGGTATAGGAATGCCTTCGTCTCAAACATGTAATCTCCAGAAGCCTGGCAAGACAAGCCATTCAGCATATGATGTTTTGTGGGACAATCCAAGCTAAATAATACCTGCTGCTTGGTGCCTTAAAGATAAGTAATAAAATTTCAACAATAATAACTGAAGCAATTGATTAAGGGGTTGTCATTTATATCACAAAAACTCTAGACATGGTGGTACATGCCTGAATTCTCAGCATTCAGGAGGTTGAGACAGGAGGATTAGGAGTTTGAGATTCATCCTCAGCTAGATAGCTAGACAATTGGTTTACAAAAAAAAAAAAAAAAAAAAAAAAAAAAAAAAGCACTCTTTTAATTCTTTACAGACAACACAACCTGAGGTGAACTCTGCCTACTTGTCTTCCCATCAGCTGCTCTTCACTGCTCTCCTAATGTAGCTGAGCCTCTGTCCTTTGAAAAATTGTCCTGAAATTCTCCAGCATGAATTGATAGCTCATGCCAGACAGTGCTACTTGCTTTGCTTTGCTTTGCAGACACTGTAATTCCCCTCAATAAATGCTAAATAATGACTGGCAAATTCGGATGTACTATATAAGAAATTGACCCTAGTCACAGATGCACAGACTTGTTTGGAATACACACAGGCAAGGATCACAGTGAGCCGGGAACCTCTTTAATAGAAAATACCCATTGCAGAGACTGACCTTCAGATAGTTCACATAGCTTCTAAACAGAAGGAAATTCATAGATGCTCCACATAAGCAGACTTAGAAGCATCGACACATTGCAAAGAAAAGGAGGCGACTTCAATTACAGGCTCACCCAGAGATTTCTCTCTGGACATAGCCTGGGAGGGCTATGACACCAGGGGATCATCAGACACCAATGAATATTTCAGGAAACACACTCTGGCCTGGAGATCAAAGAGGCCCAGTAAAGGCTTCACTAAAGGGACCCTGTAGAGATGGTGTCCAAAGCTCAGGACAATGACATCCCAAGGTCACATCAAGAAACAGGAAGGCCTAGACTGCAGACTTTACAGACTCTATTTGTGTATCAATCTCTACAGTTATGCTTCCAGACACAGAGCCCTATCTTCCAAAGAACAAACCCTCTAGGTTGAGACCCAGCTTCCTGGTTTGTTTGTGAATGCTTTTTAATGTCATTTGTTGCATGTCAGGAGATGGAAGGCATTGTCACAAAATGTGGAAATTAGGCTATTTCATGAGAAGACAAGTTTGTAGTGCAGAAAGATGGCTTCTCTGTAGCCGCTAACAGTATTCTTTACTTCCTTTTCTCAGAAAACATCTGGTAATCTTTAATACTCACCTTCATGAAGACTGATAGATGAGGAGAATGATGGATGAAAAGGCAAATACCTGGACTATCCAGTAGGTGCAAATCACCTCACACTCTGCATGGCTGCCTCTCTTGCTGCCCACAGTGGCACACCCACCCCTTCTCCTCTCTCTTCTTTTTTCTTTCTATCTCTATCATCTGTCCATCTATCTGTGTATCTGTGCATCTGTGTATCTGTGTATCTATGTGTCTATGTGTCCGTGAATTTATATATCTGTGTTATCTATGTGTCTGTGTATCTGTGTATCTATCAATCTATGTAACTGTGTACCTGTGTATCTGTCAATATATCTCTCTATCTCAATATCTAAGATAGAGAACCCCTTCTCACGTTTGAATTTTCTATTTCTTTCCCACTCTTCAGTGCTGCAGTGGAAATAATTTCGTTTATAGTGTGGGTCATTATACCACCCCTGCCCCTGTGGCTCCCACTGCTGAGCTCAGCTTGTTGCAGATGGGAGTTACTTGGGAAAAGAAAACTCCCAAAATGGAGCACAGAGAGTTTTCAATTATAGATCAGAAGAATCCTCCCTGCTAAGCTGTTCCTGCAAAGCATCTGCATGCAGGAGGGGCTGAGCCTGCAAATAGGAAGGGAGCAAGGTTTAGCTTGAGTAAATCATGCACTGAACACTACTCTCCAATGTCTCTGAAATCTACATCTGTCATGAGCACTTTACTTTGGCAAATAAAGGGCGGGGTGGCAGTAGATACATTTATCTCCTTGAGGAACAGGGTTTTGTTCCTAACATTAGGGTTTAGAATTAACCAAACATCACAGTGACCAAAAACCAGACAACATTTATTTCATTTTCACATTGCTTTTAAATTCACTGGAGACAATCTCCTATGTGATGCACACCCAAGGCAATCTTCTCCTTTACCCAACTCTCGATATGCTGCTGTCTACCTGGGCATCAGTGACTCTCCACACCAACAAACAGCCAAATACTACTTCTAGATCAGACACATCAGAGACCCTTCTTCCTATGAGGTGGACCCTGGGAAATAAACACAAAGCCAGGTATCCCTTGAACATGTAGAGGTGGAAGACTGACTGCTCTCTAGTCTAGTCTAGTCTAGTCTAGTCTAGTCTAGTCTAGCACTACGAAGCTTCACAAGCACAAAAACAAATTAGGGCTGACAGAGATGTGGGAAGTGCTTGATGTGATGGTGAACGTGATTTTAAGGTTTTCTGAACAATGCTCTCTTCCTTTAGATAATTCACCTTTTTTTCTATTGGAACAAATAAATGTTTCTGCTATAAGGATACTCTCCTCCTCAGGGGTTCTGTGCTCAGCAAAAGAAAAATAAGATGAAAGGAAATGGGATGGAGTAAGTTGAGTAAACTATGAAAGAAAAGAGAATCTGTTTTATTTTTTTTAATTTGTGTCATTTATACATGTGTACCATGCATTATGATCAAATTTACTTTCATTACTCTCGATTATCACACTCCCACTGCTGCTGACCTTCTCTTCCTTAGCTAGCTTCCCATCTATATGTGCATGTGTGTGTGTGTGTGTGTGTGTGTGTGTGTGTGTGTGTGTGTGTGTGCGCGCACATCAGCCTGATGAAGGTGGTTGTATATTTGTGATTGCAACAGCCATATCATGTCTGGAAACAGTGTAGCATAATACTTCTGCCCATCACCAGGCTTGAAATAATCTTTCCACCCCATCTTCTCGGGTGTTCCCCGGTTGATATGCTTTCCTGTTTGGGGCTGAGCATTCAACAATTTCTTACTCTCAGCATTCTGGCCAGTCATGAAACTGTTGTAACTATCAAAACTGCCAAGAATGAACAAAACAACAATGACAACAATAACAAAACCTTCTTGTACAGAGTATATACATAAATATTTATACAGCTGCCCTTAGGGCCCATAATATTCCTGACTGTTGGCTTCTGATCATTGGCATGTATTTTCCCACTTTCAGAGTGGGTCTTAAATCCAAACAGAAAGCCCTTGGCTCCCTTAGAAAAGTCATATACCATCATATCATTGGAAGGATCTTGCCTGGAAGGGCTGGATATAGTATCACATGAGGTTCACAGCTGGGTAAGGTCACTAATGGTGTTTCTCCCCCAATACCCTGCACAGCATTGGGCAGCATTATAAGAACTCGTCATCAGGACCCATAGCTCAGTTTCAGCTTGATTTCTGTTTCCTATATTCAAATTATGTGGAATCTTCAGCAATAAGTGGATATTCCATTTCTAATGTACACTTCTGCTTGGTAATAACACTGTTTATCCTGCTAAAACAATGTGCCAAAGATTGAGTGATTTAAGCATATCTTTAGATGTATTTTCCCTCGGCTTTGAAGTTAGGAGACATAGATCAAGGTTAGCACAGTTGGAGCCCATTTGGGGCCTTTCTGCTTGTCCTCACATGGTACAGAAAGTGTGTGAATGGGGAAGAGTGCGTGCAAACACGCTGGCTCTTCTTTTCAGGATATTAATTTAATGCAAGTGGGGCCTGGCCCTCATTTAACCCTAATTACTTACTGAGATGATGTTTTTCTAAATATGGTCATGCTGAGAATTAGGGCTTCAACCTGTGACTGTGGAGATTCCACAGTCAATAACACTATGGAAAGTGTCACCATCTCATCAAGCTGAGAATACAGAGGATGCCAGCACCTGCCTCCTTACTTATCATTTTACTAAATGATAAATTTACTAAATGAATATCTTACTTAAGTAAAAAAAACCATAGTCATAAATAAGGACAAAAATATATCAACTAAAGTGACTATTGTAATTGTTAGTATGTGAGCTTCAAAACATCAAAGTTAGTACACCTTAAGAGACAAAACTTCAAGTATTTCTGAGTCAAATCTCTACAACAAAGTCAGAAAGAAAACTGATGATAGCAATTTAGTATCAGGAACAAGCACTGGAATCAGACAGAAGTTCCATCCATATTTTGCTAACTGTGTGGTATTGGGACACTCCGACACACAGCCTCGCTGCCTGACATTATTGTTTGAATATGGACAGTGTCTCTTCAAGATCCATGTGCTAAGAGTTCCATCAGTTATTTAGGATATCTGTGGGCTTCCAGGAGGTAGAAACTGGAACTGATGTAAGGTCCCTGGGATACTGTAGATTTTCCTCAAAAGGTATTGCATTTTCTTGGTCCCTCTCTGCATCTGTGTTCAAAATGTGAGCACTCACTTGAACACACATGGGTCCTGCTACAACTTGACACTCAGAGCAGAGGCCAAAGTAGATGAACTCCCTGACTTTGGACTTGAACGTCTAGAATCATGATCTTGGATAAACTTGTCTTTAATTCATAAGCAGGCTGTGTCAGTAGTTCATGTTGTGGCATCAACCTAAAAGTCCATTTTTATAAACAAAATCACTCTTTTCTCACAAGATGAAATAAATAGCAAAATTAAAGGTTAATACTTCTTGTGTGTACCTGATTTTTTTAAATCCAAGTAGTTATGGTAAAACTGTTTTCAGTCATCCACAAGAATAACCAATCTTAACTTTATCATCTGTCTTCTAACTCTTTTAACTATAAGTTAGGATTCTTACTTTAGAATCCCACAACCATACTCAGTATGCTTTATGCTTCTTTTGAGGAACTCTCAACAGTAATGCGTGTGTGTGTGTGTGTGTGTGTGTATGAAAGAAAAGAAACTATGCTTTACATTGACTTGTCTAAAAATTTCTCTCTGTGTTCACTCCAGTGTCACAGTTTTACCTGAGTTGAGGGCCCTAAAATTTAAGATAATTCCTCAAGCTAATGAGGGTGACAGCATGGAACTATGTCTCCATCCCTTCTACTATTGCTAGAGCTAGCCTTTCAGAGAGAGCTCTTCCCTAGTTTTTTTTTTTTTAGTAGCATGCACCAGTAAGGTGGTTCCTGTCATTTAAAAAAAATTAACTATTCCTAACTATGTAAGGTTAACCTGCTCTGTTCATTTGGTATAATGTTACTTGTATGAATGTTTTTAAGGTTGACTATTTGGTGTTGGATAAACAATTGGGGTGTGTGTACAAAGAGAGAGAGAGACCATGAATTTGAAAAAGACCAAGAAATGGTCTTCTGTTAAGAGTTCCTGAAAGAAGCATAAAGTTGCGGAAAATAATGGAAGAGAAGAAATGATGTAATTATAATTGATAAAAAGACAAAATAATAATAAATTACTCAAAAATGATTAAATAAGTTGTATCACTTGTCCTTACCATTAAAGGAATTATTAACAAAATCATTGGACTCAAGAACATGCCTTAAAAGTTTCAGCCTGAAGTGGAATCAAGTCTCACTAGAAGTTGTGGGGACCTTGCCACAGCTGCAGCAGGACTGTCCATTTGAACTACATAAATATGAGTATTGATACAAGTCCCTTCTATCATGGGATTCTGGCAATGCCATCAAGGGCTGCAACATAAAGAAAAACTGCTAGGCTCCAGCCTGTTTGCAGCCAGTCTTCAAAAAAATTATATTGTTTTGAGTCCCCTTAGAGTAACAACCCAAATGGAAGACATTAAAGTGAGGCACAAGAATCCTGAAGTCTAAACCTTAGGGAGCAGAAGCCCCTACTGGAATCTTTATATTCAAGCAGTTATATGAGGAGAGAAAAATCAAGAGTGGCAGCTAGAAGACTATGGTTTAATTCTCAGTTCCTGATACGATTCTCTGTCTCTGTGCACACTAGTCCCAATGGGTCCCTAAGCCTTCCCTTGTGTATGATCTGCCAAAGTGGGTCTTTTTACAAATCTCAATGATTAAATTGTTTTTCGTCTTTACCACTTTTGAAAATCCTGAAGTCAGGTGAACATTTCAAGATGGTTCAGTTTGAACCCTATGAAAACAGGCCAAGCATATAATGGGGCTTGTTGTAGCCGAGGGACTAAGCCAGAAGTATGCTGAACAGTATGCTGAGAGATATATGATATTCTCCATGTACAATAGACATTCAGACTGAATAAAAATAAAATTTTAATTGAGATAGTTGAAATGAGTACAGTTTAGCATCCGAGAGACTGTACAAATGTGTACAAACAAAAGTAAACATTCTAGGCTCTGGCCACCTACTATCATCCCTGTAACTTGGAAGATTCTCTGTGATCTCCATCTGACTTGCTTTATTTATTCTGAGATGGTTTGTACCAAACTAAGATGTTGGCTTTTCTTAGTTTTACTCCAGATGTAGTTCATGGACAACACTAAGGCAAGATATGAATAATTCTGGTGCTTGAGGTATAGAAGAAACACACCTAGCTTGTTCAGATGGCTGAGGCTCTGGGGCCGTGGAGAGTGTTCTACATTCCCCTCCCATAGCCATCCTTCACAAGCTCAATGACTATTGATGGCATAGCTCAGAGGCATACAAGACTTCCCTTGCAGATCACACAAGGCCAAGGAATGATCATTCTCACAGAATCATTGTCTGCAAACTTGTTTCTTCTGCATTCATTTCTTTCTTTGTGCAGAAGGTGACTTTAGAGCCACTGTGTTTTATTGACAAAGGTATCTAAGGAAGTACCCATGTACATTTGCTTGACTTGGTAGGACTCAAGTGGCTTTAGAATTGGGCTTGTATTCCAGGCCTTTGGTGACTAGCTCAATATATTTAGCAAAGTACTACCTCATATTAAAATTATCTTTAATGATTACCTGTAGGTATGCTCTGGAATAAGAGGGGGAGCATACTATTTTTTACTCTTTCTTCTTGCTCCCCGAACATAGAGGCGCTCAACCTCTAGTATATAGAACTGAGTCAAGAGAAGGAACTACACACCAAATTTGCCCATGTGGCATCATGACACTGATAAAAAGCAGTCTAGCTCTACTGTTTGGGGAGTAGCCAATCACCAAAGGCCTGTCATCAAAGACTCGGCATCATAGCTGAGAGTAGGTTCCATAGAAATCTGACAGGGGTCAGTGAACTTTTAGGTGTTTTCCTTCTGTACTTCCAGTAAAGTGAAGAAGATAAATCTACACTATTCAGCCTATGCTGTAGGAAGCAGACATTCCAACCCATCCAACCAGGAGGAGACCCCTTTAGTTACCATGGAAACCACCATGGGAAGCCAGAGTAGATGGCACTCTTTTGCTTGGTTTAAATTCAAATTCTACAGGTAATTAAGAGGCAAAGCACAGTTAGAACATTACAGGAGATATATAGTCCCTGGAAAGGTAATAAATGCTTGCCTTGAAATGGATATAATGAAAAATTTGACAGTCTGTCTCAGCAAGAAATTCTATCTTTAAAAACCTCTACAGTTTCCATCTTCCCCTCCAGTTTTAAAAATTATCATTCAGGTTCACACACACACACACACACACACACACACACACCACACACCACACACACTATTTTTAAATCTTGACAACCCAGGCTCAAGATGAGAACTGCTCTTATTAGCAGGTGTTTGCCGTCTTCCCCAGTGCTACCGCTGGAGCACTGATGGAACTGGTATTCCATCAAAAGTTTAACTTCAATTATCATGTTGTTGAAAAAATCAATTGGTTTGAAGAGAAGGGTCTCTCTTCTGCTTGTTTTTTTTTTTTTTTCTAGACACATTTCTCAGAATGTGTATGCATATCAGGTACTCAGTTATAGGCAAACAGGGAAGTCCTCCCTCAAAACCTGGGAGAAGAATCTCCACAGGCCTTCTCTTCTTTTCCAGGTAACTGGACGTTTTGTCTTAATGAATACAATTAGCAGTGAAGGAGAAGATCCGTCCAGTCATGCTGCATTTTGGTTGGGAATTAAAACTTCCAAGATGACTTGCCCCCTTCAAATGAACACTGTGCATGAGGTCTGAAATGGCAACAGCCCAGACCTCCTTGAGAAACTCAGCAGCTCCTTAATTAGGGCCTCATTGCTTTTGGACGCCTAGGTGCCTGATGAGGGCACTTGGCTCTGAGTGCAGGGACTGTGATTGCAGACAGATCAGCTCCGTGGAGAGGCTCCTCCGCCCCTCCAGCTCCATAAGGCTGCACAGGTGTGATGTTTTACTTCCACTTAGACTTTTCCCAAAGGAAACCTTGGCTGGGCTATGTCTTACCTTATTAAATTCATATTTTAAATTTCCTACATCAAAGCCGGACACTCGATTGTATTAATCTAACAAATTTTGGGGTTTAGAGTGGATTGAGGTGGCAAGGATGGGAAAATTAGCTTTTTAACTCTCTCCATAGAATTTTCATCACATTTATCTGCATATTAAAATTTTTAAAAAATATTCTTAAGAGGTAAGGACTAAAAGGGGTAACAGCATTTACATAGTCCATGCTTTCCAAATTTAAGGACTGCATATTAGTGCCAAGGTCATTAGAAATACCATGGAAATCAAGATGCCTTTTACTGTGGTATCTAGGAATAAAATGGACTTATAATACTAAAATATAAAATAAATAATTCTTTCTGTATTATTACAAACAGTGCAAAATGGGAATCCAACTTATGAAATGTTGGATAAACATGTAACACTGACAAGAAACCCGCTATGTGTCTGAGGTAGTATACCTCTCTGAAACATTTTAATTTCTAGAATCATTTTGTGTCACTTCTGTCTCTCAGGCAGAATGACACATTTATTGAATGAAGAAAGGAAAACAAAATAGCAAATAATAAAAACACAGAAATGCAGATTTTAATTTGTGATATGAGTATTGTCCTGTGAAAATATTCCTTCTTGTGCACTGGGTATCTTTTCTATGATGGCTAGTTCTAGGCAAATGCAAGAATGTCTGCAGGTACAATATAGCACTGGCCAGCAATGATGTTTCCTTCTTTAAATTGGCAGAACATGAATTAATGAATCTGAAAAAGTCTAGAAAAAAGCAGTCCTAGAGTGAACATAAGGAAAGTTCATGGAAACCGACAACTTCCATCATCAAATCTTCATAAAAGCCCTACATCTTAAACACAACACACCCACTAAAATGTATTGAGTTGAAGATGAAATAGTCAACAGAGGAAATTTGGTTTGAGGCTGCAGAGCCATAGCCACTTGTTCCTGAATGACTTGTCGAATTCTAACAAGAAAGAACCTTAACCCTAAATATTAACTGAAAGAGCCTCTGACATGTGTGCAAATGAGAGGTAAATTTGTCTTTGAGAGATGAAAATAGTTCCAGTTCCATTTGGTCAAAAGCCAATGAAACTCCCAGACTTTATTGAAGCATTGATTCCCCAAACTTCAGTCTTAACATCTCTCAGACACGGATGGTGTCTTATCACTGATTGGTGTTGTAAACCAAATAAAATTACCAACATGAAGGTTAATTCCATCTCCTAATGGGTGTTAAGTGCTCACTGGAAGGCAGTCCACTCTGCCTCTATTTAGATGTCTTACTATAATCATTCAAATACCAATAGAAACCAGTGTTTGGGGTGGGTTGCTATTAAATAAAAAAGCCCTCTGGGACCTCCAATTACATTAAGAGGAATGTTATTTTTATGGCAAAAAAAACCTAAGTTTCAAGTAATTCTGTTAAAGAAAAACTAGTAAAAGAATCCCAGAGAGCTGGCCAAAGAAGTTAAATCTTCAAGAATCTGTTTCTCCCCATTTTCATCATCATCAATATTAAATCATCCAATTCAGGGAGCACCAACAGAAGCAATTACAGGAAATAGCAAGGACTTCCAGGAAGGGGAGGCAAATGAGACATTTTCCTTTCAGTCATGTCCCTCCCACAGCACAGAGGACCTGCTCTATATTTAGACATTCCTCCTCTTTGGGAGTACCAGTTTGCTTCTTATCCTTTTGGTTGTGAGCCTATCCTTTAATGACTGAGCCATCTCTCCAACCCACCAACTTGCTTCTTTATCCTATAAGTATAATAGGTGGGATTTAGGCTAGGATCAATGAGCACTTGGGCTCTGGAGACAGGTATCAGGAGCAGCTCACTCTTTTCATCAGCTGTATGCCAGCTGGAGTCCTTTGATACAGCCAGGCAGTGGTGTCATCCAAAGCACAGTTCACTGATAGAGCAGGCAGTGGAGGCATCCAGCTGCATCCCATGTGCAGTCCACTGATGCAGCAGGCAGTGCTGGCATCTCTAAGGCTTCTGTCTTGAAGTTTCTGGAGCTTGACTCTCCATCCCTAGTTTCAGATGCTATTTCTGTACAGCAGAGAAGTAAAAAAAGAGTACGCAAGCATCTCCGGCTCTGCTTGCTGCTGCTGGGTCTGGGTGAGGACACTGTCAGACCCACAGTATAGAAGAAAAAGAATATCTGAGACCTTAGCCTCTGACTTCTCATTTGAAACTAATCTGTGTTGTGGGTCTAAGATTTAGAAGCAATCCCTCAAAACAACTAGGATAGTGTTAAGCATCTCTTCATAACAGTATAAAATCCTGTAGTTCATGAACAAAATCTGAATGCACAGCTATCAAAGCCAACTAAATTAAATCAATAAAAAATAAAATTAAATAAATATAAGATTACAGTGAAGTGATTCAGACAAGCAAACACATATCATACTAAGCCCCATTACCAGCTTCATTTTCTTTAATACAATGTTGGTTGTTATAATTCATGTCCCTTCACTGTTATGATGTTGAATTGTGGACAAAATACCTTAGTTATCTTTGCATTTCTAGTGTCAATCAGTACATAGCAGGAATAAACAATTCCTCAAGTGAATAGAGAATAGGTTAGGAAGTAAATGATTAGACACAAAGTGGATATTCATGCTCCAAATGTTTAGTTTTTACAAAGACAATCATAAACAATTACAGATGTAATAGAAGAAAACTTTGCAAAACTGAAAATAAGTATTTAAGGGATGTGAGGTGGGAAATGGAACGGAGTCATGACAAGCTCACCAGAGTTAATCATAAGAAAGTATGCCAAGGCATTCTAAGAGGAGGGAAGATCTTTCCATTTCAGAGATAAAGATTCTTACAAGCTTTCAAATCAAACAGAAAAAAAAAATTTACATGCCATTCTTCAAAAAGATTCTTTGACTTACAAGAATAAAACCTTGATTGTTCTGATTCAAAGTAGAGGAAAATGGAGCAGCTGATGTTATAGACAGAGAAGGATTTGAGCTGAGGTTGCCTTTGTTTGGGCATAACCTCTTAACCCTAAGAGGAGCAGTACTCCCCCATGAGACTGTACCTTCAAAGGCTCCAGTCAGCATGGCTGAGAACCTGCTGTCTCAGTCTCTCAGGAGAAGATGAACCTCATAGCACCATGAGACAGTCTGCGGCTCTGGTATCCAACCGAGCTACCGTCACTGAAAGCATAGGATACATTATGGTATTGAAAGATTTAACATTTTAGATCCAAACTGCTATACTTGAAGAAACACTTGTTACAAGATGTGCCTTTGGGTCATTTCTAGGAACTTACACTTAAAAATATTAGGGGGTTCCTACCAATCACTAATCAAATGGCTTGCTATGGCTAAACTATTTGTGCCAAGAAAACCATAGTTTATGCTACATTTTCTTTCCAAAGTCTCAAATTGGGATGCACCCCCAGCAGAGGCTGCCTAAGTGGTCAGCATGGGACGCAAAGCACTGGTTGTTGGATCTCTGATAAACTTCCCCAATCAATTGCCTCTCAAACTTGTGACTAAATTAAGTTTATCATATGTACTGTCAATGGGAGAAGATTTTGGAAATGTGAGGCTAAACTCTCAGACTTCCTTCCAAACACGGGCTTCCTTATTCTGCTAATTGTGGTTGTTATCCTTTTGAGATAACTAATCATAGCTGTGGGTACAAATATAAGCTGAGTCCTGCTTATGCTCCTGGTGAAGTCAGTTCAACAGCCCAACTTTTTCTATTGTACCACTGCACTGCACACCCAGTCCCAATTGACTCTACCAGCAAAAAGATAGTGACTTTTTAAAGAATGGACTCTGAGAAATACTACAGACAGATAAGCTGGAGAAGGGTGAGATAAAGTGAAGAGTTAGCAGGAAAAGGGCAACCTCCAGGGCATATGTGGAATCTTTGGCAAGCTGGAGGGCTGCAAATGATTGTGGAAAGCTTCACCAACATGTCAAACAGATGCTCAACATTCTTCTTGAGCACCTTGGTCTCCTGCCAGGTTCTTGCCCATTCCTGCTGGGGTGATAAAGAGCTTTATAGACCCTGTAAAACACAGACATTTTTTTCCAGCTGTGCCATCTGGTTGACATTTTTTTTAAAATAAGCAGTCAACATAAGATTTATCTATGAAGACATAGATGGATCTCTCTCTGTGTCTCTCTCTCTGTCTCTGTCTCTGCCTCTCTCTCTCTCTCTCTCTCTCTCTCTCTCTCTCTCTCTCTCTCTCTCTGTGTGTGTGTGTGTGTGTGTGTGTGTGTGTGTGTATGTGTGTGTGTGTTCACTCATTCATCTCCTTATGTTATATACACAGAGAAAACTAAGGACAAGTATGGCAGAGGAAAACATAAAAAGCATGCTGATATACATGGGAAAGATTAAACCCCGGGTGACTCGATTTGTTCCCCGATGTTCACTTGGGAACTAGTCAGGTTCAGCCTCCTGTCAACCTACCCTTGCTGGGACTGCTTTACTCTTATTTTGAAAGCAAGCCAAATAAATTCCATAGAATCACAAGAAAAAGGACACACCCACATTTTAAAGTCAAAGTCAAGGACTTGTTCTAAGGAGAAAATGCTACTGCAATTGGAAATGTTAAAGATGGCCATGCCTACTCCACAGATTAGCTAGACATTATTGTTTGTTCACTTCTGAGTACATCTGCTGTCAATGTTTTTCTAGTAATGTAGGGGAGGCAGTTCTTCTTGGAAACCTATTATTAAAGATTCAGTATTGTCTTATTTGTCCCCCTGACTCTGTCTGCATATTGTATCTTAAATGCTCAATATATCCAAATATGTAATAATAAGAACTCAAAATGGCAATTTCTTTTTCATTTATTTATAAGAACTCAGATCATCTAAAATTGCTGATCTAGTAATAAGGATTATTAAAAAATTACAGCATATGTAGTGACTCACTCGTCTTCAGCAGGAAGCTCTCCAAAGAAGAGAGATTTGAAGTCCATAAAAGGTATGGAATCAAGTAGAATAGTTATGGTTTAAGCACAAGTCCACAAGATTACAAACTTGTTTTCCCCTTAATTAGGACATGGGCCAGGCAGTTCTTTGTGGCCATGTTATCTTGCACATTAAAGGATCTTTAGCAGCATCCCTGGCCTCTACCCACTAGATGCCAGCAGCATAGATGTAACTATGTTACCCACTGACAAATATTCTCAGGCAGGGAAGGGACACCTTCCTACTCCCAGCCCCAACTCTCAGTAGAGAACCTCTAACCTGCAGCAAGGTACCTTGCACGCTTTGCTACTTGCCATGTGTGGGGGATCAGCAGCCTCAGCATCACTCAAAGATTTATTTAAGATTCAGAATTTCTCACTTCTTCTCAATCCTACTGAACCAGAATCTGCATTTTAACAAAAGTATCAATGTAATGTGTATGCACATTGAACTTTGAAAACTTTAAATCTATAATATTGTGACCTTGCGGTCACAGCCACTCCAATATGAGTTTTCTTGGACAAATGCAATTTCTGGAAGTGAAACACCTTGCAAATTGCTCCTGCATCAAACCACATTGTTCCAATCATACAGTTCACAAGATGTTTGCAAGGAGACTGTATTTTCATTAATCCCCATTAGTTGGCACAATATTTCTCTGAAAGAGGCCCTTTTTGGATAAGGCAAGTAAAAGGCACGGTGTTAATCATCTCATCTGTTTATTTATTTGCTTTTGCTAAGGAAATTCCTGGTGCAGTCCATAAGAGCCTATGTTGCCTAATGGAAGCCTTTTCTGGTTTTGCACCTCCCAAGATGCTCAGCATCGATGTCAACAGCTGACCTTTCTCTGATTTAGTCAATGTAAATAGCCACCACATATCTGAGAGCATAATTTAGACCCACTGTGCTTATGTAGAGCTAGTGCCTCCAGGAACCCACCACTGCCTGGGGAAGAAATCTTGACCTTCATTTTCTCCATTGCTTTACTAGAAATATTTGACGAAAGCCAGACAATAACCTCAAAGTTAAGACTATTTGATTCTCAGTGAGAAGTAGTTATGATACCATAAGATGTTGTGAAGACAAAGTATGAGGAGGATTTGAATCTGGTAACCAAGGTTAGTCTGCTCTTCTTACCAACAATTTGACAGAACAAATTAAACATGTTATATCTTACTGTGTACTGATGCCAGAATGTTTTTTAACTGAAACTAAAAGTAAGAAGAGAGGCAACTGTGCCCTTAGCAATAGAGGACAAGGATGCCATTTGAAAATAATAAAAAAAATTTTAAAAAAAAGAGAGACTAGGTAGTCTTCAGAAAACAATTAGTTCCCATGGAAATAAAGATTTTCTCTTACAGTTCCTACTTTAGAACCACACCTACTACCATCAAGTTTTACATGTAGAGATCTTTTTGTTGTTGTTCAGATCCAATAGGGCTAAAAGCAGAACTTGGATGCTAGAAAAACCTATGAGTAACACATTCTGGGAATTTGGGAGTAATAAGATTCAAGAAGAATTGTGGGCTAGACAGGGTTGTTTCTGTGAAGCAGAGATAGAATAGCCCAGAATATTAAATAGTAGAATTACCAGACAGAGGGAGCTGAAAGGAAGAAGAATACAAGATTAGAAGGGAGAATTAGATGATTCAGACAAAAAGGGGTAAGGTATGGGGATGCCTTAAAATTATTTTAATCCCTGTACTTCTCAGTCCATAGAAGTCCAATTCTCCTGAGTCCAGTATGTCTGCACTTCAGGAGAGGGTGGAAAAGTCTTACATAGAATGGGAGGAGAAACTTACTTCAGGATCACTCAATAATTTCAGCCCACATACACTCTTATGTTTTATTGATTGTTTTATTTATTTACATTTCAAATGTTGCCCTACTTTCTTGTCTCCCCTCTGAAATCCCCCTATCCCATGCCCACTGCCCTTTGTCTCTAAGAGGGTACTCCCCTCCCCACCCACCCATTTCTGCCTCACAATCTCTAGCATCTCCCTTCATTAGGGCAACAAGCCTCAACAGGACAAAGCTCCTCTCCTCCCATTGATGCCAGATAAGGCATGTGTAGTGGAAGTCACAGACCCACCCATGTATACTCTTTGTTTGGTGGTTTATTCCCTGGGAGCTCTGAGGGGCCTGGGTAGTTGATACTGTAATTCTTCCTATGAGGTTGCAATCCAGTTCAGCTCCTTCAGTACTCTTCCATTGGGTTCTGTCGAATGGTTGACTATGAATGTCTTAGGTGCTGGCAGAGCATCTCAGAGGACAGCCCTGCACACTGGTAAGATTTGCTAAAGGAAGAAGAGGCAGGAGGATCATAAGTTTGAGGCCAGCCTGGGTTACACATACTCTCTGCTTTATATTGTGAAAATGATTGGTCACCAGCTTCAAATATTTAAATGATAGATATGAAGTAAAAATATCCTATGTAGTGCTTTGGAATATTGCAAAGTAAGCCAGATCTTTTATATGAATATTATTTTTATATTTTAATATGAATATACCTATGTATTAATGAGTTGTGTTATATAATAGAGTCTCATAAACACAGAAGCCTTAAATTAATTGCTGAATTCCCAAGTCAAAAGTCCATTAAAATCAACAACATCTCTTTCAATGGATGGTTTAAATTGGTTATGATTTCATTATGCTTTCTCAAAATTCAAGAAGAAAAATGGAGTTGTGATTCCCATCAAAAAGCTCAATGTGCATATACAGTTGAGCAAAGTCAAATTTTATTTACATTGATGACAATATAGTCAAGGACATGTACTTTGTGAAGAGAAAGAAACACATTGGATGGCAGGCTTTGTATTTTGCATTGAAACTACTAAGAAAGTCACAACCTCATCTTGAGAGAATGCAAATTGACAGATAACATAGAAAATTTTTACTCTTGCGTGTGATCATATTGTAAAGGAGGTTCAAGAAGGCTCATTGGTACCAACACACACCATCTTCAATCTGCATTTTGATCAGACCTTTGGAGAGGCTTTGGTCAAACTGATTTAACAGTGACCAATCTGTCTGTCTTTCAATCATTTAGAAGTCATTTGTTAAGTTTCATATTTAGCCTCACAATACACACAGACGTTAACATAAAAGATTGACTAATCATGCCTCAATTTAACACAAACTAATGCTGAGTATGATGTTAATATTTGTGTATTTGTGCATACACCTATAGTTTCATAGACTGTACATATTGGTTTATATGTACTATGGGTATATAAAAATATCTAAATATGTGTTCATAGTTACATGTATACATTAATATAGCTGCCTGAGGCCATGAATATACATTATGGTATGTAGGCGTTAATAATATATATATATATATATATATATATATATATATATGTGTGTGTGTGTGTGTGTGTGTGTGTGTGTGTGTGTAAGAGAGAGAGAGAGAGAGAGAGAGAGAGAGAGAGAGAGAGAGAGGAAGGGAGATGGAGAATAGTTAGATGGATGGATGGATGGATAGATAGATAGAGAGATAGATAGATAATGGATAAATATCTTAGATATCTATAGATATAAATATATAGATATAGATCCTTTTCTATCCTATACAAACCCTCCCAGGTTCATGGTCTTTGCATTACATAATGCTTATATTCACATGTGTATTTTTTGGACACTTGACCCTTGAGATCAAAGCTAACTAAAACCTCAAATTTCACTTATGAGATTACAATATTCAAATCTATACACATGTATGTGTGTACATGAATATAACTATCTAAAACTATGCATGCACATGTTTTACGATATGTAGATATTAAAATAGTAGCATATACACTCATGTATGTGTGAATAGTTATAGATGTATAAAGTCCATATTATGTAACTCCCCTCTTGGTTCAGAAGTCTTGTTAGATAATTTGGAGGAGGGCCTGCAGAAAAACTTAGACCCCACTTTTTTATAGATACTGAGCCTTGTAGCCAATCATGGATGAAATTTACATATTTGAGGACTTTTAGCATTTTGACATCAGTGAACGGTCAAAATAATTCAATTATCATAATGAGCTGCAATGGTTGGGTGAGGACTCATAAAATAGTCCCCTAATAGAACATCAATAGGTGAAACAGGAAAAGAACTCACAAATTCTAAAACCTGGAGGACAGGAATAGGCAAGGACTTTTAAGCTGAGATGCTTCAATGACTTCAGAGTGGCATTTTTTTTAATGGATAGGCAAATGAAAAAAAGATAGGATATGACAGAGCTGCATCAAAGGTAGATTATGCCAGGCACAGAGCTTAAGCATGGAGGTTAGCAGAGTTTCCCTACATCTATTGGGAGCACTCTCAGCATGAATGAAGTAAAGTGGGATGAGAAAGAAGAATGTAACTACCGAGGAACCATACAATTGTCCTCAAAAGAGGGAATTGACACCTGGCAGCTATAATATCATTAATTGACTATTGGAGCCCATTTCTCAATAAAAATCTAAGATGGATTTCTAGTTGCACGGACTTAAAAAATTATAGAGGGGAACAGCTTGGTATTATGAATTCATTTCTCTTTAATTCACTTCTGGTATCTTTTAATGATCCATACCTTATAATGTAATTTTTCTTTCCTTCAGTTTTCTCCTGTGTTACTCAACCTTGTTCTCAAATCAGTGTTACCTTCCTGGGTCTTGGATCTCCCATTGTAATAATAAGTGCAGGTCAAAAATAATCGCCACCACTTTGGAATATGAGGTCTGTGATCTCCACTTTCATCCATTGATTACCCATTCCTTTTGTCCCAAACTCTTGGTTCTATTGTATAAGCCCCAAGTTCTCATACAACTCCTGAGTATTGTCCATTCCTAGGGGTGCCTGGCAGAAAAAGAGCACCTATTTGATGGCCTTGTTCTCTGATAAGATCAGGTGTACTTAGCGTTTTAGTTAGACGTTAGTGAGTTTCTGAGTATGTTGAGTGGGAAAGGGCAGAAAGGCCTCTGAGGAAAAGTAGCAGCATTTTTCCAAACATTGAGGCTTAGGAGAGGTATGGGAGATGGAAGATGCAGTAAATAATGATGAGCAGATGGACACAGTGGGGGCTACAAGTATAAAGTCCAGTGATGATATCCTAAGGAAAAGTAGTGGTACCATAAGGAAAAGCCACCCTAGGGTTGAAGCTGGCTGATACCCTAAGATCTACATCTGAGTTTATAGTACTCAAATTTCTCATGAATGGTTGTTGGTAGGTAAACAAAAACAAGAGCTGAGAGTACCACATAGCTTATTTGAACTGAAACTTAACCAAAAAAAAAAAAATACTCACTACAATATACCCTATACCTTAAGTCTGTTCTTGGTTATAATAGATTCAAAAGTCCCTGTAGTTCTGCTTCAGGTACAGCTTAGGACCCTTATTCAGTGTCTCCAATGTTCTACTCAGACAAAGAATATGTCAGAGATTCTGGAAAACCAACAGGAAAATTAATCTCCCTACAAAATTGTCTGGGTTTATTGTGTTACTCAGTATTCTGGATTCTGTGGGAAGTTATAAGAAAACGCTTTGTATTGAGAATTGTCATGAGATATTTCATGTCACCTAAGTCGTCTTGTTATGACGAATCTATCACTCTGGTGGGAAATGGGCCTTTTTCATGGTATCTATGGAGCCAGGCCAAGTGGCCCAGCTGTGCAGGCAATGTCAGGCCAGGAATTTGGATTTCATTCCATTTGGGTACTTTGATCCAGAGCTAATGTCCTGTATATAAGGGGGGAGGTGGCTCTGGCAAGAATCATCCCCAAACATTGAGTTGCAAGTTGTAAATTTCAGCAAAGCTATTCAATATTCATGTAATTACCCTGGAAAGCACATTTGACATTTCATAAATATGGCAGAATATTAAGCATTTGTCTCTCTTGAGTGCTGCTACCAAAGCATACATGGAAAAATAATCCCCAGGGATCTCTACAGTCTGAAATGGCAACAGTTATTGAGTCCATAAATTTGATGGATCAAAGTCTTCTCTCTTCATCCCATTCATAATTTACAAATGAAAGTGAGACCATATAAACAAGGTAGCCTGCTGGCCTTCTTCATGGAACATAATTGTTTCTGGGAAAAGATCTACTCCCTAGCAGTTCTGGCTATAGCTTTCATCTTTATGCTGAATCTCTTCTCCAAAGTGAGCTTGCAGATCCAGGTCGTGCACAGACCTGCAGCCAGTATGTAGAGGGCAGAGGTTCTCAATGTCCAAGCAGCAGTGCTGACTAAAAGCTTGTGTCATAGTTGCGTAGCCACATGACATATTTAATTTCCCAGGATTTTGGGTCTCTGCAGATAGATTAAGGGGGCACTGGTTCTTAAACACAATCCAGTCCACCCTTCTACTGTTCCCTCATGCACAGGAATAAAAAGCACAATTTCTCAACAGTTCATCCAAGCACATAACACAAAAGAATAAAAACACTTTGTTCTGACCAAGCCTGATCTTCAGAAAGCAGCACTACAGACTAATAGTCTCTAAGAGAAAAGTAAAGTGCAGGTTGGCTACGCATGCTAGGCTGAGAAGTCTAGAAAGCCTTATCCATCATATATGCTTGCCATGAAACAATGGTCTTCATTACCCAAAGGCTAAAGAAAAAGAAAGCATGCATGCATGTTTATCCACCCTCCCAAAAATAATTACACACCCTCATAGATGGGCAATAAGGTGAGCAATCAATCAAGGGGTTATTTTTGAAGCCATGTAATGATTAATCCTATTTGTCTTAGAAGTAAAGAAATGGATGTATGGTGTAAAATGTCAATTACATTTACATGCATGAAGCTACATACATCTTCACCTATCATTCTGAAAGTGTGTACTATGTATGCATATGTCCATGATGAGATGTTTGAGAGTGAGAATGTATGTGTCCATGTCTGCTTCTACTCAAATATACATGCCTATATTTATATAAATGCATTTGGCTATTAGTGAATTCATATTAAAATCAATATGTGTACTGAAATTTATAGCTCTCAGCTGACTTTGCGTATACTCACTAATGAATACAGAGAGATTGCCTACATGTAGTTTAATAATAGTTTAGATAAATTTAAATATGTGGAAGACATTTTTATAGATACTATGCTTATTCTCATGCCACATGTTAATGCCAATAATCTCTTTTATTTTGCCAATACATCTAAAAGATTGGTTTGTGGGGAATAGCAGGGACAGCAAAGTTAAATCTCTATCTGATATTGTCAGTACTCAATGCTCCTAATATATACCTATGTATTATACATGAAAGTGCACGCCCACCCATGCACACACGCACACTCTATCACACACACACACACACACACACACACACACACACACACACACACACACACTAACAATACCCTCAGGGGATTAGTGACAAAGGCTGTGCCAGATACCCAAGTCAGGGATGCTCAAGTGTTATGCCTCTTTCAAATCCGTGTGCAGATGTGTATGAAAGGAGATTCTCATATAAGGGTCATTGTTTACAGATAGGACCTGGTGGTTGCTGCAAACTGAATTCTTCAGATCACTTTCCTTTGAAGTCCCACTGGCATCTTTAATTGACACTTTACATTCCCCAAAGCCCTGCCATCATCATGCTACCTTCACCAGAATGACCATCTGTGTCCCTTCAGCCCCTTCAAGAGCTGCTACAACAGAAGCAGAAAACAGATGTGGGACCTGACACTTTGGTAGGACTGTTCCAATTTATCTAGCACATTCCAGATACCCCAAAGGGACAGACGATAAAAAGATGTGGAGTGACAAGAATCAAGTTATGGCAATGGAGGGTTAGGGTTTCCATCAGATATATCTGTTACTTTCTCTTATTCTTTAATTAAGCTAACCATATCAGTGAACTAAGCATGTTCATCGATGATAAATCAGTTACTACCATTTATCCTGCCTAAAGTGGCTGATTAAAAAAAGGTGAGAAAAAGGTATCTGTTATAAAGCCTTATGTCAATATGTTTGAAATGACCATGCTTTCTCCTTATTAGTGGAATCTCCATCAATGCTGTCGAACAAACAGCTGGATTATTTCCCTCTTAATCTTCTTTGGCATTTGGTACATTTTATACATATGAATATTGTACCAATGTTCTTATTCTCTCTTTCTTTCTCTGCCCAATGCACAGTTAACAAGCCAATGAAATTTTAATCTTCCAGGAATCTGACCTAGGGTGAAAGGGTTGGTCTTCCTCTGTGGCACATGTAGATAAAACCAGGGCATGGAGAATCTGGGAGATGCTGGTATATAGTAAATCATTTGGAAAGAAGACAAAAAGAAATGCAATTGGAAGAACAAAAGTGTCTGTCATTCAGAGGGGATGACTTTGCAGCAATGACCTTCATTCTTGACTTTTCATCTGTGTTTATCCCTAACAAGCCTGTCTATAACTTCTCATAAACCTGCATATCTGATGCTCAAGGAGACCAGAAAAAGGGCATCAAATCCCCCAGAGCTGGAGTTACAGATAGTTGTGAGCCACCAGGTGGACACTGGGAACTAAACCCAGGTCCTCTGGAAGAGGAGCAAATGCTTTTAACCTCTGAGCTATATCCCCAGCCCCACTTCGAGTTTCTTGAAGGATCTGCTATGCCCCACAAGATTGTCTCCATGTCATTCATTAAATTGTGGGTGAGTTGTTCCTTTCTACTTAGTGACACTTCAGTAAGCATGCTCATTTGTTTCTGATGCACTAGGACTTCTAGCTCTCTCCTAGTATTCCACTTTTAATGAAGACATGTCAGCTCTGCTGTGCTCATAACCCGGCACTCTCCTGCTTATAGTCTTAACTAAAAGAAGAGGTAGTAAGAAAACCCAAAGCATCAGAAATTCCAACTGAGCAGAGAAGACAGCCATGAAATTTTATTATATATTTAAGGATCTCAATTTTAAAATAACTTCAAAAAGAGCCATCTTTGTTTCCCCCTGAAGATGCAAATATCTGTATGTTTTTGCATCTTATATACTTCATTTTAAGAAGTCATTATACATGCAAATGTTAAGGGGACATATGACATACATGTACAGCCAAGAGTGACAGCTGGTATCTCTCTGTTCTTTAATATTTAAATAACATTGGTTCAAAAGTGTATGCTGTTTCTGTTTGAAGCTCAATGTTTCCCCTAGTTTTGTGCCTCTAAGGGAACATCTTTCTGTGGTCACCAGAGTTCTGCCCTTTCCCTTTATTGATGTCTCCTCTCCCTCTGCACTTTACTTATCTCTGCCCTAGAACCGGCAACTGTCCCTTGTTGTCTCTTAGATGCAACTGCTGTGGGCCTTTTTTGCTTGAACAGCTGTGTTTCTTTAAACAAGCATGACAGCTTTTCTCAGAAATCAACTCAAAACAAAATGATCGAAGGCCTCACATCTCTCAAAACCCTGGATAGCACCTCTCCCTCCTCCTCCATCGGAATCTCTCAGTAAAGGGAACATCTCTGGGGTTCCTTTTTTTTTTGCTTTTGTTTTTTTTTTTTTGTTTTTTGTTTTTTTGTTTTGTTTTGTTTCTTGCCCAGTATGCCTGATTCTGCTAAGGCCCACATCACTTTCCCATGCCAGTTTCCCTTAATTCCACTATATAGTCATTTAACATTCATGCACCTCCAACACACTTGACTGTATTCACAGGTCCTTCAGTCCTGCTAAGAAAGGACCATGAAGGGTTACTATCCAACAAGCACAAATCTTGTTCTGAGAGAAAACATGTTCCCAGCATTCAAAATAGAATTAATTCCTTCCCCTTATAGTACTGAACTAGGAAATAAGGCCATCTCAAGGACCATGGCAACCTCATTCAGTACCTTATCTTCTTTGCATTTCTTTCCCCGACAGGTGTCTCCTACAAGCCTAAGTTCCTATCCCCTCAGCTTCCTCATACTGCTCATAACAGAAAGCCAGCCCTAGATGGTCCCACTTCTGATGGACCGTTTTCTCTGCTCGGAGTACCTGAACTTTCCAACTGCCCAAATCCTCCTTAACTTTCTTGACTCACCCCAAATGCTACATTCTCTGAGACTTCTCCCTAATTCCCTATACCAAGAAGGAAGTAGAGATTTCCTTAGGCCATTGTTTTCATAGCATGAGAGCTTGCCCACATATGTCACATGTCATTTGTTTTCCCAGCTCAGACTTTCCATTCAGAACTTGGGGCTTTTACATCCGTGTTTCTGATGCTATGGTTGACAAGTAATCATTGTTCTAAGTGATTTAAGTGAAAACACAAATGAGGAGTAGGTGATATTTATTCAGTGCCTCCTGTATAGTACCATGAGCATCCTACATGTACCAACTTGATTAATTATTTATCTGTACTTTCTATCTACACCACTAACTATACAGTACTGGATGTTTTATTGTGCCTGTGTTCATCTTAAGACTCATCAATTAAAAAAAAAAATTTGGGATCGCTTATGTAGAGAGCTATGGAGCCGGACTGAACCCATTCAAGCACATAATAATTACACTGACGTGGTAGTTCATCTTAATTGTCGAACTAGATTGTATTAAGACACATGGGAGATCAGTGAAGCCCACCAATGAGTGTGGTTTTGATAGTGTTTCGGGAATCAATAGAACATGAAGTTTCCGAGCTAATGAACATGTTCATTCTTTGATAAAGTCAAAATATGATGACTTTGAGAGAATGAAAACTAAGGGATGGGGCTAGCTGGAAGAAGAACATCACTGGTAGCATGTCTTTGGGAATTGTCACTTACCTTAACCTTTCTTATGTATTTTTTCTCTGCTTCACAGTCACTGTGATGTGAACCACTGGGTAAGGAAAGATATATCTTAAATATTCAGAACCCTACAGGACAGATAATATTAATCTTACCACTGTAAAACATAATCTGAGAAAAATACATTCATACATGCACACATATCTGTACACACACACATGCCTGCACTGTTCTAATCACAGCAGGCTTGGTAAAACCCTACAGACTAGCATGACTTTGACTGGCCTGTTTGCGAGGAAGCTGCTAACCATTTCATCCAGCAGTCCAGTGACATTTGGATTATGGTCTGTTTGCCAACGGAAGTTTCAGATTGTTTGTTACAATGAAACTTTATATAGTCTTTATGAAGAGACATCAGCTGATATTGACATAAGGACAATGTGAAGCAAGAATAAGGACAGCTTCTTTGAACCAATAGCTACAAACATTAATTATCCTTGTTTGTTGTAGGAATCAGCTGCAGCAGCTTGCATGGACTTCTTTCATGGATGCCTTGAGTGAGTCACTAGGGGCATATACGAGAACATACACAAGAGAGTACTAATCAGCATATATTTTAGATTTTTTGAGTGTTTACTAGATATTACAAATAAAACTGATACCTGACTTCATCAGTTAGTTATTGCTGCATAACAAACCACATTGAACTTTGTAATTTAATAGCAATGTATTAATTTTCATAAGTCTACTGAATGGCTAGGTGTCTTGCTCATCTTGGCTGGGAATGCTTATATACATCTGTAGTCAGGAGACCGCTAAAATTTCTCTACAAGGACTTCAGCTTGGATTATGCTGTTCACCATGTGACTTTTTATTTTCTGGCAAATTAATTCAGGCATGTTTTCTATGAAGCACTGGGAGCTAAAGAGGAAATGTGGAGGGTAAATGGGCTCTTCAAACTTGAAACTAACACCTATCACTTTCATCACTTTATTTTGGAGAAAACAAACTATTGGGCTAGCCTGGATCTCAAGAGTGTGAAGTACTTATCACCATGTAATCAAACACAATCGAAAGGCAATCAGTTCACTATATTGCTCATCAGTAATTTGGTGAGGGTTAAAATTAAAACTGGTTTAACATTTAAGGTTCAGTATCATCTAGTTATTTTATAAACACTTTTGTGATGAAGAAACCTATAATTAGAGGAATAACTTTGTCATGCTCACCTATCTGCAAAGTAGGAAGCCAAGGTTTAAAGCAAGTGCCACACAACTACGTGTGTCCTTTCCATTTCATTAAATGGACATGATAGTTCTATGTGCTATTGAATGTTGATACACAGAAGCAGTGTGCTTGGCTTTGAGTACTCATGAAGATGTGATAGTGGAAGGAAAAATGGCCTGAGATGAGTTATTTGGTCCAAATGACTGCACGTGTCTTTCCTTACCTGACAGATGAAGATAGCAATCCTGCATTGTCAAGGTTGTGTGTAGAATAAATATATCCTGGATTCTTAGTTTTCAGATGGGAGATCTTTCACTGAATGTTGGGTCTCCACTAGTGTTCTCTGCTTTTTGTTTCGTTTTTCTCTTCTCTATAATGGGAATCACAACAGTGCTTGTTTCACAGGGCTGCTAAAAAGATAGTGAATTAACACCTACATATCCCTTTGCATGCTTTCTATTACATATGTGGCATACGATGATTAACACAAGGATATCCATGTGTAGCTACCTTGTACATTAAAATATGTGTCTATATTGTGCCCTCTAGAGAATCTGATCACAGCGTTCAGCAAGCTGCACTTCACATTTAGAAAAGAGGGGACATGACAACTGATAAACCTAGAAAGTCACTCTGACTCCTATTTTCATTTAGAAAGTTCTACCCAATCTAGAAGGCACTGATGGAGGTGACTGTCAAAGCCATTCTCTGTGGTTGTCCTTGGTATTGGTTTTTTCTTTTTCCAAAAAGTATAATTGTTACCCTCCTTAGAGGTACACTATTAAAGGAAATGCTTGCATTTAGTTGTTAAAACTAAGAGAAAAAGAATTATCAAAGATAAAATGAGTCATCTTACATCCATGCCCACATTCATCCACATTTACATATGCACATACTCATATACATATACACGGTACACAAAGACACACATATATGTACAGACAAACACAGATGAATTTGGGCAATTAATTGTATTTAAAAGACCAATATTCTGAAAGACATCTATGTCATGAAATTAGCTTGAAATCTATGTATTGAAATCCTACCTTTGTCCCCCACACACCTAAGTTTTAAAGCTGTAGCCAAATTCATATGGTTGGATCATAATCCAACATGACTCATGTTTTAAAGAAAGAATATACTTAAACACACACACACACAAGATCATGTGAGACATAGAGAGAAGACAACCATCTAGAAGACAAGAGAACTCAAGAAAAATCACATCTACCAACATTTACATCCTGAGCTTCCAGACATCAGAACTGTAGGAGAATAAATATTTCTTATTTAAATTAACTAGACTGTGGTAGTTTCTTATGATATTCTAAGTTAGTTAATTTTTTTGACAACTTGATATAAGCTAGAGTCATCTTGGAATAGGGAACCTTATTTGAGAAAATGCCTCTATCAGAATGGCTTTTAGGTAAGTTTATTGGGACATTTTGTTTATTAATGTTTGATATGGAAGGATATAGTCCATCAGGACCAGTCACTGATGGTCCTGGGTTGTATGAGAGGGCAAGCTGAACAAGCTATGAGGAGCAAGTCAGTACCCAGCATTCCTCCACGGTCTCTGTTTCAATTCTTACCTCCAGGTTCCTGCCTTGAGTTCCTGCCCTGTTTCCTTCAGTGATGAACTAGGACTTGGGATGCATAATCCAAATGAGCCCTTTCTGCCCCAAGTTGCGTTTGGTAATACTGTTTTATCATAGCAACAGAAAGCAAACTAGGATACACTCAAAAAGTACTAGTGCATTTTTAAAAATCTGGTCATTGTTATTATAGCAAATTAAAAAAAAAAAAGAATCCGAGATTCCAAGAACTAGGTCAGTAGATTATAGAAGAAAGGAAAGAGGAGAGGGATCTCTGACACACAGAACTGTGGGTAAAGGCTGAGCCCTTTTTCTCACCTAGTAGAACCCCTCTGGCTGAGCTCCCAGGGTCTAAACCACCAGCCTGGAAGCACACAGGTAGGGACCCATGGCTCCATCTGTATGTGTAGAGTAGGATGACAGTGTCAGGCATAGTGGGGTGAGGAAGTCCTTGGTCCAGTGAAGGCTGGACACCCTAGTGTGGGGGAAATTGTGGGTGAGGAGGTGGGAATGGGAGGGTGGGTGGGGGCATATCCTCATAGAAGCAGGAGAAGGGGGAATGGGATAGGGGGTTCCTGGGTGGCGGGAGAAAGGGGATTATATCTGAAACGCAAATAAAATATCCAATATTTTTTTTTTAAAAAAAGAACCCCTCTCGTTTAACTCCTGAGCTCCTGGTGGCACCCTCATTTCTGGAACCCTCCTGCCCCCAGCATGTTCTTATGGTCAGTGTTTTGCTTCTGCCTTCCTCTCCTGTCTTTGTCTCTGGCATCCTGATCCTTTCAAACTCCATGCTTTTCTCTTCTCAGACCAGTGTCACTCTCACACAGACTGCTGTGTACTATGTATCCTGCTTTCCCCACATCTCCATATTTGGGGGCTGAAAAGTGTGCGAATAATGCTGTCTTTCCCTATCCACCCATCAAACCTGTGGATCCTGCGAGGATCTTTTGGTTTATATTTCACTTCACATTTGTGTAAATATTTGGCATTTCTAAGGTTAATGGTCTGGCTGCTTGTAAGATAGGCAGGATTTGAAATCAAACAACTCCTGTTCCCTCAAAGCCTGTGAAGCAACCTTTATTATACTGCTCAACAGCATCTGAGAAAACTATCTTGTCCTTTGGCACCAATATAACCACCTAGAACCCATGTCTTCTAGCCAATTTGCACTTCAAAAAAATTTTCCCCAAGTTGTCTCACTTCAGCAAGTGTCTTGTAGCTGTTTAAAAGATATGTGTCATGACTCAACTTGCTGATGCCCAAGGTGAGCCTGGCACTTGCTCAAATTGAGGAACATAACTTGCTCTACATGAAATGGACTACCATGGGCAACAAAAAGACATTATGCTCATTATAACAATATGAAAACCATCTTGTCTTTTTTTCCCTTATCACAATTAAAACTGAGAGCTTTTACAGTCACATGACCTGTAGCACATGTATTTTCTCATTTATTCTTCACTAAATTGGCTATAAAGTCATTCATAATCTTTCCACATCTCTCCTACTCCAGCCAGCACATGTCCCTATTTATAAGATGACTCTTTTTTAGAAATCCACCTGCCTCTGCCACCCAAGTGCTGGGATTAAAGGCATGTGCCACCACTGCCTAGCTATAAGATGAGTCTTAAGTCAGTGAAGTCAGTGAAGTCACTTCAGTTGAAAGACTGAAACTCCAAGCTCAGCACCTCCTTATGTTTATGGCTTCCATAGATCACTGTGTTGTTGTTGTTGTTGTTTTTAAGATTTACTTTTATTTTTGTTATGCGTATGCATGTGTGTATGTGCAAAGGTAGGAGCACATGAGTACAGGGGCTATCAGAGGCCAAAGAATATCATATCTCCCTAGAACAAGAGATACAGGCTGTTTTGAGGTAACCAGTGTGGAAACAAAACTCAGGTCCTCTGCAAGAGAAGCACAAGCTCTTTTTTTTTCCTCTTTTATTCTGGTCACATTTTATTGGATATTTCATTTATTTATTTCAGTTGTTATCCCCTTTCTCCATTTCCCACCCCCAGAAACTCCCTATTCCATCCTCCTTCCTCCTGCTTCTACGAGGGTGTGCCCCCACCCACCCACCCACCCACTCCCACTTCCCTGCCCTCAAATTCCCCCACACTGGGGCATCCAGCCTTCATGTGATGAAGGACCTTCTCTCCCACCTATGCCCTACAAGGCCATTCTCCCCTACATATACAGCTGGAGCCATGGGTCCCTCCCTATGTGCTCCCAGGCTGGTGATTTAGACCCTGGGAACTCTGGTTGGTTGGTATTGTTACTCTCTCCATGGGGCTGCAAACCCCTTCAGCTCCTTCAGTCTTCTCTCACTCCTCCATTGGAAACCCAGTGGTCATTTCAACGGTTAGCTGTGAGCATCCTCCTCTGTATATGTCAGGCTCTGGCAGAGTCTAAGGACACAGCTATATCAGGCTCCTGTCAACATGCACTTCCTGGCATCCACAACAGCATCTGCCTGTGGTGACTGCACATGGGATGGATACCCAGGTAAGGCAGTCTCCAGATGATCCCTTCTTCAGTTTTTGTTCCACACGTTGTCTTCATATTTGCTCCCATGAGTATTTTGTTACTCCTTTGGGACCAAAGCACCCACACTTTGGTCTTCCTTCTTCTTGAGCTTCATGTGTTCTGTGAGCTTGGTACTTTGAGTTTTTGGGCTAATATCCAATTATCAGTGAGTGCATACCATGTGTGTTCTTTTGTGATTGGGTTACCTCACTCAGGATGATATTTTCTAGTTCCATTCATTTGCCTAAGAGTTTCTCAATTTCATTGTTTTTAATAGCTGAGTAGTACTTCATTGTGTAAATGTACCACAGTTTCTGTATCCATTCCTCTGTTGAAGTACAGAGAAATGTACTCTTGGTTCTTTCTAGCTTCTGGCTATTATAAATAAGGCTGTTATGAACATAGTGGAGCATATGTCCTTGTTATATGTTTGAACATCTTCTGGATATATGCCCAGGAGTGATATAGCTGGGTCCTCAGCTAATTCTATGTCCAGTTTTCAGAGGAACCGCCAGACTGCTCTTAACCCTATCTCTGCAGCCCTATATTACTGGCTTTTAATTGACAGTTATATGCAGGATTTTTACAAGTACTTTACTCCTAACTGACTGAATGATCAACATTAGCCATTATGTCTATTATACATCTATCTTCACATTTTCTTATAATTGGATAAAGACTGCACATACTTGCAGACACACACACACAGAGAGATACAGAGAGAGAGAGAAAGAGAGCTCATTGATCATTTAAGTGTAACATATTTTAAATTGTAGTTGTTTTGAGATAGGTTCTGCTCTGTAGGTCAAAACCTCCTGAAACTACTGACCACTCTGCCTCAGCCTCCCCAAGAGCTTGGATTGAAAATATGTTTTACCATACTTGTTTCAGTAGTAGCAAGATACACTTAGGATGCAAAAAAAAGGGACCTTAGAGAAAATGACCTACATTTGGGAAAGGGAACTTGTAGAGTCCACTTCTAGTAGAAAGAAAGAGCATCAAGTGGAGGGATGGAGTTGCCATCTCATAGTCAAAACCTTTCACCCAGAATTGTTCCTGTATGAAAGAACTGCAGGAACAAAAATGGAGAAAAGCCTGAGGAACAGGAGGTCCAGGACAGGCCCAAATAGGGATCCAGCTTAGGGGGAGGCCCCAAGGCCTGAAACTATTATTGATGCTATGATGTGCTTACAAACAGGGTCCTATCATGACTGCCCAACAAGCAGCTAAAAGAGTCAGATGCAGATATTTATACCCAACCAATGAACAAGAGATGGTGACCCCTGTAATTGAATTAGGGAAAAGCTGGAGGAAGCTGAGTAGGAGGGCGATCCTATAGGAGGACCAGCAGTCTCAACTAATCTGTTCCCTGGAATCTCTCAGACACTGAAATACCAACCAGGCAGCATACACCAGCTGATATGTGGCCCCCCAACATATATACACCAGAAGAGTGCTGTTCTGGATTCAGTCAGAGAAGATGCACCTGACCCTGGAGAGAACTGGGGCACTAGGGAGTGGGGAGGTCTGGTAGGGTAGAGGCAAGAGGGGTGCATCCTCTTGGAAACAGAAATGGGGAAAAGGAGGTGTGGGATGTAGAACAGTTGAAGGGTGGACCAGGAAGAGTATAAAGTCTGGATTGAAAAAAAAACATTAAAGAATTAAAAATAAAAATTTCTCCAACCTAATCAACCCTTTCTGGTTATATTTGGCTTGATTTTTCTTTATTATTTTATTGTCTTAAGTATTATTTATAAGTATTGTGATAAGCATAGCTGTGTCCATATGTTTTTATTATAAACATGTCAATATCAAAATGAGTATTTTCATTTCCCTTTAATACACTGATAGTATTTTCTTTGAAAGATACAGCCAAATATTCCTCGTATTCGGATTCACTCCCACACATACTGAAATGTAGTAACCCTTGATTTATTAGAAAATCTACCATTGATACAATTCGAATTCTGGATTTCCACCTACTTACAATGTCCTCACATTTTTCTTCTGACTCAAGCTAGTTTCTCTTGTATGCTTTCACTTACACATGAAAGAATGTAACTAACATATTGTATATTTTGTTATACATATATATGAGTTTTTATTATAAAGTCTCAGTTTTTCTTCTCTAAAATGTGCTTCCATTCAAAAGCTTAGAGTTATCCTTTTAAATTCTCACCCAGATTTTCATCTAAGACAGTTTTACTGTTGGTATATGACTTTAGATAAAAATGTCCTAGTAGTTTAAGATTTTCTTGAGATTAGAGAGATACTAGGCATGAAATCAGGTCTTCATGATCCTCCATACCTCCCACTCTGTGTTCCATACAACAGGAGCTCAATAAAATCTGAGAAGATGGGAGAAAGAAAAGAGAGAACAAGGAAGGGAATGAAGAAAGAGTAGAGGGGAAGGAGACAGGAAAGAAGGACAGAGTAAACTAAGAAAGAATGAGAAGAAACACAAGTGGCCGAGAAGCATCTAAAGAAATGTTTACTCATCAAAGAAATGCAAATCAAAACAACCCTGAGATTCCACCTCATACCAGTCAGAATGGCTAAGATCAAAAACTCAGGTGACAGCAGATGCTGGCGAGGATGTGGAGAAAGGAACACTCCTCCATTGCTGGTGCAATTGTAACCAGATTACAGGATTGTAACCAGGATTGATTACAGAGTTGTTAAACTCTGGAAGTCAGTCTGGCAATTCCTCAGAAAACTGGACATAGTACTACCTGAGGACCCAGCTATACCACTCCTAGGCATATACCCAAATGATGCTCCAACATGTAATAAGGACACATGCTCCACTATGTTCATAGAAGCCACATTTATAATAGCCAGAAGCTGGAAACAACCCAGATGTCCCTCAGCAGAGGAATGGATACAGAAAATGTGGTACATTTACACAATGAAATACTACTCAGCTATTAAAAACAATGGCTTCATAAAATTCGCAGGCAAATAGATGCATCTAGAAAATATCCTGAGTGAGGTAACTTAGTCGCAAAAGAACACACATGTACTCACTGATAAGTGGATATTAGTCAAAAGTATGGAATACCCATGATACAACTCATGGATCACATGAAGCTCAAGAGGAAGAAAGACCAAAGAGTGGATGCTTCAGTACTTCTTAGAAGGGGGAACAAAATAATCAAGGGAAGTAGAGGATGGAGAGACTTGGGAGGAAGAGAAGGAGGGGGGGGAAGAATGGAAGAATCAGGTATTGGAGGAGATGAAGAGAGAAATAGGAAATTGAACAGAGGTATGTAGCAATGAGGAATGGGCAACTGGTGATAGCAACAAGAAAATCCCAGATGCCAGAAAAGCAAGAGATTACCAGGACCCCATGGGATAACATTAGCTGCAATACCCACAAAGGGGAGGCAGAACCTGTTGAGACCATATTCAGAGGCTAGGCCTGGCCCCCAGGTTGAGAGATGGGGCCATCCGCCCATCTCCAAAATTTTAACTCAGAATTGCTCCTGTATAAAGGAAATACAGGGAGAAAGAGTGGAGGAGAGACTGAAGGAAAGGCCATCCAGAGACTGTCACACTTGGGGATCCATCCCATCTGCAGCCACCAAACCAAGACACTATTGCTGTTTCCAAGAAGTGCTTGCTGACAGAAGCCTGATACAGTTGTCTTCTGAGAGGTTCTGCCAAATCCTGACCAATACAGATGTGGATATTTGCAGCCAACTGTCAAACTGAGCACAAGGACCCAAATGGAGGCGTTAGGAGAAGGACAGAAGGAGCTAAAGGGGCCTTATCTGGCATCAATGGTAGGGAAGGCCCTGGATCCTGTGAAGGCTTGATGCCCCAGTGTACAGGAATGCTAGGGTGGTAAGGCAGGCATAGGTACATGGGTTGGAGAGCACCCTCATAGAAGCATGGTAAGGGGGGGGGATGGAATAGGAGATTTGCAGAAAGAAAAATGGAAAAGGGGATAACATTTGAAATGTAAATAAATAAAAATATCCAATTAAAAATAAAATATTTTAGCCATGTATGCCCCCTCCCCAAAAGTAGAAGAAGAGAGAAGAAATCCAACTTGAAAAAGGAGAAAAATGTGATCATCTTTCCACATTCATGGAGTAAGCAGGCAAACCCAAATCTTCTTGTTTGTCATGCAGTAAACAAGAAAAGTCAAGATCATACAGAATAGATTCTATTTCAAAAAGAAGGCTGGAATTGTTTCACAAGTAACAAAGGAGGTGACAGAATAATTAAAAAGCATATTATCTTAGTTAGGGTTTTACTGCTGTGAACAGACAACATGACCAAGGCAACTCTTATAAGAAAAACATGTAATTGTGGGTGGCTTGCAGGTTTAGAGGTTTAATCCAGTTTCATCTGGGTGGAAGCATGGCAGAGTTCAGGCATGCATGATGCAGGAGGAGCTGAGAGTTCTACATCTTCATCTGAAGACTGGTAGAAGACTGGCCTACAGGCAACTAGGATGAAGGTCTTAAAGCCCATATCCAACGAGTCCACACTTCCAAATAGTGCCTCTCCCTGGACCTCATATTCAAACTACCACATTCCATTCCCTGGCCCCCACAGGCTTGTTCAAACATATGTGTCTATGGGGGGTCATACCTAAGCATAACATGATGCAAAATATATTTAGTCTAACTTCTAAAATCCCCATAATCTATAACAGTCTCAACAATGTTACAAGTCCAAAGTTCAAAGTCTCTTCTGAGATTCATCCAATCACTTAACTGTAATCCGCAAAGTGAGTCAGGAAACCAGCTGGGCAAACTCCAAGCTCTTCGTCTCCATATCTGATGTCAAAGCACTCTTCAGATCTCCAACTCCCTTCTCATCTTTGTTGACTGCAACAAAGTTCTTTCTCCTGGGCTGGTTTTACTTCCTGTTAGCAGTTTTTTTTTTCATCTGATGCTCTTGCATCTTGAACAGCTTAGGGTCTCCAAGACCACTTCAATATTACAGCTTCCTGCTCTCTTATCTGGGATCCACTCTTGATTTTCTGGGCTCCTCCAGAGGGCTAGGATCACATCTCCAGTTCTGGCCTCTGTAGCACTCTAGGTTCTTGTAACTCCACTCCACTGCTGCTGCTGTTCTTGGTGATTATCCTATAGTACTGGCATCTCCATTACACTGGGGCCTTCACTTGCAACTAGAATTCACCAAGACTCTCATAAGGCTCTCTCTCCATGGTGACAAACCTCAACTTCTTTACATAACCTATTCAGTCCTGGGCCATCAACTGCAACTGAGGCTGCACCTTTGCCAGTGGTTTTCCCTGACCTCTAATAGTGCCAAGCCTCAGCTGTTCTACATGACTCCTTCATACTTAAAATTAGTAGCACCCAGGTGATTCTTACACATTACAAAGTCCAGCTCCAGTATGAGGTACAATCTTGGATATCTCTGGAGCACAGCTTCATTGTGCTCTCAGAAAACATTTCCCAGATTTCACCTTAGTGATACTTGTCTCTTCTTAATCACCTCTAATTTCTTAGCTCCAGCTAACCAGTGTCAATTGTCTCAGTAATCCCTTCTATTTTTGACTCTAAAGCCAGAGCCACATGGCTAATACTGGTGAGCTCTGCTGCTTGCTGAAGCTGGAACATGCCTCCTTTGTTCTATTACATTATCACCAGCTTTCTGTCCTCCAACTCCTTCACTATGATTGACTGTCCTAGAACTTGCTCTGTAGATTGACCTTGAAGTCAGAGATCTGCATAGGTCTCTTTCCTGAATGCTGGGATCAAGGATGTGTACTACCACGCCTGAACTTTTCTCTACTTAGAACTTGCTCTCAAGCTCGTGATCCTCCTGTCTCTGCCTCCTTCAGCAAATTCTACTGGTGTGCGCCACCAGGAAGTACATGCTGACAGGATCCTGATATAGCTGTCTCCTTAGAGGTCTGCCAGAGTCTGACATATTCAGAGGCGGATGCTCACAGCTAATCATTGAACTGATCATAGGGTTCACAATGGAGGAGTTAGAGAGAAGGAGCTGAAGGAACTAAAAGGGTTTGTGTGGCCCCATGAGGAGCACAACAATACCAACCACCAGAGCTCCCAGGGAGCTGCCACCTGCCTGGGAGCACATAGGGAGGGACCCATGGCTCCAGCTGTATGTGTAGGGGAGAATGGCCTTGTAGGGCATGGGTAGGAGAGGAGGTCCTTGGTCACATGAAGACTGGATGCCCCAGTGCTGATGGCTGACAATTCTCATTCATATCTCTCTTCTAGTATAGGAGAAAGTTTCATCTGGGTTTACAGACTTTGATCTTTTCTTTATTAGCTTATTTATTCTAGACAATTTGCAATGGTTAGTATTAATCGTGAACTTGACACCTAGAAGGCAGGCCTCCAGGCAAATATGGGAGAAATCATCTAGTTTAAGGTTAGCCTCTAAGAATTATGTAAGGTATAACATTAATTGAATTAACTGATGTACCACACACCCTAATTATATGTAAGATCGTTCCCTGATCAGAAGATCCTAGACTGTGTAAAACAGAGAAAGCAAGCTGTGCACTGTCATGCATGCATCCATGGTTCCTTGCTAATTATGTATGTAATGTGACAAGTTCTCTGAAGTACTGTATTAGCTTACCTCAGAGTGCTAAACTGTAACCTGGAAATGATGGAATATAATCTGGAACTTTAAAATAAACCCTTTTCCCTTTAGTTGACTTTGTCAGACTACTTAATCACAATATTAGGAAAAAATTAAGTCAAAAATTGGAATCAAGAATTGAGACCATGGCTGTCATGCAATTTTTATGCATTTTGAAACTGTTTTATAGAAGGATTGTGGATAATTATGAACATTTGGACTAGGAAATCCTTTGAATGCTAGAAAACAAGAGCTTAATGGGAATCCTCTTGGGATATTGGAAATTAAAAACATCAAAAGAAGGTAGAGAATAAAATTTTGGCTCATGAGGATTCAGAAGGGAATAAGAACTCCATTGGGAATAAGACTAACGACTATTTATGTGATATTTTAGCCAAGAATATGGTTTCATTCTGCCCATGTCCTGAGAACTTGTATAAAAATTATTTTCAAGATGATGGACTGATCTTTTAGATAATGGAAAAAACATGGAAAACCTTAAAGTATTAGACAAAGAGACTGAGACAGCAAAGCACAATAACCTCTGAGGAGATCAATGTCATTAAGGAAAAACTGGATGTTCTCTATGTGAGCAACATGAAAGTGTTTCCTTGGGGTCAGCACACAGAATCTGACGTAGCTGTGCTCTAGGCTGCATCTCCAACTAATGGCATAACTTGGTGCTGGTTACCACTTAGTACTTATTTTGAAGACATGAAACATGAAGATTAAGAGGGTCATGGTATTATGTAACAGGACTGGAGTGCCTGCAGAGAGGCCTTTGAGAAGCCACTGGTAAAGGCTCAGTTGCAGGGAAGACATGTGGATATTAGAAGGACCAGAACCATAGGGCATCTAGAAAGGAGGGCTACAGGCATGTAGTGAAGCTGGAATAAGCCTGTCAGAGAAGCTGCATGTGTTACAAATAGTAGAACTAAAGAGGTAGGGCTGCACAAGTTGGAACTTAGTTGGTAAGCCCCAGATACTGGACAGAGATTCAGAGTTTGATTTTTATTTTTTTAAGAACAACTGGATTCTGGAATTACTTTTTTGGGATCAATTATTCTTTGCTATACCCAGATCATCTACTATGAAATAGGGACACGTACTCAGTGTGATTATATATTTACAAGTATATTACTTTCTTTCTAATTTAAAAGAGCTCACAGTTATGATACTTTGTGTTTTGAATTGTTAGAATTTTTAAGATGTCATAGACTTTTAAAGCTGAATTATATATTATATTACAGCCACAAGAGTATAAGAAAAAAATGGAAGATTATGGTTAAAGGTGATATATTTAGACATCAAATTGACAATGTGTGGAGTTGTGATAAGTATAATTTCAGGCTTAATTTTTTTAGTCTAATTAGTTTTCAAATGTCTGCAGCTGGTATCATAGACAACACCATGAGCTAAGAGTTCTTGTACATTTCATTCCAACTTTTGCTCAGTTTTCTTAAGCCTTTAGGTCTGCCTTGCCCATACTACAACCATTACCTCACACTGCTTTTTATTATTCCTGGGGACAAGCATGGCTCCTAGTGTCAGGATGAGCACCTCACTGCCATTACTCTGGAGGATGCATGCTCTCTCATAACCTTAATCCCTTTCATGTTCTCAGGCAATTATATTATAATATTTTTCCATCTTTTACCACATATCCATTGCCCTAGTTCTTAGTGTCTTTGTGATTCTGCCTCTCAGATCAAAAATCAATATACTGGGAGAAACTTTAACATGTTCTTACCCAGACCCCAGTCTTAGTGACTTTCACTTCATTTCCTGTGGGAACTACTTTTCATCCAGCCTCTTTTTATTTAAACCTGCTCTGTCTAACCTATTCTCAATCCCTCATTTAAATTGGAAACAACACAATACAATGGCTAAAGAACAGACTTCAGAGACATAACCAAGTCTTAGGTTTTTGAACTTTTCTGACACTTTCTATCTGAGATCTCTGAATATGCATTATTATTATTCCAAATTCACAATGCAGTAAAGCATATTTCCTACCGTTAAGTATCTCACACACCTCCTCTATTATGAGTATCATATTCTTCATCATCGCCTGTATAGATTCTCTATGCCCACAAGCAGCCCAGATTTCCTGGTGACTTTTGGAAGAACAGCATGAATGCTGTGGTTTCAAGTACACTCACTTTTAAAAGAAGAGGTTCTTGTGTTAAGCCATCAACCCTCAAGAGTGTGACCAGTGAGTTTAGTTCCACCCCAGTTGCACAGAAATCGTTCACACAATATGGCACTGAAATCCATGTCTGAGAACTCAGAAATCTCTTGCCCATGTGTGAAGATGAGTTTGAGAAGGAAGAAAAGCAAACAGGTACTGATGATAAGATGTGGAAGCTCAGACATAGCCAAAATAATTGCCACACATCTCTGTAGGCTATATACTGTGTAATCCAATTTTGTGGCACCACATGTTATCTCAGAACTATAATTGACCTCTGTCCCTTAGTCTTCAAAGCTTCCTGAATCCTTCTTCTTAGGATGGTTAAATTTTTGAACAAAGAGTACCCAGGAGGAACTTTTGAAATCATACAGTATATTGCTGCATTTTCTATAAACACTTCATTCAACCAAACTAATTTTGTGTGCTTCGACTTGTCCTGGGGATAGAATGTGAACAAGAAAGACAAGGGCATGCCCTCTTAGTTTCCCCCTTTAGCAAGTGAGATAGATCATAAACAGATAGAGACATAAAAAAGAAATAGAGATTCAGAGAATGGTAATATCTAATGAAAAATGTGCCATGGAACAATGGGGGGGGGAGAGAGAGAGAGAGAGAGAGAGAGAGAGAGAGAGAGAGAGAGAGAGAAAGGCCATGTAACCACTGGGAAAATGACAAATTTTTTTAAACATAAATCTGTATAAATAAGGAATAAGGCAACCATATATAAAATAGAGTGGTATGGAGAGAGAAAAGGTGATATATAGTGGCACTTAATAAGAAGTCAACAGTGGACAAGTCTTTTGTGTTATTTTCTACTGGGTGTTCTGGATATAGAGTCTCTGGACTCAAGAGGAAATGACACAATGATGAGAAACAAATTGGAGGCACTTACTCTCAGAAGACCCTTTGAGCAAGACACCAGGTGCACTCACCAACACACAATGATGCCTTGCAGCCTAGGCTGCCAGGTTTCACCTGCATGAAGCTGAATGGAAACCAAGAGGCTTCTCTTAGGTAAAAAGCACAGCAATCTGTTCTGGTCTCTTGTCAGGTCATAAATAATGGAGCACTGATTTGGAAGATGGGTATCTCTGGCTTTGGTGTGAGCTAAGTGCCTGAGGATAGATGACTGTAGCTGCACAGTATAACTGAGCAGAGAGAAGCAAGGCCACCTCAATAGACCCGGGGGGGGGGGGGTGTGCTCTGGAGTGGGACATCTGCCAGCATCAAGTGTGCGCCAGGAAGCTACATAAAATAACCATGCCAGAGCATCTGGTGAGGTCACAGCAGAGCCCAGGTAGCTCCCTGTTTTTGTTCTTCCTGACTAATTGTGCTCCTGCTGGTGTCAGAGATCCGCTGAGGAACAGTCAGAGTCATGAGGGGTGGAAAGCGCAGGTTAACTAGGGCACATTCTAGTGCAAGCACAAGAACACCAATTAGAAAGAGCAGGAGGCAGTCCATGTGGCTTTGACCTCCTCTCGCTGTGCTTTCTCAGCAACAGAAGATTTTCCTCTGGACTTTGTCACAGATAGCTCTCAGAGTAGGAAAGCTCTGGGGAGCGAGGTGAGTGAAATTCAAGGCAGAAGACTCCTGAAACTGCACCCCAACATTGATGGCCCCATGTGATCCTTTTTCTAGGCAAAAGGCTAACACTTTCATTGTATTCTCAAAGGGACTCATGACCTCAAATAACTGCAAGTGACGATGCTTCACAGTTTTACTGCATCAAATGTGATCGCGAGTCTGAACCAGGCAAAAAGTATATGAAATGAAGACAAAAGTCCCCGGGGTTGGATGCTGTATCTGTCACCACTTCACATATGAGTGCTCCATATGTTGTTCACCCGCATTAAATTTCAGGGATGCCTCAGTTTCCTGAATTTATTCACAAGATCACCAAAATCCCCAAGAAGTTAAACAATGTACATCTAGGATGTACACTGGCTCAGGTGCAGCATTATCCAATGTCAAACCAAGCTTTCCCAATCTGTGCACACTGATGTATTCAAACATCAACCACTATAGAGGTGGGTCCCATGTTAAGACTACATCAATACTTCACACATGTACAAACCATCTTCTCCAAGAACCCCACACCAACTCTGAAACAGTTTTTGAAGAGCAGCATTGTGAATTCAACTCAACAGTCACTTTTAAAAATTTTAATATATTTTAATTAAAATAGAATTATACATATCCTCCCTTCCCTCACCTCCCTCCAGCTCCTTCCATGCTCACCTCACTCTCAAATTGATAGTCTCCTTTACTTTATTGCCACAGACACATGTGCACAAATATATAAATATTATCTCCTGAGTCTGTTTTATTGTTTGTGTGTATATGGTTTCATGCATGACCACTTTGTATTGGACAAACAAAAATGGGGGTTACCAATACTCTATTTCTACCAAACAAGAACAAGAAGTTCCCAGTGCCTTTAGGAAAATGCTCTTGAGACACGAAGAATTGCAAACCAAATTCTTCTTGGGAAACATATGTGATTAGACTCTCATAGTCAAGGGGAAATGATAGCTATGCTCTCTAAAACTCCATCCAGCCCTGAGGGTAAAACCCAGGTTTGTTTTATAATCTATATGTGCCTGAGTGGACAACTGGATAATGGTCTGGCTGATATACAGTTTTAGCAAAGGAAACCGAGTATAGCTTTAATTGTATTGGAATGTCTATTTAACAGATGTGACATTTGGGGGCTGAACTGTCTGGCATTACAAACTTTGTTGCTGGAGGTACCTGCATTGGATCAACTTGTGAGATCTGGCTTTGACTTTCTCAGTGGGTAAAGGCCTTTTTTTTGTCCATATAACATTTTTATTGATTCTTTGGGTGTTTCACATCATGCACCAAAATCACATCTCTTCCCAGTCTTTCAAAGTCTGTCCTCCACTCCTGGGACTCCAGCTCCAAGAAAAGTAAAAAAAAAAAAAAAAAAAAAAAAAAAAAAGAGAGAGAAGAAAACAAAGAAGAAACAAGCAAAACAGAAACCCAACTCCACTTTGTGTTATCTATGTATTCACTGGAGCATGGTCAGACTCAGTGGGCTGCCACTTAAACAGAGCCACATGCTTTCCTTCTCACACTCCAGCCAGAAGCCAGCAATTGTAGGGCATTTCTATCATACTTTTTAAGAGTTCTCCTCAGTGACTTCCTACCTAGGCTGTTATTTTTTGTTTGGCTTTTTTGGGGGGTGGAGGCTATTGTTAGAGGGTTCAGGTTGTCACAGGGCCTTCCAAGTTCCTCTGTCTCAATTGTGTGTCTGCGGTCATTAATGTCATAGCAAACCTAGCCTTCATGATCTTCACAGTCAACGGAAGCATGCCCCTGCTGTGGAAGGAACTCAGATCCAGGTGAGACCTTCAGAAGCATCCTGGAGCACAAAAACACATTACTTCAGATTGCATCACATGACAAAGACCTCTGCATGGCCTTTGGTGATGACTCAGATGGCAGACATCAATATGTACCCCAAATACAGTGCAGCCCGTTGAACACTGACATGGCTTCAGGTTGCAGGAGAGACCTCAGACCTCTGCCTGGCCTTTGGTGGTGACTAGGACTACAGACATCTTCAGCTGCGGTAGAGCTATGGATGGAGAGCTCTTCTTAGGTGCCTTAAATGCTCATTCAATAGTTTGCCTCTGGACCACTCCTTGAGCACCCTGTCTCTCAGCTCAGGTGTTATTACTGTACCTATAGCAACATGTTATAGAAAGATCATGGCTTTGAAACTAGGACAACACATTTGATCATGGGCCAAATATCACAACATTTCTGACTCTCAGAAAGAGGTACCTATAGAGAATAAGGAAAATAATCCTACAGAGTATTCATGAGGGGTTAATAGTATTGAGCAGCTAGAGTACCCAGTATGTGTTCAGTGCACAGCTTGTAGTTCTTATTATATTCCCACATTAACTGTGATTGCAGCTGAGCCTGCAGGCATGGCCTGGAGTCAGAAAAACTGTACTGCAGGCCCCAGGTGGCATCCTCTGCCCTTGGACTGGTCACATGCTCTTCCCTTGCCAGTTGCTCTTTAAGAGGAACCAATTTTGCATTTCCAGATAGATCCACACTCCAAATTATGTTTGTTTTAAAATAATGAACAGTGGCATTATTATCTCCACTGCTCTCCAGGGCACTCTGTGCTGAATGTATTCTCCTTGCATTAGCAGAGCTTCACTGTGGCAGACAAATAGGCAAATGTGAGTGGTAATGCAGCAAAGAAGTGAAAGCTGGCCTTGCTGTTGTGTACCTCTGTGAACCTCCTCAGGAGGCTGCCACTAAGTCTATGACACCCAGGGAAACAGTGACATGTTGCAACAGCCTCCAGGAACACTGGACAGACACAAAAGAAGAAGCTCTGTCACTTGGATTTTCTTTGGGATTGTCAGATGACCAACAGTGGGGAGTAGAGTTGTTTTGAAAGTCAAGGAGGAACATACGGCAAATGGCATCTTGTACAAAATAATCCAGCAAAAGCTGTCTGTATTTTGGATTCGTGGTGGAATCAAGAAGCTGAACTGAGAGGTATGGCCATTTCCAGGGATTTCATGTAAGGCAGGGTCTGTCTACTCAAAACATTCACAAGCTGGAGTTCCTGGCTCAGCCATGCTTTTGCCTTTGTTTAGGACTGGGAGTCATCCTCTTCCGGGAAGACACTTGACTGGTAAGCATAGTCTCAAGCTGGTTAAGAGCTATCAATGATGTCTCATCCGACATTGTGCTGTCTTCTCTGCTTCACTTCAAGGAAGGTCACAGTTAGAACAGCTCTGGACCACGATGAGGTTGGCAATGTAGAAAAGACATTCAGTTAATTCTCCAGATGATGGGAAGCTTCTAAATTATACTTCAGGTGCCATGTTCAAATATAATTACTTGCTTCATCATAGAGCTAATTGACCAGTTGAAGGTTTGAGATGTGTTCTTCATTTAGCTTTAAATACATAGTCTGTGCATGTACCACCATCCTTGACAGAGTATGTTGCTTTAAGTCAAGGATTATGTCTCATAGTTCGTCCTTTGCATTATTTTTGTGTCAAGAGCCATAATGGTACAAGCAAATAATTAGCAGATGATCATCCTGAAATGCTTGCCTCAGATTATTATATAATCTGCGACGAGTGTGCTCCATCCAGCAAGGCTGTGGAGATGTAATTTTAGGAAAGATTCTTGCTATTAGTAAGCTTTTCCTATTATCATCATCATCATTATTATTATTAAACATATGTATCAATTGCTAAGCAATAGGACACCCCTTTGGAGCAGATCTCTGCAAATCCACGAAGATGTACTGTGTTGTAGTGATACTTTATAGACATATAGATGACTTATTAAGTCTTAATGATGATACTATAAGAATTCCTAAAATTATATCAATGTTTATTAAGATCTTTTATAATGGGACTGCTATTAGATCCCTCACACATAGTCAAGACTGCAATGAGAACTCTGCCAGTCTCCTGAGTGCCATCAATTAATTGCCCTGAGAGAGATAGTAACCAGACTTTCTCCTGCTCAGAGCACATTCCAAGAAGTTGTAAAACAATTAACCAAGGTCACTAAAAGGGAATTCATAATTTATTATAGGTACCAGAACAGAAGAGAAAATATTGCCTGGGTTTATCTATACAAAACTTCACTAATTTCTTAAGTTATAGTTTCAAACTGTCAGCGAACCTGTGAAGCTAGAAAGGTGATGAATGTCTAGCTAGATAATTACTCCTAATGGATATCCATGTAAACATTCTGTGTTGTAAACTTCTATTTCAATTTATGATTTGAATTTTGGTGTGAAATTGTGATGAACTTTGTAACATGTGACCATGTACTCTGAAAGATGCATAAGTACTGAAGACAAGGAAAGAGAGAGTAGTTGTCACTAGCAGTAGTAGTAGTAGTTAGCAGTAGCAGTAGAGTAGTTGTAGACATGGTTCATTAGGAGCCGTTCGTCCTTTCCTTTTCTCCCCCCCCCCGCCTAGAATTTTTCTGCCTTAGAATTTTTACTTTGTTAGAATCTTTTCCCCACTTAGGACCTTTCCACCTTTCCCCTCAGATAGCTGCATAGGATACATTTTACACTTAAATAAATCTATAGCAACTTTTTAAAGTGTCTTTTCTTCCTGTGACCTCAGACTAGCAAGTTAGACTAGTAAGTTAGAGCCCAGCAGTTCCTGCTGAGATAGAACAAAAGCCACATTGCCTAATCCTCTGCTGTTAGGCTACAGGTGTTAATCACCTAAACCTGCAGTCTCTTACCCTCAGAAGAAGTTTTTAGGACTTTATAGAAATTATCATCAGCATTCCAGTACAGATCAGACAGCCAGAAAGTCCTGAGACCCTCAGACTTTAAAGCCATCACCAGAGTCCTACTCTGTGCCCCTGCTGCTACCCTCTCCAGAGCCAGACTGGCTCCCGGCATTTTTGTTAAAAGCACTATTTAAAAATTAATATTTATATTTAGGACCCCTTTTTAATTTGTAATTTTAGCATACCAAAAAATATCAAAAATCAAAATACTTTAGATTTTTTTCAACTTCTCATAGGCTCTGTAAGCATGTGCCCCTATCTTTCACTTTCTTACCCAGTGTTTATTTCATATAACTAAGACCTCTAACATCTTTCTGTATCTTGTACAAAATAATTGAGCAATACACTCTGTGTGTGTAGTGTGTGTGTGTGTGTGTGTGTGTTGAGAGAGAGAGAGAGAGAGAGAGAGAGAGAGAGAGAGAGAGGCAGACTGGCAGACTTTCAGATTTGGGGATAAGTTTCTGAAACAGAGTTAGGTTTTCAGGTGTTTATAATCAGAGTACATGTCTAAATAAAGTCATGATATAGGTCCAAACAAGCATTCTGCATGTTTCCACTCTAAACTGGTCAAGATTATGTTCAGAAGGAAGGCACGGATTTGCTTTACTGTCTTTTTTTTGTGTGAATATATTCCATGAGGTCTCTACTACATGAGATTGGGGGGTGGGAGGGGGGACTTGACATCCAAATTACAGGGAGAAATATGTAACTAGTGCCACCTAATATGGTTCTTCTTCAATCCTCTTGCAAAATATCACTTAAACATTAGCTGGACATCTCAGAGTCCAGGTCGGAGTAAAAACTTGACAAAATTAACACTTTCCAGTATTTTCAATTCCCAATGACTGCTGGCAAGATGGCTCAGCAAGTAAAAGTGCATGCCATGTAAGCCTAACAACTGATTTCAGTGACTAGAACCTGTAATGGGAGGAAAGAACTGACTCCTGAAAAGCAGCTCTCTGATTCCCACACACTTTCCATGGCAAGCACATACTTGTACTAGCGTACATACAACATACACACAAACACACACACACTAACACACCACAAACACACATACTATTAATAATATAATAGCAAAATAATAATAATGAATTTAAATTCCCAATCAAAAACTCAACCACCATCTTGAAAGGCTCAAAGGACATAGGACTGAGTTTTGCTGGTAAGTGTCTAGACAGGCATTCATGAATATTAGGGATGATAGGCATTCATGAATATCAGGGGTGATGCGTTCTTGGATATCTCATCTGTGATTTTGTTTCCTAATGGCTACTACATTATGAGGTGTTTCTTGATGTCAAAGTCTCTGTTCATCAATAGAGATGGCTGAAGGGCTTCCTCATACTTCTTTGTGCAGGAGTACGGATGATCAAAGCTCTACCAAATCCCAGCAGAAAGGCTTGTGGCATCAAGATTTCTGATGAGCAGAGGGGAAAGATGTGTTTTAGCGGGCTTAAAATTGAAAGTAAGACATGACCCGGAGTCCTCCATGTAAACTTGAGCACAGCGGGTAGAAGAAATCATAATATACAAGGAGAGTATATTAGTCAGCTTTTTGTTATTGAAACAAATTGTTGATGCAATTAACTTAAAAAGTAGAAAGGCTTATTTTTGGCTCACAATTTTGAAGACTTCAGTCTATAGTCTCCTGAACCCAAAGCTTTAAACACTATGGTAAATCAGTGAATCATAATGGGAGCACAAAGCAGACAATTCCAGTCTACTTAAAAACTATGGATATAGACGAGAAAGCTGTAGAGTCTATTTCAAAGCCTCATGACTTTTGGGAATTGGTTCTAATTCTTTGTCTTGATTCAACCTCAAAATCTGGAATCTATGTGTCCAAATGCTGAGATTTCCTCTCTCCAATTAGTTTTTGATTGATTAATAAAGAGCCATCGGCCAATGACTGTGTGTAGAAAGAGAGAGAGAGAGAGAGAGAGAGAGAGAGAGAGAGAGAGAGAGAGAGAGAGAGAGAGAACTACTAGGTTTCCAGAAGAAGAAACACAGGGCAGAGAGGATCTCCACCAGAAGAAGGGAGGAGGACAGACCAGGTCAGGAAGAAACAGGAGGGAGTAACAGCTGAAGTGGGTACAGAGGGAAAGCAGCCCCTAAAGGGCTGCCCAGAAGCATCTTAGGCAGCAAATATAAGAGAGGGGTGGCACCCAAAAGGAGCAAAAGCAACAAGATAAAATATAGATTTAAGAGGTGTTAAGTCAGGAATTTCAGAGGGGAGAAGGTTTACAAGTGTCCAACTATTGAGTTAGTCAAGGTATAACACAATTAGCAGGCACATGTGTGTCTTTCATTAGTGAATTCAGAGACCTCTTGGGCAGGTCCAGTGTGCATGCAACCCATCAGGAGCCAAAGCAGATTGACTAATTCACCTCTATGCACCAAAAGATCTTCTAGTAGGCCACTGTCCTGTTTTCTACAACCTTCCAATAATACCAGCCTGATGACTAGGCTCTTAAAAGAAGGCTCTTGGGCACACTCTTGATACAATGTATCTAAAGAAGTGTTAGCAGCTTGCCCTCACTCTACCACATCCTCTGAAAACCTAGGCATCCAGCTACTGCCTAGCTACAAAACACAAAGTTCTCTGGATGAAATCAGAGAAGGCTGAGCTCAGTTTTTATTATAAAATTTTCTTACTCCCTACAACAAATCCTCAGGCCTCTTCTTTTGTACTTTTGACAGTTGTGCCTGCTTTCCAAAGGTAGTGAACAGGATACATTATTTCAACACTGGCCATAACACAGCAGCAGCAGATGCTGAGGCTAGTGGCAACTATGACATCAGATTTGTAACTAAGTTGGTCTTCCGCATTCAGCACAGAGTGACATGAGACTGTAGGGCTCCTCCTTAGAACTGGTTCTATGGATCTAGTGGAAGCCTGAGAATCTTCATATTTATATACCCTGAACCCAATACTTAGAGACAAATTGTTGGAGTCATGCTCACATTGGAGGCCATAACAAGACTAGTCTCTCCACTTCAGGCTTACTCTGTTTCACCTCTATGTAGAGACTTCAGCTTTTTATTACACCACCATTCTTAGAAATATCCTGTACTTAGCACCATGTTGTATCCTTGAAACTGTCCCAGCTACTTACTTCTCTCTTATAAGTAGTATGGTCTTCATCTTGAGAGCTGAAGGGGAGCCAACACCTTAACTTCTTGGGATGTTCCTCCTCCTCCTCCTCCTCTTCCTCTTCCTCCTCCTCCTCTTCCTCCTCCTCCTCTTCCTCCTCCTCCTCTTCCTCCTCCTCCTCTTCCTCCTCCTCCTCCTCCTTCTTCTTCTTCTTCTTCTTCTTCTTCTTCTCTCTCTCTCTCTCTCTCTCTCTCTCTCTCTCTCTCTCTCTCTCTGTCTTCAGAGCTAAAGCTAAGACTACTTTCCCAGAATCTGTTGCCATCCCCTCAGCCAACTCTAACTCCGTTATAACACCTAATGTGTTCATTCTTCAATCCTTTTGGAAAATATTACTAAAACATTAGCTGGACATCTTAGGGTAAATCTGACCCAGGGCAGAGTAAATGCTATGACATAATTAACACACTCCAACATCTATAATTCCCAATGTGGGCCAGAACGATGGCTCAGCAAGTAAAAGTTTATGCCATATATCTTAGTCAGGGTTTCTACTCCTGCACAAACATCATGACCATGAAGCAAGTTGGGGAGGGAAGGGTTTATGCAGCTTACACTTCTACATTGCTGTTCATCATCAAAGGAAGTCAGAACTGAAACTCAAGAAGGTCAAGAAGCAGGAGCTGATGCAGAGGCCATGGAGGGATGTTACTTACTGGCTTGTTTCCCCTGGCTTGCTCAGTTTGCCTTCTTATCGAACCCAGGACTACCAGCCCAGGGATGGCACCACCTACAAGGGGCCCTCCCACCCTTGATCACTAATTGAGAAAATGCCTTACAGCTGAATCTCATGGAGGCATTTCCTCAAGGGAGGCTCTCTGTGATATCTCTAGCTTATGTCAAGTTGACGCACAAAATCAACCAATACACCATGTAACAGGTACCTCCATGTAAGCATTTTGGAAATTTCATAGCTTATAGGAAAAGAGTGAGGTTTGAAGAAAAATGACATTCTGTGTCCCACACACATAATTCTGCCACTAGCAAAGGGCATGTCAGAGTTGCAATTACTGTAGAGAAAAGCAAGCACTCAGTAACAGTTCTGATTTAGCTTGAGTCCATTATTTTTTACTGAGCAGTCTCATGCACTAAGCATTGGAGTTACTCAGAGATACCTGGTGACTATCCTGGAAGTTCATAAAACTGATAGTAATGACACATGACATTTTTATTACTGTGGGATTCCATGTGGTTGCATATGGTCCTCCTCTTCCATCATAAATCCTTTTTAGAATCTGTATGAAGTCCTGATCTGGTACAGAACAGTCTAGGGAAGAAGCTAGGAATGTACAGAGTGATGGAGAATATAGAATCTGTCCAGACCTGACAGAGAGGAAGAGAGACGCTCAAATTAGACAATTTAAAAACTCTTGGTAACAGGACTATTTGCAAAAATGTAGATGAGGGTTAGGAAAAGAAAACCAGAGCATGTCATAGTTTCCCCTTTGCTTAATAACAATGGGATAAGAATGTAGTCTTACAAAGATGTGTTTTATTATAGAAGTTGCAGCATAGACATGCTGAGTGCCCAGCATGAACTCTGGCCTGTGCTAAATGAAATTACAGTGATGCCATTGGGCAGACAATTGGCCACTATCTTCTATGAGGCTGGGGTTCGCAATTGGAAAAAACACAAATCAAAATTATTCAGCAAAGGGACCTATTAATACAGCCCATGGAATTCAGCTTTGAGCTATTCACAGCACAGTATGAAAGAATATGAAGAGCAATTAGAGAAGCAAGCAGGATAAATCCAGTATGTTTCTCAAAGGCTAATATCCATTGGAAAAGAAAATATTTCTGAAAATAAGGATTAAATCCCAGACATGGAGATAAGAAGCAAGGAAAAACAAAAAAAAAAAATCATAATAATTCAACTAGGCAACCCTAGTGTATTTAAACAAGAGATATGGCTGGAATTTTAGGTGCTATAAGAAATAAAATAATATTAAAAGATTCAGCCCTTATTGCAACAGGAGAAACATTCCTATATTCAATCTCAGAAAATGGGAAAATAGAAGCTGGGGAGATTTCTAGATTGGGTAAAGTGCTTGCAGTCCAAGCTTACAGATCTGGGTTGCACACCCAGCATGCATCTATAAACACAGCAGTGACGATGTAGAAACATGGATTCCACTGTCTCACTGGCCAGCCAGTGTAGCTGAAACAGAGGAATATAGGTTCAATAGAGATTCTGTCTGAGAAGAAAAATAGAAAAAGTCTTCTAACATTGACCTCTGTGCTCTTTATGAGTCTCTATGAATGAGCACACTCATATATACATATACACACGAGCATACAATACACAGAGTATAAAGAATATATAAGTCAACAAATAAATACATGAATGAATATGAAAACAGGAAAGGAACACATTCATTAAGAAGTAGATAAGAGGATGCCCCCAATCTCTCAGAACCCAGAGGAAGCAAGCCTCCCAGGAGCTCTAACCAGGGCAGTGCCTTAGATAAGGAGACAGCAACACCCACCCCAAACACGGAGTAACTGGGATCCACTAGAATCCAGGAAGTCACTACTGGCCCAGAGCACTGGTTCCTTCTGGTCTGGGCCAGAGCACTGAGCAGGTCCCAGTGGCAGCTCTGCCCACAATCTCACAGAACCCAGAGGAATTGGGCCTCTCAGGAGCTCTAACCCAGGCAGTATCTTAGGTAAGGAGACAGCAACACCTGCCCCAAACAGGGAGTAACTGGGACCCACTAGAACCCAGGAAGACACTCCTGGCCAGGAGCACTGGTTCCTTCATGTCTGCGCCTGAACACTCAGCAGATCTTGGGCCCCAGCTCTAACCCCAGTAGTAACACCCACCCCACAGAGTTCTGATACAACCAAGAAAATAGGAAAGACAGGCTCCAGTCAGAGACAGGGCAGATAGCACTAAGGAGATCCAGATGGTGAAAGCCAAGTGCAAGAACATAAGCATCAGCAACCCAGGGTACTTGGCATCATTAGAACCTAGTTCTCCCACACAAGAAAGTCCTGAATTCCCCATATCAGTAGGAAAGCAAGATTCAGATTTAAAATCACGTCTAATGATGATGATAGAGGACTTTAAGAAGGACATAAATAACACTCTCAAAGAATTTGAGGAGAACACAGTTAAACAGGTAGAAGCCTTTAAAGTGGAAACACAAAAATTCCTTAAAGAATTACAAGAGAATACAAACAGATAAAGGAATTGAATAAAACCATCCAGGACATAAAAGTGGAAGTAGAAACAATCAAGAAATCACAAAGGGAGACTACCCTGGAGATAGAAAACCTAGGAAAGAAATCAGGAGTCATAGACACAAGCATCACCAACAGAATACAAGAGATAGAAGAGAGAATCTCAGGTGCAGATGATACCATAGAAAATATTGACACAACTGTCAAAGAAAATGCAAAATGCAAAAAGTTAACATAAAACATCCATGAAATCCAGGACACAATGAGAAGACCAAACCTAAGGATAATAAGTATAGATGAGAGTGAAGATTTCCAACTTAAAGGGCCAATAAATATCTTCAACAAAATTATAGAAGAAAACTTCCCTAATCTAAAGAACAAGATGCCCATAAACATACAAGAAGCCTATAAAATGTCAAATAGACTAGACCAGAAAAGAATTACCTCCTGTCACATAATAATCAAAACACCAAGTGCACAAAACAAAGAAAGAATATTAAATGCAGTAAGGGAGAAAGGCCAAGTAATATAAAATGGCAGACTTATCAGAATTACACCAGACTTCTCACCAAATACCATAAAAGTTAGAAGATGCTGGACAGATGTCATACAGACCTAAGAGATCACAAATGCCAGCCCAGACTACTATACCCAACAAAACTCTCAATTACCATAGATGGAGAAACCAAGACATTTCATGACAAAAAAACAATTTTACACAATATCTTTCCACAAACCCAGCATTACAAAGGATGATAGCAGGAAAGCTCCAATACAAGGAGGGAAAATTATACCCTATAAAGAGCAAGAAAGTAATCCTCTTCCAACAAATCCAAAAGAAGATAGCCACACAAAGATAATTCCACCTCTAATAACAAAAATAACAGAAAGCAACAATCATTGTTCTTTAATATCTGTTAACATCAATGGACTCAATTCCCCAATTAAAAGACATAGGCTAATGGACTGGATACATAAACAGGACCCAGCATTTTGCTGCATACAGTAAACCCACCTCAGTGACAAAGACAGACTCTACCTTAAAGTATAAGACTGGAAAACAATTTTTCAAGCAAATGGTCCTAAGAAACAAGCTGGCGTAGCCATTCTAAAATCTCCAGCCCAAGAACACAAAGGGAGGGACTCATGGCTCCAGCTGTATAGGTAGTTGAGGGTGGCCTTGCCAGGCATCAGTGGAAGTGGACCACCTTGGTGCCTGAAAGTTTGATTCCCTAGTGTTGGGAAATTTGGAGAGCAGGGAGCTGGGACTGGGAGCATGGTGGGAGCAAACCCTCATAGAAACTTCCAGAATTATATGGATTAGACATGACAGAGGCAGGCTGCCAGAAGACTAGATTCCAGAATTCAAACAAAAAATTATCTTGATACTAAAATTTGTTTTGAGAATTGTATATTGCAGAATACACAGGCTTGGTATATCTACTCATCAAGCAAGCTGAGCAGACCTGTTCGAACCTCTGATGTCCTGGAATTCCAGCTGGATGCAGTGAAGACACAGTGTCAGAGGCTTATCAATTTACTCTTCCCCCTGCCCCTCTTCTAATATCTCAATGCCCATAATCAGCTTGAAGAAGTTAATGAAGAGTTGGTGCCCCTATTCCCTGGGCTTGGGGACTGAAGTGGTTAATATTGGGCTGTCTTTCTAGGGAAAAGTAGTGGTTTTCTTGGAACAGGGAGGATTAGCTAGGATTTATTGCCTAGTCATAACCTATTGGTAGAAATATGTATAAGTGTTATTAAGATGAAGTTATAATTTCTTAAATAGTAAAAAATTTACTTTGATGTTAAATTTAAGGTTTTCATTGGTATGAGATTCTTATTGATATAAAAGTGAGATCAATATTGTTACTCTCATAGGCATTGTGACTATATAACACATTTAGGAATACAAGGCTTAAACCCAGTCCTTCTTTAACTTTTTTAACTGATTTGAGATGGTTAGCCTGTGAGTTAAGGACCTATAGCAAATTCATGGCTCTGAGTTTATTGTTAGGGTGTTTTCTATATTTTATTTAGAAATAGCTGAGAGGAATTAACACATAACAGTCCAGATTGTTTTACATGGATAGTTAGATTTCAAAACATCGGAAGTCCAAAGAATTGACTTTACAAACATTTCTGTACTAATGTTCATTTTGATTAGAGACCTGTCTGCTCCTGACAGCTTCTTGTCTTGGATTCTAAGAAGAAATTGAGCATCTTTGGAGTTACTCTAGTCGTGGTGAGACAGCCACTAGGCAAGAATTGCCTCTTTTCATCTACAGACAAATTACTGTTCAGAAAAGGACACACTTGCGGAATAGTCTACTGATTATATCTGCCTAGACAGAGTAATCAGCCCTTAATAATTCTGCATCACTAGGTCTGTCAGATGATCCAGGGCCAAAAGACTGAAGATCGGATGCTCCAACGTTTTGTAGTATAGGAACTGTCCAGGTGTTCAGCAGTATCTATAAATTGGCTAAGTTTTAGAAGCTATGCTTTGTGCTTCCCATAATTTCACTTATCTCAGTCATTCTGGATTTCTGATGGGGTTGAAGACTTATAGTCTCATAGCCAATTCTGGCTATTTACTTTGAGAAAAAAGATTTGAGAGGATGGTTTTAAGCTGACATTCATTCTAAAGCCAAGAAAAAAGCCAGGTTCAGAACTAAGTCTTTAAATTAGGAGAGATGACAGAGGTTCTGGTTAGTCAACAAAATGATGGACTGGGTATTAGGTCAATCTTGTACTTTACTGACACAAATTGGTATAGTTATGTTCTAATTGTATTTTGAGAAAAAAGTTTTATTTTAACACTAAGGGTGATATGTAGGAGGAGCTAAGGTGGGAGGAGTAAGGAGAGGAAGAGGAGTTAGGAGAGGAGGAGGAGAAGGAGAGGAGGAACTAGGTGAAGAGAGAGAGAGAGAGAGAGAGAGAGAGAGAGAGAGAGAGAGAGAGAACATGTAGGCAGATGTTCGCATGTCTCCCCCAGTCAAAGATAGTTGATATATCTAGGTTGGATATTCAGTTACACTTCTGAGTGTATGGGCATCTTGTTATTGAGCATTACCAAACTTATAAAGCCTTTGATTAACATTAAAAAATTGTATAAAAGCAAAAAGGAGGAAGAAGGATGAGATAGAGGTTTTCTAGGAAGGGGAAATGGGGAAAAGGGATGGCATCTGAAATGTAAATAAAATATCCAATAAAAAATAAATAAAAAATGAAGTAGATAGAAATTTCATGTGGTTTGCAAGGATATATATATATATATATATATATATATATATATATATATATATCCATATATATATATATATATATATATATATATATATATATATAATTTAGTCTGGAAAAAAGGGGGTAAGGCAACAGAGGGGAGGTCAGCAGTAGGACACAGTTTGAACAAAGGTGTGAAATTAGAAGAACCAAGATGCATTCAGGGATTGGAAACTTGCCAGGAATAGTACAGAGCACAGTACACTTGGGAGGAAAATAAAGCAAAATTTATATGAAAATGTAGACTGGTGCCAAATTGATACAAACTATTTGGGAAAAGATACACAGAGAGACACTGTTAAATGTTTAATAACTTATGTGTGAACAGGGATGATTTGCTCAATCCAAAATGTGCTGTGGTTCCAACATTGCCAGCAAACTCGAATATAATGGGACAGACTGCAGGAAAGTGGGCCTGGAAGCAGACGTTTAGTCAAAAGGCAAATTTATCAAGAAGTTTGGACAACTATGAATGACTTAGTTTGAGAATATATATATATATATATATATATATATATATATATATGAAAAACAATATAAGGTCAACATCTTAGCATATAGACACTTCAACAAGATGTGTGAAGAATGGAAAGGGATTTTGTCTCTAAAATTTTTTGACTAGCTTTCTAAAAGGTTGTTTATGCCCATATATGCCCATAGCCATGGCGAATTGGGTATGAGACCCAGACAATCCAATCATGAAATTAAGTTATTACCCTGCATCTTAATAGAGATAATGAATCTGGTAGCTGGGAAGACCTAATATTGGAAACTACACTGTGGTGATGGGTATTGTAGAGGAGTGGAAATGAAAACAAGAAAATGAGGATTAGAAACCAGTTAACAATAGACTGTGTCTGACATAAAACACTCTGTCATGGGAATATTCAGCAGACTAGCACAATGGCAGACATTCAGGAGACATGGGATGGAGGATGCCAACACTGAACACTGGTTATAACTCAATAAATAGTCTAAATATTTTCTGAGCATTATGAAGGTCTGAGTTGCAGACTCATGCATTCATGATGCATGAAGTATAGGAAGGACCAGATCTTCTCTGGATTGTAGCTCATTTACCTCTTTGGTTTAGTTCACATTTTCTCCAATTACCTGAGTGTGATGGTGCATGCTTTTGAAAGCAGTACTAGGAAAACAGAGGCAGGTAGATCTGAGACCTTGAGGCCTGCCTGGGCTACATAGACAGCTTCAGGCCACCCAGGGCTATATAACGTGACAAAGAAAAACAATTTAGAAATGTCTTAGTTTCTTGCTGTCACTATGATAAATCACATCAACTTTGTGAGTTAAAACAACAGTAATTTGTCATCTTTCAAGCCTGAAATGGGTAGCAAAGGGCCCAAACCAAGGTTGTCGTTTCTCTGGGGCTACAGTTGCTCTGAGGTTCTAGAGGGAATCCTTCCTTTGCCTTCTCCAGCTCGTTCAGACTCCTGTCATTCCTTGGCCCATGGGCTCTTCCCACATCTTCAAAGACAAGTTAATATCTTTGCTACTCATATTCTAGATACAGTTTAAGTAGGATAGAAAGGTAGAAACAATAGTAAGGCATAAGAAAGAAAAGAAGCTCCTTTACCCTAAGATCTGATTTACATTGTCATTGGGTGAAAGTCACAATCTTCAATACAATACAAATCAAAACTGCTATGAAGAAATGCCTACAGAGGCAACATGCCCTTTTCTAAAAGAGACTTTAAACACACATGGTAAAACAATAAATGAACTCTGCTGAGGCCCCCAAGTGTGTGCCCTTGTGAACAGCAATACTCCCTCATCTTCTAAATCTAAGCAAGGCACTTCATAAGCCATCTCTATTAGTCAGGGTACTCTAGAGTCATAGAACTTATAGAATGTCTCTATATATTAAGGGACTTTATTGTAATGACTTGCAGTCTGCAGTCCAACTTACCCAACAATGGACAGGTGTGAATGGGAAGACTAGGAATCGAGAAGTTGCTCAGTCCCACAAAGCTAGTTGTTTCGACTGGTCTGTATAAGGTGAAATTCTGAAGAAGTAGGTTCCAATGGATGGGCTGGTAAGTAAGTACAAGCAAGTGAAGAGTGAGTCTTCCTTCTTCCGAAGTCCTTATGTAGGCTTCTAGCAAAAGGTGTGGCCCAGATTAAAGCTGTGTACCACCAAGCCTTGATATGGAACTCGCTTTGTCTCAAGCTGACCTTGAACTAAAGACCTGCTTGCCTCAGTCTCCTGGGATTAAAGGCATGTACTACCGTGCTTGAGCCTAAGCTTTTCATGGCTACTATGTCTCAATATTTCCATGTCAAAATCCAGATCAGAAACCTGTGTCTTCTAGCATCAAGATCTGGATTACAGGTATGCCTTCCATTTCTGGATTGTAATTCATTCCAGATGTAGTCAAGTTGACAACCAGGAACAGTCATCACACCACCTTACAGCTTCATTTACACAAAGGAATTGCAGATAATAAGAGAAATAAATAATTCAGTTCATGTATTTTTAAGTTAGAAACTACTTATATAACGTCAAAAGCCATAAAAATCACATACACAGATGGGGATGGGGGGCAAATGCAGACATAGGCATACACAAACACAGATGCACCCAGATACACACACATGGACACAGACACATGCAGACATACATACACACAGAGAGAGACACAGATACACACTTATTCACACATATATATCATTGTTAAGACATTTTGCTATCTATCTGTCTCTTTGTCTCTCTCTCTGTCTCTTCCTCTCCCTTTCTTTTTCCATCAATCCCAATACTTAAATACTTAAAAAATATGTAATCTACTTTTCTTTTATCTCTGAATAAATACAAAAGCTGCTCCATATTGACCCATTCTAAAATTCCTTCATGCTGTAGTTTAAGTTCCAAACCATGTATGAGTAGAAAGCTCCATCAGAACTGTAGAACCAGCAGCAGCTCCCACTGCCTCTGACATCCTTGATCTTGCTTTTACTTGTAAGGATGTTGGTGATTGCACTGGACCTACCTGAATGATCCAATCATCTTCTCACCATAGCATCCTTAGCTTAATTACTTTGGATCATTTCATTTGTCATTCCAGGATTATTTGTAAAAGTCCTGAGGATTGGGATGTGAAAGTTTTGGAAAGCTATTATTTTGCCCATTAGATTAAATACACTTGATGCTACTCAGAATCCCCTAGATATTACAAAATCCTTTAAAAGGATGTTTATGTAGTTCCTAGTAGCCAATAATTCACTGGTGCTCTCAGGTAGAGAACTCCCAATCTTTCTCCTGCTCCTATGGAATAAAGACACCATCCTAAGGGAGTTACCAGGCTAGCTTTTCTGTCATCACAATCTTTTCCTCTGATCAGAAGAAACTTGTCAAAAGCATTTCCTTATACCAAAGGAACTTGACAGAATCTAGGTCTTAATGTGCATAGAGTCTTTAAGGAAAGAAAGGACAGCAAGAGGAAGAAAGCAGCTGCTCTTACACTGCAGAGCGTGGCTGAGTCCTTTTGAATTATCTCTGTTCTACATGCATTGTATTCAAACCTCAGTCTAGAACAGCAAGCATCATAATCTGTATCTGATTCTATGGCAGAACTGGACTCATAAAAGAGAACATACCTAGATTGAGCTACAGAGCAGTAGTAATATCCACAACCTACAGAGCTCATACTGTTATATTGGTGATCATTAACTGATTTTTTTCCCAATACAGGCATGCTGGACAACACACTACTCTATAAACAGTTCCACTCATTCATTTAACAACACCATCCTATATGTTACTCTCTGGGCCTGGACTATTCTTTCCTCTATACTCCATCTCTTGTTCTATAGCTTATCTGGTTGAACCTGACCCTTGTCTCCACTGAGAGGTTTTGTAGCCATTCCTTTTGTAGTAAGTCTCCAGCCAAATCATCCTGAACCTTCAATGTAGTAAAATTTTTATTATAACTTTCACCAGTCAAAAGCAAAGTATATATATATATATATATATATATATATATATATATATATTTTTTTTTTTTTTTCCTAAGTAGAAAAGTCCATAAAAATCTATATAACCCAAGAAATGTTGTGTTTCTAGAACCCTCTCCAAAAATCAAAAAACAAAAAAATGACTAACACAGGATAGGAACTTCCAAATAAATGACTATTGAATAAATGGATGGATGAACATGTGACAGGAATGTTAAAAGAACAAGAGTACAGGAGGCATGGTCTGGGGATAGAACTATTTATAGTAAGTAAGCATTTCATGGTTTTTAAGTAATATTGGAGATGAATGGTCCATGAACCAAGATGGAGATACGGAGTTTGGCCAATATATGGCTCTCTTTTTTTCTTTTTCTTTTCTTTTTTTCTTTCTCTCTCTCTCTCTCTCTCTCTCTTTTTTTTTTTTTTTTTTTTTTTAAAACTAAAGAAATGCTTTGTATGTATAGAGATTTTGTTCTGTGATGGCCTACTTTGTTTTACAAATGTGTTACAAGTGAGACATGACATTAGGGAAAACAGGGTACTATGGGGCAGGGCATGATTCTGGAGCCAAACCAGCTTAGAAATCATAGCCTCTGCCCCTTACAAAATTTCAGAAAATTAGTTACACTTCCAGACCCTGGTTTACTTCCACTTACCATTAAAATGATAAATTATAGGTTCCAGCATTGCCCCAAATGTACAAATTAGTGACAGAATTTAAATCACCAGATCGGTAGAAATCTGTGTTTTTGTTTTGTTTTCTATGCAGGTTTCCCTAACTGGCTTGGGCCAGCCTTGCAAAGTGTGATGGCATGTTTTCATTCTCAGTAGTTTCTTTAAACTTCAGGGTTACATCTAAAGATTATTATTGTGTCCCTCGGATGCCTTGGGGGATGGCCAATGGTTAATAAAATCTCATTCCTCCACAGAGACAGCCCTGCAGGAATGTGTCTGAGGGCAGCCATCAGCACTAGCTGTTACACACTCACCTTGGGTAGGAAGGAGGACAGGCTGTTCCCTGGAGCCAGCCACACATGCAGGGAATCAGATGATGGGAGGCCAGGTCAGCTTTGGCTTCCTGTCAGTATGTCTGCCTCCAGCATCTACTCTCTCCCTACAGACCAAATGTGACACAGTGGGAAATTATTTCTAAAGAAACTTACAGGCCCTTGAGCAAAAAGTTGATCCCATTACCCATCAATCTTCATTATAATACAAAATTAAAGCTGAGAAGCCCCCATGGAGAACTCAGGACTGCCTCCCCTCACACCTGCAGAGGGTCACCTCACAATTACCCTGTACAAAAACTAGAGAATTATAAAATTTACATTAAAAGCTCTGTTTTAATAAACCCAGCTCCAGATTTATTCCCTGGTTTCTCCAATAACTTTCTGCTGTTTGATACACCTGAAAGAGCCTGGTACAGCTACCAGAATACCTTCTGGTTTATGAGAGCAGGTAGCCAGTCTTAGATAGAGAATTCAGTAGAACACACATCCAGATCACTCATCAACTGAAGGTCTAATGTGGAATGGGTTTAGTTTCTCTAAACATAACTTCTGAGCTCTAGAGAAAATCAAATATGCTAATTAAGGTTTCTGTAGGAATTAATAGCATGGAAATATCTGGAGAACTGATAAAAATGGCAACTTTTGAACCACTGATAACCTACTGGTTCTAAAGTTGTGGGGGAGAAGCCAACATGTCTGTTTTAACAAGCCACCCAGTTGATGTTCCTGCATAATCCAGTCTGAGAAGCATCAGACTAGATCAGTGACTTCTGTTTCCAACAGTGACTCAAAGAATCCATGCTGTTTCTATCTTCTGACTTGGCTGATATGACAGAAAAACAGCTGCCAAAAGGTCATGTTGAAATAGTTGGGGACACCCAAGAGAGGTGTAAAATGAGATGATGGACAGGGGCCAAATAGGAGTCATGTCTTTTGTGCTTTCATGAAAAGCTGAAGCAGGTACCTAGACCTCGTGTCAAACAGCGGAGTTGTAGAAAGAAGATATATGCATATTCTGCTCACAGATGCAGGCTATGTGTACCCTTCCTAAGAATCTCCCTCATCCTGACACTCAGAGATGGCTGGTGATTTGCAACCAGTGAGCTCAGGTACTGGTCAGAATGGACCAAATACTCCCTACAAATCTGAACCCATCATTTTTCAGTAACAATGGCAGGACACTATCCACAAATTGCAGGTTCCTTATTTACATAGAATGACTCAAATGGAAACTGTTGATGAGAACATTTTTCTATTTTAGATGCCCCTTGTCCTTGTTTTCTGTAGCTGCTTGGTATCTTGCTCATGATCAGAGCTGTGACTCCCATAGAACTCAAGCAGATACCCTAATAACAAGGCTTGCGTGTATCTCCCTGGGTCCTGACTCACTTCTATCATCTTCTAGACAAAACTCTTCCTACTGACAATGTACATCTTTGACTGTCTTGGCTAGAAAGTCAGACACATTTCCTTGACAACTTTGGGTTTCCCCCATAGCAAACAGCCTGGGATATTTTGAACTCTGTGCATCCTAAAGGAGAAGTTTGATGCAGTAGATGATATTCTCCAGGAAACATAGCTAAAGGGTATCAATAAAATGGACATACACAGGCCTTCCACCCAGCCTTAAGGTAGTATTCTAGAAGCCCTTGAGGGGTTAACCCATTTCATTACCCTTTCAGGAAAATTTACACTAACTACTCCTTTCTATTTTTATAGATTCTGACATTTATCTACATTGCCTTAAAAACAGATTTATATTTACTCTTCTTCTTGGGTTTTACAAAAACAAAATCATAATGTTGATTTTTTTCTAGATTACTTCTTCAGCTCAACATAATACTTTTGATATTTATTCCGACCACAATTTGTAACTACAATTCACTTGTTTCTACGAATACCTTTTATACTGTGTGGCTATACTGCTATCTCTTTATTTCTCCTACTGCTTCATATGCATACATTGTTCCTGTTTGTTGGTGGTGATTTAAACATTAATGTATGTATTTGCCCATGAATGTTCTCCAGAGTGTTTCAGGATGTGAACTGATGAAATGAACTATTAAACGCTACCAGATTCTCATTTTTTTTAGGTTCACTGGAAAATGAGCAACTCTTTATGTATAAATGGAATTTGACAATAACCAATAATGATAAGACTGCACAGCAGAGGAGATTCTCATCTGCTTCCAGCAGTGGAATATATATTTTTATGAAGCTCCTCTGGAAAGCAATGTATAAATATATTCCATAGTCTGTTATAATGCTTAGAGAAAAGGGTAGTGAATATAGCATTCTATCAATCCATGGACACTGATTCTGGAAGCAACCTTAGGATATTAAAACAAATTTACATCTGAGTTAGAAGTCCTCCACTGACTGTAAACACATTCACAGTAATAAATCCTATTTACAATAAAAGAAGTCACTGTAATTATTCTTCTAGGTAACTGGTAGGTTCCTCATAGAACATGACTACATTGAAGACCACTATACATTGTTGGGGATCACAGGAAACTTTTATCACCTACACCTTATATATCCTTCATCTACACTGCTCTGATGACTTCTGCTCTTGAGTTTTATAGTCAAGAATATTCACAATTTGTAGTTCTTTCAACCTGATTATTGAATGATTCTGTACAAGAGTTCTCATTTGCACCAACTAATTTGTGTCATTTTATTAGTGCACATTTTGAGAGGTCTGCCCAGTTGATACAGAGCATAACCTAAAGCCTGAAGGCAAGTCTGGGAAGATAATTTGGGGGAGGGGATTGAGAAGGAAAAAGCAACATGTTCATTTCTGGAACAGAATACATGCTCAGATGAGACCTAAGAGACAAATGGCCACTGCTGACCATGCTCTGCATGCAGAAATGCAACTGTCACAATGAAAGAGTGCCAGGCACAAAGCCAACCTGAACAGTCAGCAAGAGGTGATTTGTTGTGTTCTTGTTGTTTCAGTGTTAACAGTATGTGAGGAAATCTGTGTCAAAATACTGTCTGTGAACAAACGGAATGATCAAATGCTACAGTGAGAAACTGAAAGGAAGTCACTGTTTGTACAAAAACAATAGTTTAGAAATGCTCAAACTAGGCAGCTGGAGAGCTTCTCTGTGGTTAAAGGCACTTGTTGCTTTTGCAGAAGACCCTGGTTCTATTCCAAGCAAACACACATGGTGGCTCTCATCCATAAGTACAAATACAGGAGATTCAAAGCCCTTTTCTGTCTTCTGTGGGCACCAGGCACACAAACATACATGACTGCAAAATATTTATACACATAACAATAATTAGGGCTGGAGAGATGGCTTGGCAGTTAAGAGCACTGGTTGTTCTTCCAGAGGTCCTGAGTTCTATTCCCAGCACCTAAAGGGTGGCTCACAACCATCTATACTAAAATCTGGTGCCCTTTACTGGCGTGCAGGCATATATGCATGCAGAACACTGTATACTAAATAACAATAATTAAGAACAAATAATCTATAAAAGCTTAAACAGATGGATAGGTTTATCTTTAAATAACTAAAAGTAACAATCTGGAAAGAGAGATGATGTGACTTTCAGGGTTCCTATGTCATGCAGTTAACCATTAAAATTCCAACAATAGCACGAAGTTACAGGTGTACAGTGAGACAGTAAATGATATGTTTGTATTTGAAAAAAAAATGTTGAAGAAAATTTTTAGAAGAAAATTAAAGAAAATCTGTAGAAAAATGACATAAATCATCCTTAAGCTTAGACAGTGGCCTTACCTGACAAAACTTGAAGGTAACTCTGTGAAACATATTCAAAAAGTGACAGGAAGCCATGTGCAAAGAAGTGAAAGAAATTAGTCAGGCACAGGCAGTCAGGAGGGGCTTGAGAATATTGCTGAAGAAGGAAAGAGACAATCAAACCCTGTAGAAATATTGAAATTAAAAATTATAAAAACTGAAGAAGAAATTTTATTAGAAAGATTCAATAGCCAAACTCAGTGAGTAAAACAAAAACAAACAAAAAAATGAATGTACCTGAACAAAGGACAGGAAGAACAGTTGATACTAACTTGTGTGAGAAACATGAAGAAAAATACATGAAGAAAAGTTCATAATTTATAAGGCACTCATAAATAAAGAGAATCAGAGAAAAAGAAGGAAAAAATGAAGATAGACAAATAGTACTTTTTAATTTTTTTGTTTTATTTTTAGTTCTTTTTTATTGGTTATTTTATTTATTTACATTTCAAATGTTGTCTCCCCTCCAGTTTTTCCCTCTGCAAACCCCTCAGCCCATTCTTCCTCCCCCTGCCTCTATGAGGGTGCTCCCCCAATCACCTAGCTACTCCCACCTCAATACCCTAGCACCCCCCTACAATGGGGCATCAAGCCTTTACAGGACCAAGGGCCTCCTCTACCATTGATGCCAGATAAGGCAATCCTCTGCTACATATGTAGCTGGAGTCATGGGTTCCTCCATGTGTACTCTGATCCATATGAATCATAAATCAAACTGTCAAAAGGGAACCTAGACAGAGATGGCTCTACAGATAAGAGTACTGACTGCTATATACCTAGGTTCAAGTTGTCGTACATACTTGGTTGCAGACAAAAGTCTGCAACTCCAATCCTACAGGATCAGATACTCCCTCTAGCTCAATGAGCACTTTATGCATGTTGGTACATAGACATTGCATGCAAACAAAATGCCCATACATATAAAGTAAATAAATAAAGATTTTTTTTTAAATAAGCATCAGGAGAAAAGCAGATGAACCATGTCAAAGGAACCCTCAGTAATACAAGGAACCAATTTAAATATATTGAGAGAAGCAAAAAGAGACTGAGATGTCATTTTTAAATAACTTAAAAGAGAAAGGTCAACCAAGAATTTAAAAGGCAGTAGAACCATCCTTTAAAATCAAGATATTGCCTGCCTAACCAAAACTTAGATTATTCCAAGTCTTTCCATGGAAATTAAAAAAATTAATAGATAACAACTCAAAGCTGCGCAAGGAATCATATATTTTTAACAAAGGTAACTTTCATTCTTATTTGATATGGATGGATGAATAAAATAATTATAAATCTGTGTTACTGAACAAAATGTATACAAATGTAATTTGTGACAACCTAGTGAGGACCAAGGTATATGGAGCACACATTCTGCTTATTATTAATGTGGATATTAATTCATACTGGATCTTTATAAATTTAAGATGCTATATGAACCTACTATAATAACCCATAATTATAATCCATGGTAACCACTCAAAATACATCTAAATAGACATACAAGAAGAAATGAGAAGAGAATCAAAGTAGTATCTTACAAAACTTGGGCAAATAGAATGAAAAAGAGTTAAAAAAATGAAAAGAGTTAAAAAGCATAAAAATCAAGTAAGAAAGTATAAATATTCTTTATTTTAATGATTATGTTATATGCATGAGTGGATTAAATTCTCTGATCAAACTGTAAAGCTCAATAAAACAGAGTTTTTAAAACAACTAAATTACTGCTGTCCACAGGAGATGTGATTTCTACTTAAGAAAAATGCTATTCTTTGACTATATCCTTTCTTCAAAAATAAAATAAAGGCATGTATAATATATAACAAATATAATAACAAATGCTATCAGTTAGAGGTAATGATGACAAGAGGCCTCTGCCTTATAAATGGTTTAATACCAATTATAAAAGGGCTTGAAACTGGAAGTTTGATTTCTTCACCTTTTTACCTTTTTTGTCCTGCTTTCTGTCATGGGTTGACAGCAAAAACATAAAAAGTCTCTCTAGATGTCAACTGCTCCATCTTAAACTTCTAATCTCCATAACTATAAGAACTAAATCTGCATTCACTATTAACTGGACAGTCTATAGAATGCTAGCACAGTAGCACAAACTGGACCAAGACAGAAACTGGGTTCTGAAAAGATGAGCTATAGCAGATAATAAAGAATATAGAAAGTAGTTTTGAAATGAATGATTACAGGTTGGAAGAATTTAGAGGAATAGACTAGGAAAAGCCTCAATAGCTTTGAATGGAACATCAAGAGCAATTCTGTTAAGGGTCCGGGAGGGGGGGAGGGGGAGAACAAACCTTAAGAGAATCCCAGACCAGCTCAAAGATTACTTAAGTGGGCACAATCAGAAATGTACATGGTAAAAAGCCATTGTGATGAAGACTTGGATGAAATGGAATAGGAAGTTATTGAGTAAAGGCTGTCCTTGTTATGTGGATCTTGGAAAAACTGTGTCTGGAGCCTAAGGCTTCATGGGAAGCAGAACTCAACAGTGACAGAATAGAATATCTAGCATGCAGACAAATCTAAACAGAAAACTATTCAAAAAATGTGATGGCTACATATGGCTGTGTACAGTAAAAGAGGATGAGACAAATTACTTGCAAATTGAACATATAGCATTAAAGTGTTTTTGTTCTGTTTCCTCTTTAATAAACTAGCTGAAGAAAGTGTTTGTGGTGTTAAGAAGATTTATAACTAATCCAAAATGAGGCTAGGTTTGTTTTATTGTGATCATTGTAATTGAATGTCTTGATACCTCTGTGTTCAAATGTCTAAATTTAATAACACATAATCATAAGAAAGAAGGATGGAATAAATGATTTTTAAAGATTATCTTGACCATGTAAACAATACAAAAGCATGCTAAGACAAGAATAGGAAAGATGTGATCAATTGACTACCTACTAAATATACTGTTATGGAAAAGTGTTATAGTTCTTAAACCAGTGGGAAAGTGACCTGGAAAACATTTTGGAAATCTTATTTACTTTTCTACTTACTTGTGTGTGGACAGGATTTCATGGTGTATGTGTACAAATGGAGCTCAATGTTCAATATTTTCCTGTATTTCAGATTATTTTATTTATTTTTAGCCTTATTTATGCATTTAGTCATTTATGAATTTATTTTTGTTATATTTTGTATATTTATTTATAAATTTATGTATTTACTTATCTATTTTTACACAGTATCTCTCCATGAACCTAAAGGTCATGGTTGACTAGTCTGGATAGCTATGAAGCCTTTGGGATCCTCCTCTCTCTGCTTTCTAGTATTGAGATTATAGGTACACAGCTTGATACTTGGTTTTACTGAATGGTAGGGAACCTAAACTCAAGTCCTCATTTATCCATGATTCTGAGTCATTGTTCAATTTTTGATTTAGAGATAGTTAAAAGAATCAAAGTTTCTACAAATGCCCTCTTTTGACCTTCACATTCACCTCTAGGGCTGTTTCTGATCTCTGCTCTCCAAATTCCAATACATAACTCTTTTTCTTTCCTACCAATAGCTTATATTGGTCCAGGTTTAGCTTTTGCTTCAGTCTTAGAGAGCATAAGTGGTCAGCGTTGGGAACATCAATAAGTTATTGACTATGCAGACTATGGACTCAGGTGAGCCAACAGGTATATGTCAAAGGATATACTGGATATTCTGATGACCTAAGCAAGATATACTTTAAGGGCAAAGTTACCATAGATATCTAAGAACATTTACCGTAGATAACATTGAACTTTTCCCACAAGGGGAGTGTATTCCTTGAACTGTAAGGTCATCAGTTTGCAACTGCAGCCTAAGAGAATTACAGTTAAGAGACTGCAACTTATAAGAGTAGCTATAAAGCCTAGGAATCACAGTAGCAACTAAGCTGTCAGGTTATTTACAACAGTGCAGTAATGCAATTTCATCTTGGCAGTAACCAATCACTATCTAATGGGGATTACGGTCAAATCAGTAGGACAGAATTCATAATACTGTGAACAACACCAGCCTCCCTTGGCTGAAGAGATTGTAAACATGAGAGGAGAACCCACTACTGTCAGTTTCCTAAATTAATGTCATTCTTAGTTGTATTTTAAATAATTACCTTCATACTCACAGATAAATGCAGTTCTTATGCATCAACAAAAAAAGCTTCTTTTTGCACCAGATAGTGATACAGAAATCCGCAACTGGTCAAAATGTAGTCCTCGGATTCAACTGATACATGTGCAATGTAAGCCTTATACCCACTCTAGCTAAAGGGCTGAAAAGAGGAGGGGCACAGAAAGATTGAAACAGCCAGAGGCTCATGACATCTGTTGCTATATAGAATTAGACTTGAGAGGAACAATGAGCCCATAAAATCTCTACAATGGTTGCCTAAGTAAGACTGGAATGATAACATCACCAGTTGACATGCCAATATATGCAGGTAAAATTACACAGTCTCCTAACCCTAGAGAAAGAGCTATGGTAGTTAATGGCTGCTGGGGGGAGGGGGGGCTAAAGTGTCCTTTAAATATGCAACTGCATGTATTATCCAATCCCAAGTGGTCAGCCAAGGACACATGTGCATATGAGTTATATATATATATATATATATATATATATATATATATATATATATATCCAATAATAATTAAAGAAGATATCTTAAATTTTGGAAAAGAAAGAAAAAAGCATTGGATGACTTTCAGGGAATGGAAGGAGGTAAGAGAGATGCAGAAGTAATGTTCATATATGAAGTTCAAAAAATAAAATTATAGACTGATTGCCCCTGTGAATGTAGATCCATAAAATGACAATAAAATAAAGGCAAAATACATTTAAAATCATAACAAAAATAGTACGTATTGACCAAGTAGACTCCATTTCGGAGATGCAGGGATAGTTCTACATATGTAAGTCAATAAATACTATCTATCACATAAACAGACACAAAAGCAAAAATCACATGATCATCTCATTATATATGGAAAATATCTCTGATAAAACAAAAGACATTTTCATTATAAAAAGTTAAGGAAAAGCTAAATAGAAATATAATAAAGGCTGTAGCAACAAGCCTATAGCCAACATATTGTCAAATGGAGAAAAATGCAAAGTCTTCCCATTAAGATCAGTAACAAGACAAGGATTTCTACTCCCTCTATGCATATCAAATATAATACCCAAAAGCATAACTAGAACAATAAGAGAAGAAAATAAAGGGGTACAAATAGAAAATGAAAAAGTAAATGAGTCTTAATTTCAAATGATACAATTCTGCATATGAGACTCTATTATCAGTTCTCATGTAATGTAAACATTTTCAGCAAAATACAAGTTTTCAAAATCAACTCACAAAAATCATTAGTCTTACTATGTAACAATGACAAATACATACACTAAAAAAAAGAAATAAAGGAAATTATCCCATACACACACACACACGGAATAAACTTTACCAAGAAAATGAGATCCCTCTATGATAAAACTTTAAGACACTTATAAAAGAAATTGAGGAAGACAATAGAAGGTAAAAGACCTCAAATGCCGATGAATTGAAAGAATTAATCTCATGAAAATGGCCATCCTGCCAAAAGCAATCAACAGATTCAATTCAATATCAATCTGACTCCAAGGCCAGTCTTCAGAAACATATAAAAACACAGCTAAATTTTAAATGGATATACAAAAAACAGGTATAGCCAAAGCAATCTTGAACAAAAAAGAGTATTGCAGGAAGTATAAGACTGCTTGATTTCAAACCATACTACAAAGCCATGGCGTTAAAACCATCTTGTAGCAGCATAAAAGCAGACATGTATATCAATGCATTAGAATGAAGGACCCAGATATTATTAGTTCATGCTATCTGTATTTTGAAAAAAAAATTAAAAATATACATTAGACACAACATCTTTTACAAATGGTGCTGGAAAACCTGAATTTAAACCTTTGGAACAATGAAAGTGTGTCATTATTGCTTACCTTGCACCAATCTGAACAATCAACACCTAAGTATAAAGCCTGGTTCTCTGATACTGTGAGGGAATAAAGGAGGGGGCCTGTGTCAACTGATAGAGACAGTGGGTACTTTCTAACAGGATTCTTATAGCGCAGGAAATGAGAAATGATAATTGAGATTTCGTGACACTAAAAACCTTCTGTACAGCAAAGAACTGGGGTCTAGAAAATACAAAGAACACAAATCTCTGTACATCAAGAAAAAAAATCCAAATGAAACATGGCTTATGGAACTGAACAGAAAGTCCTCAAAAATTACAAATATTTAACAAACAATTTGAAAAGTGTTAAACATTTTTGAATAGCAGGGAAGTCCAGATTAAAACAATACTAATATTACATTGCAGCACAGTCAGAATGGCTGTGATCAGAAATACAAATGAGTACAAATCCTAGTGGAGCTAGTAGGGATGCAAATTAGTACAAAAACTTGAATTAATCATTTGGGAGATTTATCCAAAAAAGCTAGTGAATATATGACCTTAGTATACAATCCCAAAATATTGTACATTTTAGAGCAGAAATTGTTGTGGATCCAAATCCATCGTTGTTCTTTTCACAACTCTAAGAAACAGAATCAACTTAGATGCACATGAACTAATGGATATATAGGAGAAGTGCCAAAGAAATAAAAATGCAATGCAATATTACTCAACTGTAAAGAAAAACAAAATTAAAATTTATGAGGAAATGGGGCTAGAAAAATATTATACTGAGTAATGTTATTCAGTAGCACAAAGACAAATGTAACATGTTCTCTCTCATATATGGATCTAGCTTAGAATCTTCTGTATGCTTAACTTGGAAGTACAATTAGAAATAAATCCTTGGACATAAAGCCACTAGGGTAGGAAAGGTGGCAAAGTACGCATAAAACAAATATAGGGATGCAGGATACTAGGAGGAAGACTTTACCAAAATGACAAGCTATCAAAAATCTATATGGAATTCTATGATCAGGAATTATGAAAAATATAAGTGACAGGTGCAGGGATACCTCCCTGTGCATTATGAATCAGGAAGGCCTGAGACACACAACATGAGCCAATCTGTTACCATCGCCTATGGTTTTCCTTCATAACTTAATTGTAGTAGTGTCTAAGTTAGATTTATAAGACTGTTCTTTGCCTTTCTTAATTGGTGCTAGGATATGTTGATGGTGAGGTATTAGGAAAGAAAGAAATCTATGGGAAGGACACAAATTAGGGAGTGCTGTAATGGCACACTGTCAATCTGGGGCTAAAAAAACATGTTTCAGAATTTAGTTGCTAACCACATTGTTAGAGTTAGCACCTTTACTAAATGATTTGGGCATTAGGACTTCACCCTCATGAACAGATAATACCAATTATAAAAGGGACTATTCCTTCAAATATTATCTATTCCTTTCTAATGCTTATTCAATAAATATTTTCACCTCTTTACACAGGGTGACACAATAAGGTCCTAACCGGATGACATCTCCTCAGTCTTGGACACTCCATTTTCCAGAGCCATACAAAATAAATTTCTGCTTCTTATAAATTACTCATTTCATTCTATTCTGTTTTAGAAGTAGAAAATAGACAAAGACAGACATAAATATGTTGAAAGTGACAGGATGGGAAATACGTTACATGCAAATGACAGCCAAATGAGTCTTAGAGTTACTGTGTTAATTCAAAATACAATCAACTTCTAAGTAAAATACTACTACATGAGACAAAGAAGTACATCATATGTCTTTTAAATGGCTAACTTATCAACAAATCATAATGATTACAAAATGCATGCACCAAATCACAGAAGATCAGCAATGATGAAGCAAACAAGAAAACAGAGGAGGTGAGAGCTCAGTTGTGCTGTAATGTTTGCAAACCTCAATACACCACTTTTAATGGTGAGTGTGACATGCAGACTGAGGGTAAATAAGATACAGGAGACATTAGCAATACTACAAATCAATTAAATGTGACAGGTGCCTATAAAACACTCAAGCTAAAAACAGCAGAAGACACATTTCCAAGTGCTCACTGAACATTCTCCAGACTTGATACTATATTTCTCTACAAACAAGACCTAGTGAATTAAAAAGTATTGTTACCTCAATAGAATAGATAAATATTAGTAGATATTGGACAGCTTTTATTTTTTAAAAAGTCAGAAAGGGATGAAAATTAAGCAAAATACCCTTAAACAGAGAATTGGGTAAAATAAGAAATCCCACTGAAAACCCATGAAAAAGTTAGAAAATACCAATGTCATCTAGTTTCCATAGGCACCAGTATTCATGTGCACATATATACATACACACATACACACTCTCACACATAATAGAGACAAACATAATAAAACCAAAGGGATGCAGGAGAGGAATCTCCCAATTGCAAAACCCTTCAGGATGAAGTGGTGTGTATCTGTAATTATATCACTCCAGGAGGCAAAGTCAGGGCTATCAAGAGTTTGTGGCTAATCTGAGCTTCAAAGGAGTCCCTGTCATAAAATAAATAAAAAAACAAACAAGCAAAAAATAGTGCCTTGTGCACTCACAGTAGAACCTTTGCCCGCCATAGACTTAAAATGCTTCCAACATACAACGATCTAAACATCTAAGACCATTAAAAGAGTTATATACTATGAGACAAGTGGGACTGAAGACCCCCATACTCGGGAGACCCTTCCTCAAGCCTCCGGAATCGCGACCACCCAAAGATCACAAGAAACCATACCTGGATGCAATCAGCAGAGGTTTATTAGGGAAAGAGCTGGCAGCCAGCGGTCTGACCAGGTACTCGCGCTGGAGTCAAGGTCCGACCCCCTCGGCCAGTCCTTGGAGGGTTTTAAAGGGAAAAACCACAAACCAGGGGAGTGGGATGGGGTTGTTAAAGATACAAAACATGAAAACAGTGGAACAATTCAGAGGTATTCACTCTAAATGATTAGTGTCATGTGGAAATCGCCCTGCATTCTTCTCAAAAATGTGGTTTTTACCATGCCATTGTGCCCTATCCGGCCATTTCAGATTGCTATCTTTACTTTTTCCGGCTATAGGGCTAGGGCCCCACCTAGGTGGTAGCATCTTTATCTGTAATCAGGAATGCCTTCCTGCCTTGGGCGAGGCTTGAGGAATGTAATCCAGCAAGTGTCCTTCACCTGGAATGTGAAGGCCTGAAATCTTATTTTCAGTTCTGTAAGGCAAAAAATCTACACATATTTCATAAAATGGCCTTTATAATTTTTCACTCTACATTCCTCACTTTTTCCGATTTGGCTATGTTTTTAATCATAAAAACTCAATTATTAATAAGTCTATTCTCACCCCACTTTTTCCGATTAGGATCTTTAGAAAAGTTTAAACTCCAGTGTCATCATAATTACCATTTTCTTGACCCAAAGTCTTATATTGGTGGCGCAACACAAAAAGCTGAACAGCATTTATCCTTTCTCTAACAAAAGTTACTAATCTATTTTAAATGTAGGGGCCTATGGTTAAGAGCAAAAGTAAAATCACAAGGGGTCCAGCAAGGGAGGATTGAACCAACTCTCGAATCAAAGTTGCGGTGCATCTCTATCTTGTCTCTGGTCTAACTTTTTTTTCTGAATTTACTCTCTGGTCACTCTTGAATGGTCTACATAATAGTAACATTTTTTTCTTAGAGCAGCACACAGACTTTCTCCTTTAAGAAACAGCAAGTCTAGTAACAACTTAACTTTGTTACTGACTGTTCTAGGGCTCTCAAATCCACATCAGTGGCAGCTCTCAGCTGATGAAAATAATGAGGTGTCTGTATCAATGTAGTTACACCTGTCTCTATACCTATGGCCACTCCTAGTCACAATGTAACAGCTAGAGTCAAGGAAAATAGGCTCTCTGCAGAATCATCTAGGGTGTATCTCAAACTCATTTCAAGAGTACCTGCGGGATCTAGCTGGACAAGTACACAATAATCTTTGTTTTCATCAAAGATAGCAGTGGAAACACATGGTGTTAACCCGGAGCTGTAAGTCTACCATTTATCAATTTTAGGCACTAGGTATCTGTTAGCAGGGGTTCTTGGGCTCTATTCTATTGACTAGGGGTTTCAAAACATTTCCTTTTCTTTGTAGCACACTTTCAAAGTTGTCTTCTGACTTTTCCACATTTTGTGGCACATAGCTGTCTACATATATATAAAACCACATATATAATAAAGAGAAATTGCAAAAGGAACAAATCTATATAACTCTAGATTCACATTTCAACTTCAATCTTGTAATCACAAGCTGTCATTTAACCTTGGGTGTACACACACTAAGTCCCACCCTCCAAGGCAGCATTTTCCCTGTGCCTCTGGGGTGGTCTCAGGAGTCAAGGCCTGCTGCTTCTTTAGCCTTGTAGAATAGCAGAAGACCTGGAGCCAAAGAGTAGGGGGTTGTTCAGGCATCTGGATCTTCTCCAGTTGGCATCAGTCACAGGTGGTGATGGTGAACTTCAAGGAGGTCAGATGGTCCACAGCACCAGGAACAGTCTTTTAGTAGCCTGAAAAATCATTTCTCACACAAAATGGGCATTCTGGGTATGGAGCAAGAACAAGGGACACTCTAGCCAGCGCCAGTTCCCAAGGGTAGTTTAATTTTAGGGTCCTGTATATTCTCTCTACCTGTCCTGAGCTTCGGAGACAATATAAACAGTGGAGCTTCTAATATCTCTGACAATTCCTGACTTACCTTAAAACTGCTATCTGATCTAATTACCTAGGACACTTGAAACCTCGAGAAGGTCCCTATTCTAGGCTGTTTTCTCCTAGGTATTTCTTATCTATTCTAAGTCTTATTATTTCTCTGGCTTAGAACCTAAGGTCCCTTATTCGCTTTAAGTCTCTTAGCTGCTTGGTTGCACTCATATCTTAAGAGTCCATCTGTGTATTTAGCCTGGTAAATCCTTTGCTTTCTGGGGAGTATAGTTCTCCCTTCTTGTGTCCGCCATTGTCTATTTTTCTCTAGGTAGTATCTGGCAGGATGGCTAGCAATCTGAGTTCTTTTTCTTACTCTGTGCTTTAAGTGAGGCCATCTCTTAGGCCCACAACTGGAACAGGCTGCCGTATCAAGACACTTGATCTGTCCGGTTATTGCCTCAGGCCACTGAGTCTCCTCCCTTTTGGTGTCCTGGGCAACGAGTACTCACAGTTGCTGGCTTCATCAGTGTTTCCTCTCTTGGCATATAGCCTTGCAGGCATGGACTGTGGCAAAAGCATACCTGTTGTCCATGCAGATGTTGGTCTTCTTGTCAGCCCCAAGTTCCAAGGTTGTTCTCTGCACCGATGATCTCAGGGGTAGGGAGTCAGTCCAGATGACATTTGTGTCCACCACAGTAGCGCTGGCTTGTCTCTGACCAGCATGGAGAAAACTGCTCCCGTCTGTAAAGCACGTTACCTCGGCTCCCGGCTGGAGTCAGTAGGAGGAGCCTTTCCTCTACCCGTGAGTTCTTGTCAGTTAGTTGCAGCCTGTCTGGATCCCAATCCTGGGGAGTAAGTCTCAACCCGACAGAGGGTAGGAACAGTCTAGGATGACCATAAATGAATGGGATACTCAGCCCATCTCTTAGTCCACCATTTTCGGGTAGTCCATAAATATATTTTGGCCCATTGGCCTGGAGGAGGACCCTGTCTATCTTAATCACTGTCTTCACACAGAGCTAATATCTTCACCATCTGGGATGTTTTTCAAGGCCTGGGATTTCTTGGCCCTGGCTTCTATTTGTTAGGCCCCTCTTGGACCCTGAAGCTGGCTCCTTTACTTGCGATGCACACACTGGTCTTTTTCAAAGAGTTTTATCTCTCTTTGATTGGAGTCCCTTTTTTCTGCTTTCTGTAAATTCTTTCCTGTCACCTTTCTCTTTCTTCACCTCTCTCTAGTCTCCTCTATTCCTCTCTATTCCTCTGGACTCACAGCAACTGATCTCTATTCTTCTTCTCTACTCTTTTCTTCTAGACTTACACTAAACCTTCTCTATTCCTCTTCTCTATTCCTTTCTTTTAAATCTTCTCTCACTTGCTATTACCATCAATCATTTTAATATGTAGTATACTTCCTAAATCTTTCAATGACTTATCTTGTAGTCTCTGTAGCCTCTGGAGCCTTGTCTACACTGACAGAATGTCTCTATGAGCTAGTCTAGAAAGGCTGTGGGTAACTTATCTGATCTCTGCTTAACCTCATGTGTCCTGATCAAACTTAGTGGGGTCTCATATAATCTTCTCTCTCAAGACCTATCAGCGGAATCTGGCGTGGGCCTCTGGGTGTCCCTTACCTTCTGTCACATGGAGGTCTCAGTCAAATCTGCTCCAAATTGACCTGCTGCTGACCACGGCCTGATCAATTGACGGGGCCCCCAATCTGAAGACCAGAACCTGCAAAGGTCTTGTGAAAGCAAGGCTTTTACCTTATTTATTGCTTTGAACTCTGTGTAGACTGATGCATTTGTGAGGCTGCATGACTGCTGTTCACATCACACTAGAAACCACAACCTAATTCAGTCTGTAAACCTTGTCCACAGGTGTAATGTGAGCTCACCTCTGAAGCTCTAAGAAAGAAACCAAATCAGAATGAATAGCCTTATCTATAGCATTTCACAGCAAGGATTATTAAGATGTTGAAGGTTCATACAGTTATTAACAATTTTTAAAAGGCAACTTGAGTTACATTTGACACTTATTTGAATTTAACTTTTAACAAAATAGAAACTTTGGTCATAGTTCTATAAAAACCTTTTAAAGAGTTATTTCTGATTACAACAAGAACAATAAAGTAAACATTTTTATGTCTAACGTAAGAGCACAAGTCTTCACCACTTCTTTAATTTTATCTTGTCAGAACTCTCATCTTTGAACCAAATCTTAATGAAAATCTCATACAAATAATGAAATTGTCTCAAACAGTAATGGCTAAAAAATTTATCAAAACTGAAGGATATATATATATATATTCCTGACTCATATATATATATATTTCTGACTCAGGGCAGCCTATAACTTTTAAGCTGTAATTTTAGAAAAAAGCACTCCTTTACTTATAAAACTGGGAAAAATCATTATCAACTTCCTTATTACAGAAGCTAAAAAACTGCTGGCCCCCTTTTTTTTTTCTACTGCTGGTGTCCTTCTCCTAGCCACAGAGCAGGGCGAATTATCAGTTTTTCTTGTGTAAATCAAGACTGCCTCACAAGTAAGTTTTAAACTAAATTAAGTAAGCAGTTTTAACCAGTTCTTGTCTCTCTCTTTTTTTTTTTTAAAAAAAAATAATTAACTCTCAGGTGAACAATCTTGCTGCGGCTGTTTGTCTAGCTGTCCTGGCTCCACTGTCAGGTTTTTTTCTTTTTTCTTTTATCACCTGGGTTCTCATCTATCTTCATAGGCGGCAGGTGGAAAACCGCCATTTGTTGCACTAGTGACCTCAAGGTACCCAGTACAGCCAGGAATACCAAACTAGGTAGCTGTTGCACGCTGTTGCTGTGTTGGGGAACCATGAGTTGTAGCCCGCCAAGTGGGGGCTGGGTGAGCGGGCTGGGTGAGGGCACCCTCCATGTGCTGTTACCTGAAGCATACCCTACATGCGGTAGGCGGGCTGTAGGAACAGGAACCGCGAGCACGAACCGAGGTAGCTGCCCCTTATTAAAGGACCTGCCCGCCTTTCTGCAGTTGTATTCTTGTACCGGCGGCTTCATTTCTCTCTCTGCCGGCAATCATGTTACCTATTTTTAACTCAAGATGTTTAAGACAGTAGATTAACAGCTAACACACAGATGATTTGCCAAGAAAAGACACACACATATAAAAAAAACAACACAAATAGCTCACCCCTCTCACGGGTGGTACATAAAACACAGATAGCTCACCCCTGCCACGGGTGGCACAAATAACACTTAACCACATTTGGTTACGACCCCAGGTGGAGAAGGATTCCGCGTCTTCTCCCCAAGTAGGAGCGCTCAGGCTCTTGAAACCTGACGGTCAGATTCCCTGACCCTCTGGAAGGCCTCTCGCCTTCCAAGTAAGACTCCAATAACCAGACAATTCAGATTTAACAGATTCAGACAGCTTGGTCAGCCTATGCTGGACCAAGTCTACCAGATTTCTAACACGCCAGCAATGAACAAACCAAAAATAGACACACTGCCATGAGAGCATAACAACCATGGTGGCCATTTCTGACCATTTCTCTCTAGTTTCATTGTTAACACACAAAAAGACTAACAAAAAACCTGTCTCAATCTCCAGTGCCAGCCAAGAGGGATTCCACGTCCTCTCCGGCACCTAGATGCAAACCTGTGCCAGCCTAGAGGGATTCCACGTCCTCCCCGGCACCTAGATGAACCCCCAAACGTCTCTGGAGGTGCAGCAGCTAGTGACTCTCTAGCACGTCTGCTAATCACTCATTTGTCCCCTCTCGAAACAAAAATGGTTTACTGCCCCTCACGAGACAGAAACAGCTGCCAGTCCAAACCGAAGTGCACTTTTCAGAAACCAAATAATTCAGACAGACGGGCACAAACAACTTAGAAACCAAATAACTTAAACAAACCTAGACAAAACAGCACACGATTTAGGCAACCCTAGCACACGAGAAATCAGACGATTTAGGCAAACCCGCACATGAAAAACCAGAAATCAGTACATGAAAAACCAGGCAATTTATACAAAAGGTCGCACAACAATCAGACAGAAAAAAACCGCGGTGTCCCTTTACCTCCCAGCGTGGTTCTTGGATTAAGGTGGTCGCATATCCCGGACGAGCCCCCAAATGAAGACCCCCATACTCGGGAGACCCTTCCTCAAGCCTCCGGAATCGCGACCACCCAAAGATCACAAGAAACCATACCTGGATGCAATCAGCAGAGGTTTATTAGGGAAAGAGCTGGCAGCCAGCGGTCTGACCAGGTACTCGCGCTGGAGTCAAGGTCCGACCCCCTCGGCCAGTCCTTGGAGGGTTTTAAAGGGAAAAACCACAAACCAGGGGAGTGGGATGGGGTTGTTAAAGATACAAAACATGAAAACAGTGGAACAATTCAGAGGTATTCACTCTAAATGATTAGTGTCATGTGGAAATCGCCCTGCATTCTTCTCAAAAATGTGGTTTTTACCATGCCATTGTGCCCTATCCGGCCATTTCAGATTGCTATCTTTACTTTTTCCGGCTATAGGGCTAGGGCCCCACCTAGGTGGTAGCATCTTTATCTGTAATCAGGAATGCCTTCCTGCCTTGGGCGAGGCTTGAGGAATGTAATCCAGCAAGTGTCCTTCACCTGGAATGTGAAGGCCTGAAATCTTATTTTCAGTTCTGTAAGGCAAAAAATCTACACATATTTCATAAAATGGCCTTTATAATTTTTCACTCTACAGGACTTGTCCTAGAAATGTAAAAATAATTTAACATAAGAAAACCAATCAATATAATACGTTATTTAAATGAATGCAGGGAAATAGTAATTTCAATTAATGGAGAAAAGGTATTTTGAAAACTCCAATACTTTTACATTATTTTCTTAAATTTAAATTGTCTTTCTCTTGTTTGTGTGTATATGTGTATGTGTGTATATATATGCACATGAGTGCTAATGCCTATAGAGGCTAGAAAATAGACAAACATTTGACCTGTCATGGGTACTAAGACCTGAACGTCAATCTTTTACAAGAACATAGAAAATTCTTAATTGCTGAACCACCACTCCAGCCCTATCTTCTGTGATTTTAAAAAGCACACAGAAGTAAACAGGCTTGTAGGGGAGTTTAATACTGTACAATAGATTCCTGAAAGTGTATGCTCATAACACAGACAATGGCAAAGGTTAATTAAAAATTGGGGAAAAGTTAAGGATACTTTGCTTGCAATGCTGTAACATTGTTTTAGGTTGTACTGGAAGTTCAAACCAGTCTAATTGGACAAGAAAGAATCAACATGGGATATATAAGCTGGAAAAGAAGTCAAAAACTTTTCATTTCAGGTGGTGTTTGTGTGAATTACATACACAAATGGCAAAGAATCTATCAGAAGCTACTAATACTAACCAAAATATACAGAACATCCCAGAGTAGAATTTATCAACCTGTGAAAAATTGTGTTTTATGTACCAGTATTTAAGAACCCACAAAATTTCACAAGGCAATGCCACTTATAGTAACATCCATAACAATAAGTTACTTCTGATAAAAGCTGAACAAGGAAGCAAAAACTTGTATCACACACTGACAGCTTCAGTGCTTTTATGAAAGAAATGAATACAAATTATAAAATATAAATACATTAGATTCATAGATTAGGAATACTACAATTTTTCCATCACATCACTTAAAGGGAACCACAAATTCAGTGTAATTCCTGTTAACATTTCAATAGCAATTTTTAACTCAAAAATTATTTACACAAAGAGAGGTACTGGGAAGCACACTTGGGTCCCCGGCAAGAGCTAGTGAGTCATCTCACCATGGAGAACCATGCAATTCAAGATGATGTGAATCAAAGTAATCCTCCTGCTTCATTGTATTAAGTGCTTGCTTTATAAGCATGAACAACCATGCTTTTAAGCATCTATTTTTAAACTGGTGTACAATGTAATGTGTTTTACTATGCCATGTATTTTACATATGTACTTTGTTATTTACACTACTCTGACCTCTCTCCTGTTTCCTCTTTGGTCACCACAGTAGTCTTCTATTTACTTTTAGGTTTTATATGTGAAATTAAATCTATATTATATATGAGAAAGAAAACATGTCTATGAATCTTACTTCTTTTGCTTAACATAATTATCCAAAAACTATTTCTATTTTCCTGTACATAGTATAATTTTATTCTTATTTATGGCTAAATAAAACTTCATTGTGAAAATGAACAATTTTTTTGTTATCTATCCATTTGTTTACTAGAATCATTTAGGCTGATTCCATATCTTAGATGTTATAAATTGTGCCATAACAGACACAATTGTACAGGACCTTCCAATAGTCATTCTTGAAGAAATGGACCATACAGATCTTAAAAGCATTTTTCAAGACACTAAATAGGTAAAATAAGCCAAGGCAAAAAAAAGTTAAAAGCTGATGGACCTTTATTTTCTTATTTCAAAATTTATATCTAAGCTATGTAAATGAAATAATGAAGAACCAGCATAAGGATGGATAAAGTTTCTTTAAACTTGAGACATTTAACTAGACATATATGGATATCAAAATCTGATCAGAAACCAAGACCCTGTATGGAGGAAAAATGGCTTTATTATAAACAACATTGAAACAACATAATAACAACATTTAAATGAACAAAGTTTTAGCTCTATGTTACATAAAATGCAAACATTAACTAAAATGCATTAATAAGAAAAATGATAATAGTGCTCTAAAGTTATGTTTTCATAGCTTTGGGCTGGTGATGAATTTTTACATATGGCACTGAGTGAATGAAAAATTAATAAAAATGGGGGTGAACAGGATATTATCAAGAAAACACTCTGTATATAAAACAATATGTATATGAGGCAGGACTAGTGCCACAAATCTGTGATTACAGTAACTTGGAAGGTTGAAAGAGGCAATCAGCAAAAACAAGAAAAACTTGGGCAGTTGAGTGGGATCTTGAAAACCTTGTCTCAAAATAATAAGTTTCTGGTTCAATCACGTGTGTGTGTGTGTATGTGTGTGTGTGTGTGTGTATGTGTGAATCAATTAAAAAGGCATTTCAAGGAAGGACAGGTGAGTGATCTACCTGACAGCTGAACTGCCCCAAAACCTAAACTTGGCTTCCCAAGACTCATTCCCCTGCTACCTCACCACCTGGCCCAGTGGCTGGGCTCCTACCCCAAACTTTGGTGGTCTCCAGCTGCTCAGAGGCAAGCCAAGCAAACAAGACAGAAGAACAGACACTCCCTAGTGCAACAAAGTCCAAGCAAATATCCTGAGGTCACACTTTCAACTTGGTAAGAGAGAAAGATACCCTTGGGTTTAGAGGTCAAACAGGCCAAAAGACATCCAGGCCACAAAACCCAGAAGACTAATAAGAAAATGGAAACCAAGAAATAAAACACAAATCCAGCAAAGACAGACTCAGAAATGAGCACCTAGATCTATAATCATTCCAAACTCAGATGTCTAAACACCAGTGTAAGAACACAATCAACAGCCAGGTCAATAGGATACCACCAAAGGCCAGCTTTCCTGATACAGCAAGACTAGAACTTTTGGAAGCACAAAAATGACCTTAAAACCAACTTTATGAAGATGATAGAGGTCCTTAAAGAAATAAAAAAGAAATCCCTTAAAGAAACTGAAGATAAGACAACCAAAAATTTGGAGGAAAACAATAAATTCCTCAACTAATGCCAGGAAAGCCAAGAAAAAACCTAACAAACTGGTGGTGAAGGTGAGGGAAACTGTCCAAGACCTGGAAATTGAAATAGAAGCAATAAAGAAGGCACAAACTTTTCAACAGAAGGGTCTGCAGATGTCTTGCAGATGCTAAGAGACCACTAAGGCCAGACTAATATACTAGTAAAACTTTTAATCACCATAGGAGACAAGTTATTCCATGACAAAACAAAATTTAAACAAAATCTATCTACCAATCTAGCCCTAGGGAAGATAGAAGAAAAACTCAAACCCAAAAATGTTGACTAAACCCCCACAAAAAATAAATAAAACACTGAAATAAATAATTCTAGACCAGCAAAACCCAATGAAGGAACGCACATGCGCACGTGCGCACACATACACACACACACACACACACACACACACACACACAAAACCACCATCAACATCAAAATAACAGGAATTAACAGTCAATGGTCATTAATATCTCTCAACATCAATGGATTCAATTAACCAATAAAAAGACAGACTAACAGAATTGGAGTGAAAACATGATCCATCATTTCGCTGCATAAGAGAAACACACCTCTCCATCAAAGATAGATATCATGTAAGATAAAAGGGCTGGAAAGTTTTTTCAAGCAAATGGGTCCCAAAAGTAGGCTGTAATAGTCATTCTAATATCTAACAAAATGGACTTTCAACCAAATTCAATAAAAAAGATATGAGGAAAAAAAGATATGAGGAAGTACACTTCATGAGTATCAAAGGAAAAATTCATCAAAATGATGCTTCAATTCTGAACATCTATGCCCAGAATGCAAGAGCATCCATATTCATTGACAAAACATTAATAAAGCTTAAGTCACACATAAATGCCACACATTAATAATAAAAGACTTCAATACCTTATTCTCAACAAAGGACAGGTCATCTAGACAGAAGTTAAACAGAGAAATAATGAACTAACAGATGTTATGACTTAAATGGACCTAGTGGATATCTACAGAACATTTTATCCAAACAAAAAAAGATTATACCTTCTTCTCAGGACCTCATGGAGCCTTCTACAAAACTAATCACATATTCAGTCATAAAGCATGACCTGATACAAGAAAATTAAAATAATACTCTCTATCTTTTCAGAACACCATTAATTAAAACTGGACTTCAGTAACAACAAAATCAACAAAAAGTCTACAAACTCATAAAAACTAAATAAGTTTCAAGTCAATGATCACTGGGACAAGAAAAGTAAGAAAGAACAAGAGAAAGCAAGGAAAAGAGAAAGAAAGAAAGAAAGAAAGAAAGAAAGAAAGAAAGAAAGAAAGAAAGAAAGAAAGAGGGATGGAAGGAAGGAGGGAGAGAGAGACAGAGAGAGAGTTGGTTAGTTAGTTAGTTAGTTAGTTAGTTAGTTAATTAGTTAGTTAGTTAAAGACCTTCTAGAATTCAATGGAAAATGAATGTACAACATAACAAAAATTATGGGGCACACTAAAAGCAGTGCTAAGAGGAATGTTCATAGCACTAAGTGCCTTCATAAAAACATTAGTGTGATCTTGTACTAGTGACTTCACAGAACACCTGTAAGCTCTAGAACATAAAGAAGCAAATACATTGAAAAGAAATAAATGGCAGAAAATAATCAAACTCCTGAGTGATATCAATAAAATATAAACAAAGAGAACATTAAAAAGAATCAATGAAACCAAGAGTTAGTTCTTGGAGTAAATCAACATGATATACAAACCCTTGGCCAAACCAACTGAAAGGAAGAGGGGTAATATCTGAATTAACAAATTCAAAAATAAAATGGGAGACATAACAACAGATACCAAGGAATTTCAAAGAATCATTAACTATTGCTTCAAAAACCTGTACTCCACATAGTTGGAAAAATCTAAAAGAAATGGACAGGTTTTTTTTTTTTGGTAGATACTGCTTATCAAAGTTAAAGATCAGTTAAACAATTTACATAGACCTATATTCCCTAAAGAAATAGAACAAGTCATTAAAATATCCCAACAACAACAACAACCAAAAGCCCAGATCTAGATGGTTTTAGTATAGAATTATAATAGACTTATAATTCAACAATATAGAACCAGAAGGAACATTGCCAAATTTATTTTATGAGACCATATTCACTTTGATACCTAAACCAGACAAAGCTCAACAAAGAAGAATTATTTCAGACCAATTTCCCTTCTGAACATTGATACAAAAATACTCAATATATACAAACTTAATCTAAGAACACAAAAAAATCATCCATCATGATCAGGTAGGCTTCATCCCAGAGATGCAGGGATGGTTCAGTATATGGAAATCTATCAATGTAATCTGCAATATAAACAAACTGAAAGAAAAAAAAGATCACATGACTATTTCTTTAGATGCTGAAAAAGCCTTTGCTAAAATTCAACATATGTTCAAGATAAAAGTCATAGAGAATCATGGATACAAGGCACATATCTAAACATAATAAAAGCAAAATACAGCAATTAAATCAAATTACAGCCAATATCAAATTAAATGTAAGGAAATGTAAAGCAATTCCACTAAAATCAGGTACAAGACAAGGCTGTCCACTTTCTGCATATTTATTCAATATAGTACTTGAAATTTTAGCAAGAGCAATTAAAAAACTAAAGGAAATCAAGGGATACAAATTAGAAATGAAAAAGTCAAAATAGTGCTATTTGCAGATGATATAATAGTATAATATGACCCCTAAAAATTGTACCAGGGAACTACTCAATTGATAAACCCCTCCAGCAAAGTGACTGGATACAAAATTAACTCAAAAACAAGACAAACAAACAAACAACAAAAAATACAAAAGCTACAACAACAACAAAACCAGTAGCCCTCCTATAAAGAAATAAATGGGTTGAGAAAGAAGAACTTCAAGCCTTTATAGAAAGAATTTGAAGATTTCTTATGCTCATAGATCAGTAGGATTAACATAATAAAAATGAGCATCTTGCAAAAAGCAGTTTACACAGATTCAATGCAATTCCCATCAAAATTCCAACACCATTCTTACAGAACTTGAAAGAGCAATACTGAACTTGATATGAAAAAACAAAAAGTATGGGATAGTTAAAACAATTCTGTACAAATAAAAGAACTTTCCAAGGTATCACAATCCCTGATTTCGTACTGTACCACAGAGGAATATTAATAAAAACCACATGGTATTTGCACATGGTAAGAAACAGGCAGGTTCAGGTTGATAAATGGAATCAAATCAAAGATCCAGACATAAGTCTGCTCACCTATGGACACTTAAATTTTAAAAAGCCAGAAATATACAATGGTAAAAAGGATCTCCAACAAATGCTACTGGCGTAATGGATGTGTGCACGCAGAATAATGCACATAGATCCATATCTATCACCCTTCACAAAACCCAAGTGCAAGTGGATCAAAGACCTCAACATAAAACTGGATACACTAAATCCGATAAAAAGAAAAATTAGAAAATAGCCTTGAATGCATTGGCACAGGACACAATTCTCTGAACAAAATACGAATAGCTCAGGCACTAAGATCAACAATTAGTAACTAGGACCTCATGAAACTGAAAAGTTTCTATAAGGCAAAAAACACTGTCAAAAGGACAAAACAGCGGCCTGTGGAAATGGAAAAGATCTTTACCAGCTCCACATCTGGCAGAAGATTTATTTCTAAAATATATAAAGAACTAAAAAAACTAAATATCAAAAAACCAAATTATCTAATTTAAAAGCGGGGTTCAAACCTAAACAGATAATTTTTAACAAAGGAATACCAAATGGCTGAGATACACTTAAAGAAATGTTCAGCATCCTTGGCCATCATAGAAATGCAAATGCAAATGCAAATGATCCTGAGATTCCCTCTTATGTCTGTCAACATATCTAAGCTCAAAGGCACAAGTGACAGCCCACTGAAGAGGATGTGGATCAAGGGAACACTCTTCCATCACTGGTGGAGTACAGATTTATACAGCTGCTTTGGAAATCAATATGGTGATTTCTAACAAAATTGGAAATTGATATACCTCAAAATCCAGATATACCACTCCTGGGCCTATACCCAAAGGATGCTCTACCATACTACCTGGACACTTGCTCATGTTCATAGCAGCTTAATTCATAATAGCCAGAAATTGCAAACAACCTAAATGGAAACCATAGAATGGAAAAGAAAATGCAGGACATTTATATAATGTAGTATTACTCAGTTATTTAAAAAATTAACATCCCAAAATTTCCAGTCAAATGGACAGAACCAGAAAAGATCATACTGAGTGAGGTGAGATTCCCGCCCCCCCCAAAAAAAAACCAAACATGTTAAATACTCAATCATAAATGGATGTTAGCATTAAAGTAAAGGATGACCATGCTATAATTCTCAAACCCATAAATAACAGGTAGGCCTAAAGGGAAGGACACATGAATCTCATTGAGAAGGGAAAATATAATATACATCTCGAGTAGATGAGCAGAGGGAACTGGACAGGGGTGGGAGGTGCGGGTGGGAATGAAGAAGGGAAAGAGTACTGGGAGAGACAACTGGAATCAAAGGACATCTCTGGGATGAGCTAAAAACCTAGGTCAATAAAAACTCCCCAAAATCGATATAGGTAACCCTAACTAAGACTCCTAGAAATAGGGGATATAGAGCCTGAACCAGCCCTCTCCTGCACTCAGACAAGACTTCCAGTGGAGGGATTAGGATACCAACTCAGCCACAAAATCTTAAACCCACAATTTGTCCTACCTATAAGATGTGCTAGGGTAAAGGTAGGGCAGAAATTCTGAGTGGCCAACCAATGACTCACCCAACTTTGAGACCCATGCCATTGTGGGGAACCCATCACTGACACTGCCTGAAGGGCTAGAAGTCAGAGGATGGATAGCCCAGAGACCCACAATAAAACCAAACACAAATGTAAATAAGTAGATAAATAAATAATCAGTGAAATGATCCCTAATGACATTCTGCTATACTCAGATTTGCATCTAGCTCAACTGTCATCAGAGACGCTTCACCCAGCAGCTAATGGAAACTGAAGCAGAAACCTACACCCAAACATTAGGTAGCTTGAAGAATTCTATGGAAGATGTTGAAGAAGTATTATAGAAGCTAGAAGAGTCAAGGACTTCACAAGAAAACCACAGAATCAACCAACTTGAGCCCATAGGGGCTCACAGAGACTGAACTGCTAACCAAGGTGCCTGCATGGGACTGACCTAGGCCCTCACCCCATGTACCACAGTTGCATAGTTTGATCATTTTGTAGAACTCATAACATTGGGAGCAGGAGTTGTCTCTGACTCTTGTCTGTCCTTGGGAGCCTTTCCCCTGCTGGGTGGGCTTGTCTAGCCTTAATAGAAGAGGAGGTGCCGCCTAGTCTTAGTGCAACTTGAAAAAGCCATGGCAGGTTGCTAACCATAGGAGCCTTGCCCTATTCTGAAGACAACAGGAGGAAGAGGAGATGGGGCTGGTGCTGGGGGAAGAATTAGAAGGAGAAAAAGAGAGGAAAAATGTGGTCAGAACATACAATAAATATACTTTTAAAAAAAGAATTACAAGGCGGGAAATTTTTTGAGTGCAACACATAGCAGCAAAAAAACCACAGTAGACAGAATCAACTGGTGAAGAAAATCTTCTATTATCATGAGAAAACACACTGAGAGAAAGACACAGAGAGAGGAGGAGAGGGATGAAGAGAGAGAAAGAGAGAGACAGAGAGAGAGACAGAGAGACAGAGAGAGAGACAGAGAGACAGACAGAGAGAGAGACAGAGAGAGAGAGAGAGAGCCCTTTGCAGTGCAGAGGAGACATTCAGGAGCATAAAAGCCTTCTTCAAGACTGGTGTTTATAAGGGTGTTTAAGAGGTTGTTTTCCCCTCTTTTAGGGTTGGTCAGTTGGACAAAAGACAAAATGCCTGATTGGCCTGCACCTTTGGCATAAACATATCCTGAACTCGAACTTTTCAGGCTCAACAGCAGTGGTGGTGGTGGAGTCTATTTACAGATGAAGAAAAGCCTGACCAGGTCTCTGTCTTAAACTACCTTGTTTATCGTAGATCAACAAGGGTTAAGAAGCCAGTCATCTTGAAAGTCCACCATTTTTGTTAACTACATGGCTAGTCTCTCAATCTGTCTGCCTAACAGTCAATGTATTTAACTCAGGGTCAACAGTGATTTTTAGTCTTCCACTGCTTGTCTAGCACAGTTAAATTTAGAAAGATTAGCAGGGTAGGCCCTCTACCTGAATCCTTTCTATGTCTCTATAGGCACCTATAGAAGTTTTATGGCTGCAATTCTTGGTGACATGCTTAGCCTCCTAGATGCTTAGGAACTAAGGATTCCCTTCTTGTAGGCTGTTCACATATTTATGATTTCTAAATTATCAAGTGGACTTGGCCTCTTCAAAGATGTATCCTATGAACTTAGATATCCTTGTTCCAGTTACCAGTAGATTGAACTCATCAGCTAGCTGTAGGCATACAGCCACCAAGAGTCCCATTGTTTATACATTCTTCTTTTTGTCACAGGGGTTTCAGCTCAATACCTTGATTTGAAACTAGCTTCCTAAGAAAGAAATGTGTGTGTGTGTGTGTGTGTGTGTGTGTGTGTGTAGTCAGATTTCAAGAACTCTGGCTTTTCACCTAACCAGTAAAAGGTAAACTTAATCTACACACACACACACACACACACACACACACACACACACACCCAGGCACATATGCATGATGCACATGCACTTGCAAGTACCTGCATGCACTTGCATGTACATGCACATGTGCACAAGCTCGCACCCCCAGATGCATTTATGTAAACATGCATTAAGGTACATGCCCTCACACATACTGGCAGGCACTTACAAGCACACACATGCCCACAAGCAGGCATGCATGCACACCTGTACAGAATGGGGAAGGGGGACAAAACAAACTATTAAGACATTGCAAAGATGAATAAAGGAAGAATGAACACTTCATTTTGACAAAGGAGACATGTTAATTAACAATAAAACTGTCCCCTACTGGGAATACCAGGTGAAGTCCCAACACAGGCACATGACTTGGACTCCTCCGATCACTGGCTTACTAAAGACCCAGATCCTCTGTGTGAAGGAGACTGGCCAGGGAATGAACAGTGGATGGCTTTCAAACAGAGACCACTACTAGAAACAGCAGAAAAAGAAAACACTGAGTATAGAGGAAGAGATGGTATACCAGGAAGTGAGGGAGATGAGGAGCTAGAGAAGAGATTGGCTGCCACATAACACAAGATGGGGACAGAGAAAATGGGGTGTTCAAGTTTTACTCTGTTGCTGTGACAAGCAACAGGACTAAATGCTGCTAAGGGAAGAGAATGTTTTCTTGCAAGTGACAGGTAACAGTCCATCACTGGAGTCAGGACAAGGACTCAAGTAGGAATTTAAAGAAGAAGCAATGGTGGAAGAATCCTTTCTGATACCTTACTAGGGTATCAGCTTCCATCTTGTAAGCTCATAGATGTAGCTAAGCCAGATGTTTACAGAGAGCTGCAAACTTCTGGGCTTAAGCCCTAAAATGAACATTGAGTAGAAATTGATTCTAGGAAAGAAAATTCCTATGCAAAAACACTGACGTTGTGGGGCTGGTGGCTGTCACAGGTATGTATGTGTTCTTGTTCCACACAGAACAAACACACACAGTCACATAGAAGCCAGACAACATAGCTAGGGTTTATGGTCCACTGGGATGATGGTGGCTGAGAATAGAATTAAAGTTACTCATGCAGTTCAACAGTAGACTCAGATTGCAAAACTGATGTGCTACCTATATCCAGACATCTTTGGGAGCAGTTGAATGGGAGGCACCTGTGTACCCATGTCTATTTGTGCACCTGGGAAGTGGGAGAGGACAAAGGAGCCTTTTAGAAAAGCCCTGTTGCTGAAGGGACAGTAGTGGGACCATCCTCTTGACAATGACATAACAATGCAGAACCTTGGTAACCACATAGCCAACAGCTTAGAGCCAGTCCAACAGGCTTTCTTGTCTGAGAACCTAGAGAAAGCAGGATGTTCTCTTGCTGTCTTCGGACTACTCGAGGCTCAGGCCACAAGAAAATCAACAGGGAAGACCGTGGTGGCATCAGGAGGCACAGGGTTCACTCTTCTCTTCAATGCCTGTGGCCATTTGCCAGAAGGAAAACAAACCACAAAGACCAGGTAACCACTCTGAAATCTCAATGTTTTGATCTTTGTGTTTGGCAGTGTAATAATTCAGGAAAACATGGAATGATAAGACCCATTAATAATGTTGCAAACCTGTGCTTGTTTAAACCATCCATCTTGATCTCTCACCAGGGTGAAAATGTATCTGACCCAGAAGGCCAGAGGAAGTACGGTACAGAGTCACACATCAGTGCAGACACATTGAAAAAATTGGTGAACCACTTGGTGCCTTCCCTGCAGAGTGGGGACCCCTTCTTTGTCCCATCATTTCTCTCCACATACAGAAGGTTTGCCACCACCCTGCAGGTGCTGAATCTGTTGTTTAAGCGGTGAGTGCCTACCAAGCCCAAAGGTATCAGATCTTCTTGTTGCTTCTGGAACTTCTGTGTGGGTGTCTGTGTCTCTCTCTCTGTGTCTCTCTGTCTCTCTCTTTCTCTCTCTCTGTGGGTGGCCCTGTGTGTGTGTGTGTGTGTGTGTGTGTGTGTGTGTGTGTGTGTGTATGCCTATTTATTGTGTAGAGAATTGTCAGGATCCAGCAGCATGCAGTATAAAACTATTTCTCACAGGCTTGATCCAAGGGAGTGGGCTGTCTAGAGCTGAGATGCTAAAATGGATGTAGTTATACCCTCTACCACGAAAAACAGTTTAATTCTTCACCTACTATTTCTGAGGCTTTGGTCAAAGCACTTCTATGTGTAAAGGAGATTCTAGAAATATTGGAGTACCCAATAGAGATATGTTCAAGTAGAGACCTGTGAAGGATAATCCAAAGAACCCTGTGACAACTGAGATGTCTGGATAGAGATGTTTGTATTCACATTTACACAAATATATTCAAAGCTCCTATTGTGTGGGGGGAACTAATAATTCTGAGAGCAGATAGAACTTCCAGGATTTGGATTCCATTCCTTTCCAGAAGTCACTCTGGCCACTAGATGTTTTTAAGGTAGAGGGCATGGGACTTTACAGGTGACATGCTGTCTGGTCTTCTCTAGATATGAATACTTCTGCCCTAATTCTGAAGAGGATCAACAAGAAAAGAGTACCCTTGGTAGCTTCCTGAATACATGGATGGACAAGAACCCCGAGGACTTCTGTCAGCCTTCAGACCTGCTTCCTCTAAAATACCTGAAGACCTATTTGTGTATGAATATGCCAAATTCGGATCTTAATGTTCGTGTCAATAGGCTCCTGACCCAGTTGCAGAAAGAACAGGCCAACTTTTCACAGGCCAAAGATGAGGAAGACTCAGATCTGGGGAGCATCATATCCTCATACCCAGAGATTGAAGGGTATTAACTATCAGGGAAAACAGCCATTCTGGAGCCAGAACCAACTTGGGCACCAGAGCTAGAGAGCACGAAAACCACCAGAAAGTTCTGTGACCCATGCTTAGCTGCAGCCAGATGTGTCAGCAGATGTCCAGCCAGCACACCTGATATCAGCTGTGGAACCTGTGTCTCAGCATGTTTGTAAATATAGTATATCTTTCATGCATCTCTTCTTTGTTACAGTGGGTCTACCTACTTAGACAATGGCCCTACCACCCCTTATCATAACCTCATTGGAGTCCATCCTACAACTGTTATTCTGCCCCTCAGAATCACCCCTGATTTCAGTCCAGCAGCAGTCCCAGCCACACAGCCAACCTTCCCCTCACCTGAGAAATAATCTTTTTACTATTCTTGATCTTTTCAATGTTGTGTTTAAGTATTGGTTTTATTACATTGTTAGTGTTTGTTTTCCCTTGTCTAAAACAAAACCAATCTAATAATGAGAGAAAATACCTGCAAATTATGAATGTACTATTTGATAAGAAATTATTTTAAGAGTATTTAAATAGCTCTCATGAGCAAAAAATAATTATAAACATAAATGTAAGCACTTGCAATGATTAAATTTTATACTTTAATTATAACAGGTAAAAGACCTAAACAGTCATTTCTCCACAGAAGATATATACATGACCAATAAAACACATGAAATAATGTTTTACATTATTATTTGTCAGTAAACTATAACTAAAGCTGAGTAGTACCACCTAAGTTTACCAATTCAACTTACATTTAGTTGTCTACACTTTTACAAACAGAAATTCCAAGTGTTGGCAAGGATGTGGTATGACAGAATTCTGGCTTCCCTACCATTTGAATTTGCCAATTCTTCAAAAAGTTAAATAGGATGATGATAACTTTGCTCTTGTAATGAAGTGAACATCCCCAAAAGAATTAAAATCAAAATCCAAACGGACTAAATGTTCTGCAGTTGATGAATAGATTAATTATAGTATGTGCTAATGCATGATATAGCACAGGCAAGTTTTAAAGTTATTTTGCTAAGCCTAGAAGCCAAGTACAAGTCTAGAATTAGGCAAACATTTCCTTAATGAAGAGATCTAGGCAGACAGAAAGCTGAAAGATGACTTCCAGTGACTTAAGAAGAAGCTGCATAATGGGTAGGAATGTGCCTTCAAATGATGAAAATATTTTCTACAAGTATACAATGTATTTTGATCTTTCCACCCCTCAGCACCTCACATCTACTCATCCCATGACTTGCTAACCAGTCTCCCTCCTGGCATTTATTTATTTATTTATTTATTTATTTATTTATTTGGAGCCACAGAAGGTAGCTATCATCCTTGCAGACATCTTGAGCCATATACCCTGATAAGAGACTTGATTACAATAGCCTACAACAGCTGAGCACACTCTAATAACATCTTGGTTTAGATACCCAGGATCTTTCCTTGGGTGTGTGAGACTTAAAGGTATGTGACTTAAGGACATGGCTTAGAGATCAGATTTAGAGACAAGGCCTAAGGACATGACTTAAAAGCGTGACTTAGAGGCGTGGCTTAGAAGTGAGACATATAAAAGGCGAGAGGCAGACAAAAGAGTAGAGTAGAACTTGGAACTAGGAATTAGGTTAGAGAGAACAACTTGTAGTTAGTTATTAGACATGAGGCACTTGGCACGTGGAAGAAGAAACTTGGAACTTGGAGGCACTAGGGACTAGGAACTCAAGACTAGGGACTTGGAGAGAAGAAGAGAGACTGAAGAATAAACGGGATTAAATCACACTCTGTCTGGTCTCCATTCTTCACGTCCATCCTCACTCTCTCTCTTGCTGAACCCCGACCCGTGGAACAGAGCAGCTTGGGGCAGTGTGGGATCTAACACTTAGCCCCCAAGGCTTTTGGCAGTGTGGGTTCCAACACTGACAGAGTGGTCCAAGATATTTTGGCCCCCAAACGTGGAGCAGCTCAGGCCGCAACATTTATTATGATTTTTATTTTATTTGTAAATTTGGCCCAATTATCATGATCATATAGAAATAGGTATATGGCAACTGACTAGTGAATAAGTCAGTCTTCCACTGGTCATATCCTCAAATCAAAGTAATTCTTGCTCCCCAGAAGGTAGCATCTACAATTAGCACTTCAGCTAAGCGGGGAGACCTCAGAATCCCTTCTTTCAGGGCCAGGAATAGGCACACACACACACACACAAAGATGCACGGGAATCCCATAAAAAATTAACCTGGAAGCCATTACATAAACATGAAGGATGTGTAGAGTGAAAAGAGACAAGGAGCCTTCGAAGATGTCTCTGGGTTTACTTTCTGTTGGCCATCTGCTGATGAGCATGAAGACTGTACTCAAGAGCAGTTTGTTTCCCCAGACTTCCTTAGGGAAAAACTAAACTTTCAATTGCAAGTGGTAATCAATTGGAGATAACCCTGGGTTAAAGATGGGTGCATGAGTCTACCTCTCCTTTCAGCTTTAGGACCCCATCTGGTGTAGACTCATGAAGGCCCTGTGCATGTTGCCTAAGTCTCTGTGAGTTCATGTGTGTGCTGATCCCATTGACTTAGAGGTCGTATTTTCTTAGTGTGCTCCACCCACCTCTGGCTCTTTTTCTGACTCCTCTTCCACAGGATTCCTTGAGCCACGAGGGGAAAAATTTGGCAAAGATGTCAAATTTAGGACTAAGTGTTCCAAGGTCTCACTCAGCATTATGCCCGGCTGTGAGCTTCTTTGTTAAAATGAAGTGCACTTGTGTTCATTCTTCCTTTACTTTTCTTTATGTTTTCTTGGTTCATTTTTTATTTTTCCTCCATGTGCTCATACATGTGTGTGCAAGTGACTGTCAGTATATGTGAGAACATGTCTACATGCATGGTTAGATACATTGCATGCACCTGTGCATATGTGCCTGCATGCATGTGCATGCACATTTGTGAAAATGCAGGGTAGTGGTTGCAAGTGCACTTGCATGTACGCATGCATGCTTACATAAGTGTGTGTGTGTGTGTGTGTGTGTGTGTGTGTGTGTGTGTGTGTGTAGACTGAGATTTCCTTTTACTGGTTAGGTGAAAAGCCAGAACTCCTAAAATCTGACTAGATACACCCACAATCTTAGAAACCTAGTTCTAAATCAAGGTTCTGAATTGCATGCCCTGTAACAAAAAGGAGAATAGACAAACTCTGGGATTCTTGGTGACTGTATGCCTACAACTAGCTGGTGAGTTCAATCTATTGGTAATGGGAACAGGGACATTTAACTTTAGAGGATGCATCTTTGAAGGGCCAAGTTGGCTTGATAATTGAGCAAACAGATTTTTAATATTTTTTAATTAATCATTTTATTTGTTTACATTTCAAATGATATCCCCCTTCCAGGTTACCCCTCCACAAACCCCCATCCCATCTCCCCTCTCCCCCTCCCCTTTGTCTCTCTGAGGGTACTCCTCCACCTACTCATCCACTCCCTCCTCATTGCTCTCTCATTCCCCTGTGCTGGGCCACCAAGCCTCTACAGAACCAAGAGCCTCCCCTCCCACTGATGTCAGATAAGGCCATCCTCTACTACATATGTATCTGGAGTCATGGGTCTCTCTATGTATACTCTTGGGTTGGTGGTTTACTCTCTGGGAGCTTTGGGTGGTCCAGTTAGTTGATGTTCTTTTTATGGGGTTGTAATCCCCTTCAGTTCCTTCAGTTCTTCCCCTAGCTCTTCCACTGGAGTCCCTGGGCTCAGTCCCATGTTTGGCTGTGAGTATCCACATCTGTATTGGTCAGATCCTGGTAGAACCTCTCAGGGAACAGCCATACCAGGCTCCTGCCAGCAAGCACTTCCTTGCATCAGCAATAGTGTGGGGGTTTGGTGTCTGCAGATGGAATGATCCCTAGGTGGGGCAGTCTCTGGATGACCTTCCCTTTAGCTTCTGTTAGACAGGAACATTTTTGGGTTAACAATTTTGAGAAGGGTGAGTAGCTCCATCTCTCAACTGGAGGCTACCCCTATCTACTTGAGGTGGTCTCTACAAGTTCTATCTCCCCTTTGTCGAAAATTTCATCTAAAGTCATCCCCATTGGGTCCTGGGAGACTCTCACATCCCTGGCATCTGGGATTTATCTAGTGTCTAGCCACAGTTCCTCATCTCCCATTGCTATATACTTCTATTTGATTTCCTGACCCCCTGTACTTCTCTTCTGTCCCTTCCAATACCTAATCCTGCCCTCCTATTTTCTCCCAGTCCTCTTTCCCTCCTACCTCCCTCCCTCTACCTCCTATGATTATTTTGTTCCCCCTTCTACATAGGTTTGAAGTATCCACACTTTGATCTTCCTTCTTCTTAAGCTCCATATGGTTTGTGAGTTATATTGTGGGTATTGTGAGCTTTTGGACTAATATTGACTTATCAGTGAGTGCATACCATGTGTGTTCTTTTGTGTCTGAGTTACCTCACTCAGGATGATATTTTCTAGTTCCATGCATTTGCCTGTGAATTTCATGAAGTCATTGTTTTTCATACATGAGTACTCCATTGTATAAATGTACCACAGACTGTCCTACAGATTCAGGAACCCTGGCAAGTCTCATAATGAGGTGTTTAAATCTACTCCTGTTCAAGCTCCTATCCTGGAAAAAGTGACCATGACACCTCATTGAGAGGACTGACAGTAAATCCCTTAGACACAACCCCTGAAGTCCTTCCACATGCAGATGAGGCATCCCTAACCCAGACTCAATAGAAAACATTTGCCTCTAGATCCCACCCCACCCCCAAATGTTTATAAGGTCCTATCTACAATGAGTAAAGTGTACACATTATTTCACCAAAGGTCATCTTTGAGTGCCTGACTTATTGACCTGTAACTCTCCAAGGAAGAGTTTTTCTATCCCAAAGCTTTTATTGAAGAACTCAACCAGGCCTAATCAGGCAGGTCCCTAAGCTTGACCACAAATACTTTCTGCTCTGTGGCCTGGACTTTAGCCCCTAGCCCACTGTGTCTCACTGCCAGCCAACAACTCAAAGAGGCTCAGCAACCTGCCTTGCTCCAGCTTTCCCTTGAAGAGCTATAAGGCATTGGTCATTTTGTCTATGCTCAAGCTGCTTAAGACCTTTCCTACCTAATGGCAAGGCAAAGGATTCCCACCTACTGTGCCCCAATATGTAGACCTATGGAGAACAGAAGACCCACAGCCAAACATTAGGTAGAGCTTGGAAAATTTAGTGGAAGAGGTAGAGGAAGAACTGTAGGAGCTGAAATATTCAAGGACACAAGAAAACCCACAGAATTAACCAACCTGAGCCTATAGGAGCTCACAGGGACTGAACTGCCAACCCAGGAGCCTGCATGGGACTGACCTAGACCCTCAGCATATGTGCTACCATTGTGTAGCTTCATCTTCTTGTGAACTCTTAACAGTAGGAGCAAGAGATCTATCTCCGACTCTGTTGCCTGTCCTTGGGAGCCTCTCCCCTCACTGGATTGCCTTGTCTAGCCTTAGTAGAAGAGGAAGTGCCTACTCTTATTGACAGTTGATAAGCCATGGCTGGTTGACACATGGGAGGCTGTAGGTAAAAAACAGCTGGGGAATCCAGAGTTCCTCTCTCCAGGCTGTGTGTAGTTGGCTGGGAACGCTCTGGGTTCCTCCAGTGAGAAGTTAGGCTGGGCTGCTCACTGAAGGCCTCTCCACAGTTCCTCACAGTGTGCCCCCAACACACAAGGAAGTCCTTGGGTTTCCAAAACCGGTTTATTGGAATGAAGGATGGTGGATGGATCTGGATGCACACCCCATAAAACCCAGGGCAGACCTGAGTTAAATAGGGAGGGGAAAGGGGGGAGGGGCTGGGGAGGAATGCTTAATTGACTCCACCCTCTGGCCTTTAGGCACCTTACTAGTATGTTAATCTCTCTAGGGCCTGGGGCCTGTTTATTGCCCTTCACCTGTGTATGTAACTGAAGGGTGAAGGTTGAATGGAGATTAGACCTCCATTAGGCCCCATAGGAGGCCTTCTTTTTTCTGAAGATAAATAGAGGAGGAGGAGATGGGGTGGATCTTGGGGAGGGAATAAGAGAAGTGGAGGGAACTGTGGTTAAGATGTAAAATAAATACAATTTAAAAAAAAAAAAAAAGTATTACAAGGCAGGAAAAATCCTGATTGTAATACATAGCAGAAAGAAAACAATGTAGACAGAATGATTTTTAAAAGTTTGTATTAACATGAGGAAACACACTCACAGAGAGATTGGGGAGGGAGGGAGAGAGGAGGAGAGGGAGGGGGAGGAGAGGGGAAGAGAGGGAGAGAACAGGAAGAGAGAGAGAGAGAGCCACAGAGCGAGAGAGAGAGAGAGAGACAGCACATGAACAGAGGAACAAAGACAGAGTAGATAGCAGCCCACACCAGAGCAGAGAAGGTATTCAAAAATACAAAAGTCCAGTGTCTTCTACAAGGCTGGTGTTTGTAAGGGTCTTTAAGAGGTTTTCTTCCCCTACTTTAGAAGGGATCAGTTTTTTTTTTTTTAAAGACAAAATGGCTGACTACCCTACAGTTTTGGCATAAACATGTCCTGATTAGGCTTTTAATTAATTGAGGCTCAGCAGCAATGGGGGCTAGGGGTGTAGAGGGGCTATCAATAGAAAACATCTTTACCAGGCCACTGTTTAAAACTTCCAAGTATTATTGCAGATCAGGATAGTGAAGAAGAAGGCAGCCACCTTAGAAGTTCATCATTTTTGTTAACTATATTATTCCTCTCATGATCTATCTGCTTAACAGTGAATCTTTTTAACTCCTAGTCCTATGTAAATCATGCTTCTAATCTTCTTCTCTTTTGCTAGCTATCAGAGTTAAATTTATGAAGATTAGAAGGGTAGCCCCTCTACTTGAGTCCTGCCTATGCCACTATAGGGCACCTATGGAAGTTTTATGGCTGCAGTTTTTGGTGACATGTTCAGCCTCTTAGATGGTTGGGAATGAAGGATTCCTTTCTCCTTGTAAGCTGTTCATGTCTTGATAATTTCCAACTTACCAAGTATACTTGATCTCTTCAAAGATGTATCCTCTGGATTTAGATGTCCCTGCTCCCATTACCAAAAAATTGAACTCACCAGCTACTTGCAGTCATACAGCCACCAAGAGTTCCAGAGTGTTTATCTTCTCTCTCTCTCTCTCTCTCTCTCTCTCTCTCTCTCTCTCTCTCTGTCACAGGGGATGTAGCTCAGGACCCTGATTTGGAGCTATGTTTCTAAAAAAGGAGAGTTAGTTCCAACTATTAGATGTGAGGACCTAACCAGTTTTCAAGAGCACTGACTTTTTACTAGCCAGTGAGAGGAAAGCTCAGTCTACAAATACATAAGCACACACATACACACAAACACAAAACACACACAAATGCAATCACAGAGACATGTGCACATGCACACTCACTTGTAAGCTCTCTTATACACTTGCTTACACATACCTGCACATACATGCATGCACTTACACACAGATGCAAGTGATATATGCAAAGATGCATGCACTTGCATGCCATGGCACTTGCACACAAGCATTGAAATGTACAGGCACGTGTGGACAAGATATGGGAAATGGAAAAAAGAAACAATGCAGATATTGCAAAGAGGAGTAAAAAAAGAATAAACACATCAAAATGATCATTCAAACTAATCAAGTAGGCTTCATCCCAGGGATGAAGGATGGTTCAATATATAGAAATCCATCAACAAAATCCACTACATAAACAAACTTAAAAGAAAAAAAATTACATGATCATTTCATTAGATGCTGAAAAGCATTTGACAAAATTCAATATCCCTTCATGTTAAAAGTCTTAGAAAAATCAGGAATTCAAGGCCCATATCTAAACATAGTAAAAGCAATATGCAGCAAACCAGTAGCCAACAAGAAAATAAATGGAGAGAAATTTGAAGCAACTCCACTAAAATCAGGGACTAGACAAGGCTGCCCACTCTCTCCCTATCTATTCAATATAGTGCTAGAAGTCCTTGCCAGAGGAATTAGACAACAAAAGAAGGTCAAAGGGATAGAAATTGGAAAGAAAGAGGTCAAATTATCACTATTTGCAGATGATATGATAGTATACTTGTGACTCCAAAAATTCTACCATAGAACTGCTAAACCTGATAAATAATTTCAGCAAAGAAGCTGGATATAAAACCAACTCAAACAAATCAGCAGTCTTCCTATACTCAAAGGATAAACAGGCTGAGAAAGAAATTAGGGAAACAACAACCTTCACAATAGCCACAAACAATATAAAATATCTTGTGACTCTATCCAAACAATTTAAAAAAAACTGTTGGACAAGAACTTCAAGTCTCTGAAAAAAGAAATTGAAGAAGACCTCAGAAGATGGAAAGATTCCCCCATGCTCCTGGATTGGCAGAACTAAAATAGTAAAAATGGCCATCTTGCTGAAAGCAATCTACAGATTCTTTCCAATCCCCATTAAAATTCCAAATAAATTCTTCATAGAGTTAGAAAGAGTAATTCTCAAATTCATTTGGAATAACAAAAAGCCCAGGATAGCGAAAAATATCCTCAACAATAGAAGAACATCTAGGGGAATCACCATCCTGACCTCAAGCTCTACTACAGAGCAATAGTGGAAAAAAAAACAAACAAACAAACAAACAAACAAAAAAACACCTGCATGCATTAGTACAGTTACAGGCAGATAGATCAATGGAATCGAATTGAAGACTCAGAAATGAACCCACACACCTAAGGTCACTTGCTCTTTGGCCAAGGGGCTAAAACCCCTTGTGGAGAAAAGACAGCATTTTCAACAAATGGTGCTGATTCAACTGTTGGTAAACATGTAGAAAAATGCAAATTGATCCATTCTTATCTCCCTGAACAAAGGTCAAGTCAAAGTGGATCAAGGACCTACACATAAAGCCAGATACACTGAAACTAATAGAAGAGAAAGTGGGGAAAAGTGTCAAACACATGGGCACAGGGGAAAATTTCCTAAATAGAACACCAATGGCTTATGCTCTAAGATCAAGAATCAACAAATGGGACCCCATAAAATTGCAAAGCTTCTGTAAGGCAAAGGACACTGTCAATAGGATAAAATGACAACCAACAGATTGGGAAAAGATCTTTACCCATCTTATATCTGATAGAGAACTAATATCCAATATATACAAAGAACTCAAGAAGTTAAACTCCAGAGAATGAAATAATCCTATTAAAAAATGGGCACCTCTCTTTTACTCTTTCCTCTCTCTCTCTCTCTCTCTCTCTCTCTCTCTCTCTCTCTCTCTCTCTCTCTCTCTCTCTCTCTCCTCTCTCCCCTCTCTGTTTCTCTCTTTCTCTTTCTTCTTCCTTTCTGTTTATTGTCCATAAAATTGTCAGGACCCAGCAGCGTAAAGTAAGAAATTTCTTCTCCCAGGCTTGGTCCAGAGCTGAGACACTCAAATGGATGTAGCTAACCCCTCTACTTTGAAAAAGCACTTTATCCTTCACTCCATATTTCTGAGGCCTTGGTGAATGCACTTCTCTCATGTGTAAAGGAGGTTTTAGAAATATTAAAGTACCCAGTAGAGATGTGTCCCAATTGGAGACACATGAAGGATAATCGAGGGGACCATGTGACCAAAGAGATGTCTGAATAGAGTTGCATGTGTTCAAAATTGCACAGATACAATGAAAGCATATACTGTATACAGGTGAACTAATAATTCTGACAGCAGCCAGAAATGTCAGTATTAGGTGAGGGACAAGTTATTTTACAGATGACATTCTGTCTGGTCTTCTCTAGGTATGTGAACTTTGGCCCTCATTCTGAAGAGGATGAACAAGTAAAGAACACCCTCTGTGGCTTCCTGGATACATGGATGGACAAGAACTCTGAGGACTTTTGTGAGCCCTCAGACCTGTTGACTCTGAAATATCTAAAGGCCTCTTACAGTGTGTACATGGCACACTCAGATCTTATTGTCCATGTCAATAGGATCCTGACCATGTTGGAAAAAAAAAAAAAAAAAGGCCAAGGATGCACAGTCCAAGGATGAGGGAGACTCAAACTTGTGGAGAAACACATTCTCAGATCCAGAGATTCAATGGGTGTAAATTGTCAGTGAAAACAGCAAATCTAGAGACAGATTCAATTTGTGCACCAGATCTGGAGAGCACAAAAAATCACCAGAAGGTTCTGTGACACATGCTTAGCTGCAGCCAGATGTGGCAGCAGCAGTCCAGCCAGCACACCTGAAAGTAGATGTGGAACCTATGTCTTAGCATGTCTGAAGATATAGTATATCTTTGTTATCTTCTGTTTCCTACAATGGGCCTAGTAGTTAGAGAGTGGCACTGTCACCTCTGGTCATCAATTTGAGTCAGTCCTATATCTGAGCTGTGGCTGCTCCTGCCCCTCATGATCAGCCCCTGATTTCAATCAAGCAGCAGTTCCAGACCAACTGGGAAATAATCTTTTTTATATATTCTGATCTTTTCAATGTTTTGGTTTTTTTAAAGTATTGGTTTTAATAAATTGTTAATGTTTGTTTTACATTGTCTAAAAGGCAATTTAATGATGAGAGAAAATATCTGCACATTATGAATAGTCTAATTAGATAGATTATTTAAAGTTTATACAAAGTTCTTTTAGGAACAAAAAATAGTAAAAAAGATATACATAAGCATTTAAAAGGATTGAATGTCATGCTTAAATTATAATAGGAAAAAGTCTTAAATAGCTATTTTTCTAAAGAAGGTATCCACATGACTAATAAAGCACATGGAATAATGGTCAACATTATTTTTCTGAAAACTTCAAACTAAACTCGAGAAGTGTTACCACTTTGTCCAGTAGTAACAACTCAATTCACATTGAATTGGTTATACTTTTACACACAGATTTTCCAAGTGTTGGCAAGGATGTAGTATCATAGAATCATAGCACATTTCTAGGGCACATGTAGAATGCCTTTGTCAGTTCTTCAGAAATATAAATAAGACCACAATGACTTAGTTCCTTGAATGATGTGTAAATCTGTGAATGAACTAAATCAGAAATCCAAACAGCACAAATGGTCTGCCATGGACGAACAGATTAGTTGTAGTATGTGTTAATTCATGCTACAGCATAGGCAAGTTGCAAAGTTACTGTGCTAAGCCAAGAAGCCAAATACAAGTCTAGAATTAGGCAAGATATCATCTAGGCAGACAGAAAGCTGAAATTTGGCCTCCAATTAATTTGGAAAGGTGTTTTTGTTTTGTTTTGTTTTTCCCATGAGACTCGGGCAGAGTCACACGGGGAAAGCAGGATTTGAACCGGGAAAGAGAGAACAAAGGGCATGGGCTCGCCCAAGAAGAAGGTTTTTAATGTGTAGAAATGTGCTCTTCAAATAAAGAAAACATTTTCTACAAGTATACAATATATGTTGATTATATCTACCCATCATAACAATCCATCTACTCATCCCATGACTTGCCAACCAATCTGCATCCTGGTATTTGTTTATTTATTTATGATAATAATTGATATTATATTATTTTTATACTCTTTATCCAATTAATATGGATCATGTAGAAATATGTATAGGCACTGATCTATGAGTATAAGAGATCATTAAGAGTCATTTTATTACTGTTTCTTTAGTAGAACAGTTGTATTTAGCTTTACCCTAGGTCTCTAAACTATGTATTAAGTTCTTGGTCATCCAAGCAGTCTCAGGCATGGGTTCCATCTCAGAGAGTGAATCTTAAGTCAAATCAGACATCTGATGGTTACTCCCATAATATTTGTGTCACAGTAGTACATTCATATCTTATAGATCGGACACCATTGCAAATCAAAGGTTTTAGAGCTTGTTTAGTGTTTATGTTTCTTCTTTGGAGCCATCCAGAGTATCTTCCATTACCAAAGAAGCTAGCACATAGTGTTGATGGCTTTATCTAGACAACAGATCAACTTCCTTACTTCCAAGTCTCCCAACTATGATCCAATTTTCAATAAGTTGGTCATCTTGTACAGGTTTGTGCAGATAACCATAGCTGTGGTGAGTGGTTATGTGGACCCGTCACATCATATCAAGAAGACATTTCTCACTTCTCCTTCCTAGCCTCCAGCTTAGACAATCTTCCCTGAGCCCAACATAGGGTAAGCTTGATATATACGTCCTGTCTATATCTGAGCATTCACAGTCAATTATTCTAAGCAAAGTTTGGCCAGTTATGAGTCTCTGAAGTAACGACTACATACTTTTAAAATAAAGTAATAAGAAATAATTTGATATGCTAAGCTTTCAGGGAAACAACACCAGTACACTTCCCAGTAAGGTCTATGATTTCTCCAGCTACAGACTTTTGGCCAAATTTACCGTACTAGACATGAAGTCTTTCCTGTGGATCAAATTTAATTGGTTAGTACTTAGTTACCCCCATAAGTACCATGTCACTATGGTAGTGGTGAATGAAATCAGTCTGGCAGCTCAATATTATAGCATGCATTATCATGTGATGGATAAGACCATCAGTGTCTTTATTCCTTCAGCAATCTCTGTAGCAACTTACAGAACAGGAAATCTAGGAATCAGGGAGAAATTTTTATGGTCAATTTGAAGATGATTTCTCAATGCCCTGCAACCAAAGTGAGTTGTATCTTTACCAAAAGACTATTGCCATTTAGTTATGGCAGGCAATAAAGTTCACTGGCAGTAATGTGTGTTCTTTTGGGGGCCAATGTTGCCTTCCTGACCAATAATCTATACAGAAACATCCCATATCTGATGCTGTTCAGTATCAAATCCATGTCTTCTGGAATATAATATGAGTAAGGAAGCTTCATCAGAAGTTCCTAGGATGGCTGAAAAAGAAAATGCTTTGATAAAGATGGTACTTTTAGCCTATGGCTATCCCATCCTGAATGGTCTTTATCTCGTCTAATCTCAAAAGCTAAGCAGATTGGGCCTGGTTAGTAGTTGGGTGAGAAATGGATTGTTTATATCTTTGTACATGTGTCAAATACGACTTAAGTGTCCATTTTCAAATAAGGATTTTATGTTAGATACCTTTCATCTAAAGAACAAAAGGAAAGTGACAATAATTTTCTGTGAAAAATATTTTTTGTCTTTGCTCCAAATTCCTGGGGACTTCATGCTACAGGTTTTTCATGTCATGATCTGCCAAGAGTTTCACGAAGTCTCTATGAGTCGAAGACACTTGGAGCTCCATAGAACCTGCTGCACAATGTCAGTAAGTGAAAAAGCAGAAAACATCTCTGTCACAAAAGCAATCTCTGGAAAGGGTTTTATGGGTTATTTTATATTTTTGGTTGTGAGCTTAGCCTTTAACAGCTGAGCCATCTCTCCAGCCCATGGGTTATTTTATAAATTGTTCAATGCAGGCACTCACATGGGCCATAGACAACCCCAGAATATACCGTGGTCCTCGTGAAATTACTCTGTGTCTCTTTTTCTTGACGAAAGCATCATAGTCTTCATTTGGAGGGAATAACACAATACAGAGTAGATCACAGGGCCTCTGCCAGGTAGCTAAATAAAGTGAAACTTGATGACAATTATCTAAGGTTTCAAACAAAAGTATACAAATTAATTCCAGTAATTGGTCAAAATTGTTCCCATTAAAAGAATTAAGAGTGGTAAAAAGTTTATTCTGCCCCAGTAGTTGAGAGGTAGAAGTGATAGAATCAGACAATCAGGATCATTGTCAGCTTCATGTCAACTTTAAGATCAGCCTAGGGATACATGAGACCTTATCTCAAAAAAAAAAAAAAAAATCACTCACTAAAGGTGAAACACTTTATATTGTTGTGAATGTGTTTCTAAATTTCTTTAAAAATAATTTTGTCTGGATAATGAGTTTTTAAAATAAATACACAAAGAAAACTTTGAGTGAAGCACAGCCGCCTGTTCTCTGATGAGAGGAGCATTTTTACTAAATTAATGCATCTGTGAAACAAACAACAGTGCAATTGGAATTGTTTGTAGCTTCTACACAGAATTCTTGATTCTTTTAAATAAGTCTCAATAGTCTAAGGACAGAGATAAAAGCAATAGTCAAAACACATTACTGTTTACATGTACACAGAATGGCTAAATGACAGAATTAGTGTGACGAACACATTAACTATGAAATTCAGCTTGGCAGCACAGGCTTTCAACTCCCTGTCTTGACACCAGTTAAATTTCAAAAAAAAAATTGGAGCCTTTAAGGTAGCATTTTGTAAATCAGTTGAGATGCCCTACAGTAGCGTTGAGCACTGCTTAAATGAGTCTTCTAAATTTGGCAGGCATTTTATTAAAAAAAAAAAAAAATCAACTGTAAATCTTTAATAAGTACATGCAACAAATGGTTCTACCCAAATCAGCTTCCGAGCTTTTAGCAAATTGAAAATTTTGAAAGCCAAGCTTGTAAACAAGAAGACATTTAAATTTAATCTTGCAAAGTAAAATCGAGACTGAACAATGTAAGCAGGAAATTCAAATGGTGTGCAGGATTTGAGGTCCGGTTCTAGGACAAGTCTCTTTTACCCTGGTTTGCAAGAAGGATATTTAATAAGCTCTTGTTTTCATTTCAACAAGTTGATGTTTTAACGACAGAGCAGAATGAACCTGAGATGCCCTCTGATTTTCTGATTTTGGAACATCTGCATTTGATGAAACCGTCAAAATAATTATAAATATATATAACTTATTTGATGAGATTTGGTTGTGAAAATATTTCTCAAGAAAAAGCACACTTGATTAAAGTGTCTGAAAATATATGATCCAGAATAGATATCAATTTCCATTTGAAAAAATAGAATTAGGAATCAGCTCCATTTAGCAATATTTTCTCTAAAATGATCAAATATATTAGTACTTGGAGGAGGACATTTTCATTCACAAAAATCATGGACTACAGAGAGGAGAGATTAATTGAACATGCTAACAATCTGAAATGAATTACCTATAATATATGTGTAATCTTTTCACTCAATTTTATTTGACAAATAATTAATAAGCTCATATTAAAATATAATGTTCAGGAAAATGCCAGTGTCATGTCACAGGTGCCTTACAAAACTGATCGAGATATGTAAGTGTGGTGAGTCAAGAGTAAAGTACTCTGCTTAGTTTTTAAAATTTCATATAATCTATATAGAGCTTATTTCACTTTGCTTTATTAAACACAGAAAGACATCATTTTGTCTTAGAAATTATTGTAAAAATATTTTGAAAAGCATTCTAATTTATCAACCACAGTAGCAATGCAAATCACTAATCATTATATTATATAAAATATTTTAAAGAATATATTATTAGCTCATTTTTATCCAGCCAACTTACATATCACCCTCAGTTCCTGATCATGAGGAAGCAGTCACGGGTGTCCAAGGTATATCATCCTGCTATCCCTAAGAGCTATCAAGAAAATGCATGTGTGTGTGTGTGTGTGTGTGTGTGTGTGTGTGTGTGTGTGTGTGCAGTGTGAGAAACAATATAATTTCGTGTTAAATGAATGTGTCATTTGTGGACCAGAACTACATTATTTTCCTTCAATCTCCTCATGTGTTACTAAAAATGATAGCTTGTAACCCTGTCATTCGAGTCAAAGATTCAGCACAGAGGAACCATTCACAGCAGTACTTAGGCCAGGGGTAACTATCGTGAGCATTGTTAGTTTTATTCCTGCTATGTGAAGCAGTCATCAGTTGTTTTCTGTACCAGTACCTTTCTAATATCAAATGTATGGCATGTTCAATCATCTATTGCATGTCTGCCTATATACATTATCTTCTCTACTTACACCTAATGTCTAACATTATGTAAATCGTTGTTATGTGGTCTAAGGAGCAACAACTAGAAAAAAAGTCTGTGCATGATCATTGGGGGTAAAAACTTTTCTCAAGTACTTCAGTATGTGTTGGATGAATTCCTGGATGTAGAAACTATGGGTCCACAGGCCTCCCTACAACAACATGGTCACAAACTCCACCAGAATTTTCTGCCAAACATATTTTCCTTCCATTCTCCCTGGGAGTTCCCAACGCCTTGTTCTGAACAATTTAAGAACAGCCACTCTGGAGCACTTTGTCTTTAGCTCCACTTTTTTTTTTTTAATTCTTTGAGAGTTTCATGCCTGCATATAATATGCTTATCAAACCCAACTCCATTTTCCCCTCCAATTTTTCCCCTACCCACCTCTAACCACTATCCCCTCTCAACTTCATGTGCTTTTCCTTTTTTAAAAAAACACTCCAAGTCTGTAGATATGCACAGATGTAGGACCTTCTGTTAGAGCACAGGTTTAGAGTCTATAATCCTCTCCCTACAATCATGAGTCTCCCCCCACAATAGCCAGCAATTGCCAATAGCTCCTCAGATAGGGACAAGACTTTATGACCCACCACTACCACCACCTCCAAACTGGGATTTGAGCTGCCTTTATGTTGTTCTTTCTCTTACCCAAACCTATAATAATTTCAAATTAAGTTATACCCATTTGTGTGTTAGTTATTTTAAGACACGGTCTCACTCTATAGCCCAGACTGACTTCAAATTTACTATACATTCAAGGGTGGCTTCATACTTGCTGTAATCCCCTGCCTTGGCCTCTATGGTGCTGGCATTACAGACATGAACTACTATTTTCAGCAATATCAGTTTTAAAAAATGTTGTTGTTGTTACTCTGCCTTATACCTTCCATATTCTAGCCTCTTTTGTGACAAACCAACCTTAATCTTTAACCTTAATCTTTCTCTGCTTCATTGACCAAACCTGTGGTTACATCTGGTATACCAACTGTGAGGACACTCTTAAACAGAGTCCACCAGCAGATTAGCACTGATGCGGGCAACTCATGATACCCATATGGGATTTTCAAATGCTCAAAGGGAATCTGTTGGGTTTATCCCACCTGTAATCCCCCCAAGAGAAAACAACAGATTTATAGATGGTGTCACCTCTAACAAGGCCCCCGGGTTATGGAGCCTGTTTGGCTTACATTAGCTATACAGATTACTGAGACAGCTTCCTGTGTGATTGTGCCAAACGGCATCTTTATTTGTGTAGATTTAGGACTAGCAAAAGGAAGGGAAGAATGGCTTTTAGCCCAGGCATGCATTTGTAAAAGGACAAAGCAAACAAAAAGAAGCAGGAAAATAGCTGGCCAGAAGTTTTAAACAAACATTTCCCTTTAATAACAGTTACCCGTAAAACAAACAGAAGAGGATAGCTATGCTTGGCATAGCTAATCAAAGCAAGATGAGCTAAGTGGCTTTTGCCAAAATTGTAAATTAGAGAGCAAGGATTTCCCAAGTGCCAAGAAGAGAAATTTCATTCACACTCCAATTCTTTCTGCCTGTGGGTGAAGGTAATTGAATCACAAATGGCACCCAGATTCTGAAAGTAGCCTCCTAACAGCAAAGGCAAGACCTGGTTTCTCCAGTAAACAAGATTATGCAGGGTCTGCTAACAAACTTCTCCTCTTTCTCCATAGACTTTTGCTATGATTTTAAATCTGCTCACTTCATGGCTGGAACCTGTTATCTTTCTCCCCTGCTATTCTGACAAACCCCCAACTATTCATCCCGTTAAGTTTGAGTTTTATATTCACACTTTGTGATCTTCTCCAACCCTACAGCCATGCCCACATTTCACCCTGTTTTCAGCTGTGACACTATAGCTATTTTGTTCCCCAAACTCTCCTCATGGTCAGTTTTCAGCAGAGGCTTTTATATAGCTATGCAGCTACACAACCCTACTAATCCAGTCTTTGGACTCACTGCTGTTCATTCAACAAACTAGACTAGAAATCTCCAATTGCCTCTAACTATCAGCTCTTGTCCTAGTACCAAGCTCACAGTAGTCTCTCCATCTTTGCTTTGACCATTCCCTCAACACTCATTCCCTGGGAGCTCATCTTGTTCCTTGCTCTACTCTAGAAACTAAACAGGAATGAAAAATTTTATCCAAGTTTATGTCTGTTGTCTAAATCATTATTAAAAATTTAGACAAAGTGGTTGGCTTAGAGCATAGGAACTTGTTTTGAATGGTTCCAAAGCAGTGGTGTTCAACCTGCCTCATGCTTTGACCTTTTAGTAAAGTTCCTCACTTTATGGTGACTCCCATCCAAATAAATTATTCTGTTACTACCTTATAACTGTTATTTTGCTAGTTATAATTATAAAGTGAATGCCTGACATGAAGGATATCTGATATTCAAACCCTGTGGGAGTTGCAACCCAAAGGTTGAAACTGCTATTCTAGAGACTTGAGGTTCAAAAACAGGGTCAGCATTTTTTTTTCTTTAAAAAACTCTGAGGAAAATTTGACCCTGGCCTCTTTATAGCTGTTGGCAGTTTCTAGCTTCCTTTGGCATTCCTTCAATCCTCAGTATTTTACCTCCATCTTTGTCTCTCTTGTCTTATGCCTTCTTTACTATATGTGTCTCTGACATCTTAGGACCTTAATCTATAAGCCACTCATTGAGTTTAATATCTTTCCCAATCTAGTATCTTAAATTAGCTACTTATATTAGCAAAAACCCTATTTCCAAGTAGAAGTAAGATCCAGGTTGATTAATTGACTATTCAAGTCAAAACATTTTCCTATAAAGTTCACATTGGTAGCTGGGTAAGTAATTAAGGAACCCATCACTACAAAGTTTGATATGAAATTTTAGTTGTAAGCTAGGACATTATGGAAGTAGGGAGAACAGACACCTGCTAAAATCAGAATTAAAGAACATTTCCCTTGAGTTATTGTGTTTGTATATGAAATTGAAGGAGGAATAAAATTTACATGAGGCAGGTGCATGCGTAAAGGTATTGTTGGCCATAAATCTGAATAAGCACCAATTTTAAATGTATCTTAAGGCAAGGGAAAAGCAGATATTCTTTAGATTCTAGCTCATCATATGACAATGTAGAGGAACAAAAGGAATGGAGGTATTAAAATGATTGCTCTATGGAGAAGGAAGTTATCTTGAGAGACTAGTGATACAAAAGAGATGCTGGAACAGAGATAGTATGCTTTCTAAATAATGGAAGGATTAGATGTCACATCTGACATGGAAGTGACCAAAGGCAGGGAATTTGAAGTTAATAGAGTAGTAAGGCCCAAAAGCTGGGAAAGCATAGGTGCCAGGGTGTTTGATGGATATGTCCATATGTTAGCAGTTGTGATACAAGGTCTTACAGAAGAGCAGAATACTAGGTCAAAATGTGAAATTGTGATGGTGACCTAGTCAAAAGTAAAAAATGGTTTGATGTCAGGGTGTCATAAGCTTCAATAACTACTGTGACTGTTAACTCTTACTAAATGCTTTCTGAGTGTTACGTACTGAAACAAAGAGTAATTTAATAAGCAAAATAACTCCATAGGGACCTCCTAGTATTTTCCCCACTCACAGCTAAGCAACACAGATATAGGACAAGGAGCTTTTTAGTTTGATACTTGGTTATGCTCCTTAAACCACTACCTCAAATGGCAGACCTGTGTACTTTGAAAGGTAGCCTTAACAGACAAACTCACTGTCTAAATAGATGGTGAAGTTGTTTTCCTGCCTTGAAATGAGAATCTTTAGAAAACTGTTAAGTGATTGATACCAACAGGACATATGGAGTATGCTTTATAAGAGAGGGGGGAAGGCTCCATAAGGACTTTGAGCTGGTGGCAGTTTAACACATGGTGATAGCTCAACAGCTCCAGCAATAGAGGAAATTCGATAGCATGAGGATGTACTTTGAAAACACAGGAAGTCTTAAAAAGCATGGGGTTAAGAGGTTTGTGTTTTATGGTAGAATAAAGAGTTGCAAGGGTATGAGGCAGGGAGTTTGAGCCAGTTTTAAGATGTCACAAAAGCTTCTGTATAGGGCTATTTATCAGCAGCATGGATGATAGCCCGGGGAACCATCTGGAGCTTTGTGATGCCACTAGATGAGGAACCATGTTGAGCATATTCCCATGAACGGTAACCATTATCCTTCCAGCTTCACTATGACATATTTATATGCATATCGAAGCACAGATTAGATGTTCTTGAGTCTACAGGCAATAGGAAAGGAAACATAAAACCATTACATTTCAGTGACACTCAACTGTTGGTCTTTTTACTCCTTGGCCAATAAACATGGCTGTAGAAGGTATATACTAGGCTTGAGGGTAAGCCAAACCTGGCAGGAACAAGAATCATCTTTCAGCCATCCAGAGCCATGTCAACTCAGTCATTATCCATTGGCAGGTGCAGGTCAAGGAGTTTGACATGAATTCACTAATATATATGCATGCATTTGCATCCTGGAGTAAATCCTCCTCAACTCCAATATCCGATGTATTTAATATGCTGTTGGAATCTGTTTGTTCTTTGGTACTGAACCTTTTGTGTGTTTGTTCTATTTTTTGAAATTGGTCTTGCATATTCTTGTCTGGCCTAGAACTCAATTTGAAGACAAGACTAGCCTTTACTTTACAGAGATTTTCTTGCTTCTGCCTCCCGAGTGCTGAGACTACACGTTTGTGTTAGCACAGCTGACTACAAAGGACTTTACATATGTTTCTGTTGGGTGTTAAGTTTTGTTTTTAATTTTGATTTTCATTCTGAAGATCAAATCCAGAGCTTTGTTCATGTTAGACACGTAGTCTATAATTGTTACATCCCCAGGCCCACAGTGTTTTAGAGACAAAGGGTCACCTAAGCCACCCTTGAAATTTCAGACATGCTGCCATGGTTTCTCGGTAGAGCCTTTTGGGTACCTGGAGTCAGAGACATTATGCATGCTTCCCAGCTTTCAGCTTGTGATGTCTGAATCTGATTTGATATCTGAGAAATGTCCCCTTCACTGAAATTCACTGAAGAACAGAAATTCTTTCCTGTTCTGATTTTTGAGAATTTGATTTAAGAAAGATTATCATTAACTCATCTTAAAATGTTATATACAATTCACCCGAGGGGCCATCTGGCCTCATCTTTTTGTAAGAAATTTTTAAAATTATGAACCCACAATTTTTACTTGCTATTTGCTTGTTCAGAATTTTCTATTTTGTTTTGAGTTTATGGCAATTTGTGTATTACAGGGATTTGACTTAGCTTACCTGATTGGTTTTTATGAAATTTTCATAGTTCTACTTTATAATACTCTTCATTTCTATAAAGTTGGTGCAATATTTTATATTAACTGTCCCTTCTTTATGAGATATATTAAAAATATCATATGAGTCATCTTAAAGGGATTCTTTAGTACTAGTAAAGGAAAAAAAAAACATACTAAGGAAAATTGAATATAAGCCAGTGAATAAAGGAATCTGTGGTTAGTCCATGCTAACATGATCAATTAAACTAATGAGCTAATGAATACTAGAGAGTGAAAATTTCTCTACAAGGGTGTAACAACCAATCAATATCATGTGCCACATAATGGAAGGTTAGTCACTGATAAACTTCATATACAAGGGTATTCCCATGTCCCACAAGATGGTGATGGAGCTGAAAAATTCCTATTGCCTAGTGTCAAGATAGCCATCATGATATCACAGCACAATATGTTATTCTTATGCTAGTATGATGCTAATGCACACTGGCCTATTGCACTACCACCATATATAAGGAAGTACATACCATTACAACCATCACTGCTTGACATTGAAACAAATTAGCTTAGCACTGATTTATAGATTTTTAAAATTAGACTTGCCATCACTTTAGCGTATACTTCTTTTTAAGGTAATCTATATGCTAAGTTATGTCAGCAGCAACTCTAGTCTTTTCTTAATTGTCACATTGCTTGGTTATATCAACATGCCACATTAGGCAATAAACATGCACTACTGAAGTTTGTGTGGCAGTATGATGCTCAAACAGAATCCCCTAGTGTGTTTCTCAGAACACACTTCATGTCATTAAGTGGTTTATTATTATAAAAACATTAATAAAATATAAAACCTCTATCAATAGTAAAAACCAATAAATAAATGTCATGTGAAGAATATAATGCAAATTGAGATATAATATGTAGTTTTGAAATAGTTCCATGCAACCTTATATTTACAAAAGGATATAGTAGTTTTAAATTTGAGAAGCCATGACTATCATGCGAACTAAGTGATCTACATGAATACTACTGCTTTGTTCATTGGCTGTCATTGTTTTCATAGAACACTTGAGAGTGAAAAGTTGATTGAAAAGAGAGAGAGAAGCTTGTTTTGGCTTGTGATCTGGGGGATGGAACATTCCATAGCAGGTGGTTATAATTGGTGATTGCTATATGCTACTTTAAGTATGAAGAAAGAGCTAGAAAGCCAAGTGAGCACACTGAAAGAGATAAACACAGGTTGAACTCCCCTAATCTGTTAAGAGCTCCATCTCCTTCCTGTGCCTTTTAAGGGAACTGAGGATCCCATATCTGGACTTCTAGAGGGCACATTCAAACTGCAGAAATCACTAACACTGAACTCTATAATCCATAATCTGGTGATTTTTATGTATGGAGCACTGAAAGGGATACATGATTACTTTGCAGTTACTGGTAAAGCATGGCAATAATAACTATTAATATAACAGGAGTTCTTAAGTGCATCTGGATATTGCCGACTCTGGATATCAGAGTTTGTGGAAGTAGCAAGTCCTCTATACACACAGAAAAAGTGAGGCATTAATCCTCTAATCTTGACTGAAACAAAAGACAAAAGGGGTTTTATTCCAAAATTTGGGGCCATGGCATGCTCTGTGACATAGCTGCCAAAATAATTGGACACTGTAGCCACAGGAAGTCCCACTGGTCTAAGAGCTGTGGTGGTTCCTGTTAGTTTAAGGAAGGAAAACAAACAAGTTAACTCTAGGTTAATATCTTATGCTCACAACACTCCATGGTGTGAACAGAGGCCCTCCTTCAAGGAACACCAGAATGCTGATTGTCTGATGACTGTGTGACCTGGAGCCAGGCTCTGCTTCTCGCCCACCCTCAAGTCTGATTTGAAAAACCCACCACCACCAATCTTGTTACCTTCTTGCCTGATTCCAACCTGCTGTCACCGCTGTCACAAGATGGACAATGAAACCAGGTACATGGGAGCCTCAATAGTTAGTTTAACTGAAATGATTTAAACCTAAGCCAGGAACCTCAACCCAGGGAGCAGAACTGATCAATCTAACCCAAGCTTTCAGATAGAGAAAGGAAAAATTCACCACTATATACATGAAGAGTCACTATGCTTTTATTACTGTGCATGTCTACAGTATGATCTATAGAGAAAGGGGCCTACTCAAGAAAAAAAAAAATTGGCCTTGCTAGAGGCTATTTGGCTTCCCCTACAAATTGCTGTCCTTCACTGATGGGCTGCTGATCTGGCTGCCGGATAAAACGACCCTAAGACCAGGCCTGTTGACATTGTGGTGACATGCCCTGACCCAGTGCAGCCTGAGGCTATATAGTATAAGCAAAAGAAAAATAGAGGATGCAAAAAGAAAGAATAGATAACTCAAAGCCACAGGGTAATGGAGGAGACCAGAGGGAAGGACCATTCACCCAGGGACAACTGGCAGAACTCTGGTACCTGAGGGACCTTCATCAGCCTACTCATCTGGGGTCCACAAAATTGTCTGAGTTTCTCAGCCAAAGTGGGTTAGACCTAAGCTGGACAGCCTAGCATGGACTAGCTCAGCTCTGTGCCAGGTTTGTGCTCAAGTAAACCCAAAACAGAGTCTTTAACTTAGGAGAGAGTCCTAATGAGAGACCAACACCTTAGAGAACTAAGAGAAAACCCATTTCACCAAAATCTGGCATTCACAGAAAGGATACAAGCACTTGCTGGTTTTTATAAATACTTTTCCATGTAGGTAGAATCCTTCCCCACTCAGACTGAAACTCCTCAAATAAGATTTTAAAAGCTCCTCTAGGAACTGGTCTGCTGATTTGGCTACACCAGGTAATGATGCCCAATGACAGCCTGGATTTCATAGCCAACACCTGTCAATTAATAGCTAAGGCTTTAGACACAGATTGAAAACTTCAGTGTGTATCTAAACCTCAAAGTTCTGGCCATGCAAAAAGAATAAACAGGACATGAAAAGAAACTCTAATAAAACTCTCATTAGAGTGTAAAATGGATAGGCTTCCATTTTTGCTTTTCTTCAGTCTACTGCGCCCATATAGGGAAGTATTTACATCCATGAGATTATGATTGGAAGACCTCCCCCACAGCTTTCCAGGCTCAGAGACTAGCAGTTGACAGAATTCTTTAATGGGGGGGAGGGGGTGCTCCCCTGTCTCAGCAGAGAAGAGGAGGGGGATTATGAGGAGAATCTGTGTAAAGTGGTACAGGGAGGAGAGAAAGACATCTAAGATGTAAAGCAAATAGAAGGATAGATAGATAGATAGATAGATAGATAGATAGATAGATAGATAGATAGATAAAAACAGTTAAATTCCTTTACAGAAATATTCCTACAAATTTGAAAAGGCTTAGACTTACTTCTCCTGAGATTAAAAAAAAAAATATGTTTGGATGTTTGGCTATGAGAGAAAATGGTTTTTTCTATGCTAATTGATGAGGAGTCATTTTAAAAATATATATTACCGTGGTTGGGGAAAAAAAAACTCAAAAAGGGAAAGAGACAAAGTCATATCATTGATATCACTCTCTGTTCTTTTGGTCCCCTTGACTAACCGCTCTGCTAACAGTACTTGTTGACTCATTCTCATTCTGATGGAATTAACAGTGAGCCCTTGCAATTTAGACTATATGGCTCTTTGTGTATCAGTTCAGTAAGATTAATGGTCCTTAGAACTAAGTACATTTTTATCATTAATTTATTTATTCATTTTATATATGGATTGCAGCTCCCCTCTTCTCACAGCCTCCTCAAGAGTTCTTCCACCCTCCTCTTCTCCTCTGAGAAGGGTACCTGTTGGTATCAGGCTCCGAACCCAGTGACATCACATCTATGGGACCCTCACATCATTGCCAAGGCAACCACCATACATTCCCAGAATCCACCTGGCTACTTTCTACCTTTACCTAGGAGAGGCTACATCACCACCCAAATAAAACAGGCAGAACCCCCTGACCTCTCTATCTCTTCTTCCTCTCTTCTTCCATCTTCTTCCTCTACTTCTCCCACCCACCCCCCATCTTTCCCCTATCTCCTGAATAAACCCCGCTTGGAATCATTTGGTCTGGTGTGGTCTGTTCTAAGCCACATGCAGATGTCTATCACTGGTGGATTTGGGCCAAGACTGAAGACTTTGTGAACCGTGGCTGCTACAGCTGCTTGCTGCTGTGACCATGTGGGAGCAATGCCATGTGTCCTGCCATGGCCGCCACTGCCACTGCCACCTGCTACACTATGTGGACTCCACCCACCACTTCGAGGCCCACAAACACACACTGGCATATTGATTGGTAAGGAGCTTCCAATTGGCTGGAGGGACCCTAAATGCCCAGATAGCACCTGGCCAACCTTTCCTGGGCTGAGGGGTTGGCGATTCAGTGCGTCAGTCCATATGACTGGCCTCCTGGCTGACCTACAATTTAGGACTTAGGCCATTGGGTGACTTCCCTCCTCTAAAGCAGTTCATAAACCCCTCAAGCTCTTGCAGCAGCCGGAAATCCCTGGTACCAGGTTGAACTGCTTTCTGGCGATCTTCAAGAGTTCATCACAGCCAAGGCCCCTAGATATTCTTGTGACTACCTGATATCTAGGCTGCCTGCCTGATCCGTTACCAACTTTTCTTTCAGGACTCCGATACAAATAATTTGGTAACAGCACCCCCCCCCATCACCCAGTGGCTGCTAAATTGCCTTCAACTGTACCCCCAGACACCCCACTGGGTTGTCTCCTGAAAAACCTCAAATTTCTAAAATTAATGCCTGATTTTAGGCCTTCCAAACTGATACACCTCTGCAATAAGGTCTAGATTCGGTACCCTCTAGGTAATGGTTCAAAATGGCCACCTAATGGCACGCTAGACCCAATCACTTTAAAGGGTCTTCGTACATACTGCCAGCAGTCTGATAACTGGAAAGAGGTTCCGTATATCCATCTATGTCATCGACCTTCACTCTAATACCTCTATGTGTTCTGCCTGTTTCCCACCCCAGCTTCTCTTAGCCATGAAACCTACTCAACCACCATCAGATGACACTACACTCTTAGATCCACTTGACAAACTGCCTCCATTCCTATGCAGACTTATTTCCATGCAAACTTCTACCTCAGTTTCTTCTTCTCACCAGGATACCTCAGAGTCTACTAGTCTGACCTCTCAGACCACTCCCCTCCTTCTGTGCCAGCTGCAGGCCACTCTAATCGCTCTGCGTTGGCACCAACCTTTACCCCTCCTATCACATGTTCTAGGGCCACAGCCAAACCTCCAATTCCTTCTCCTCCAGGGACACCTAAACCAGCATCTGTCCTTCCTCTAAGGGAAGTGTCTGGAGTTGATGGTCTGGTCAGAGTACATGTTCCTTTCTCACTGAGTGAACTTTCTCAAATAGAGAGCAGACTGGGTTCCTATACCTCTAACTGCTCTGTCTTTATTAAAGAATTTCAGTACATTACTCAATCTTATAGCTTGACTTTCCATGATGTGCATATGATTCTCACTAACAATTTACTTCCTGATGAACGCAGGTGAGTTTGAGAAGAGGCAAAAATGCATACAGATCAGATTCATCAAACAGATGGAACATATCCAATCGGATACGAGGCAGTTCCTGACCAGGATCCTTGATGGGATTATAATTCCTCAGGTGGTGTCTTAGCTAGAGATAGATTTATAACATGTCTTTTGGCAGGCCTAAGAAAGGCAGCCCTAAAATCAGTAAACTTTGAGAAACCCCAAGAGATTTGTCCAGGACAAACAGGAAAACCTGTCTCAGTTTTTAGAACACCTTACAAAGGTGTTATTGCAGTATATCAATCTGGACCCTGAAAACTCAGAAGGTAAGCAACTTCTGATCAACTACCTTTTTTTCCCAGAGCTACCCTAACATATAAGCTAAGCTTAGGTGATTGGAGAAGGGGGCCCTAACTCCACAAGCAGAAGTCTTGGTGCTGACCTTCAAGCCTTGAAAGAGATGAGAAAGCCTCAAAACAGAAATACCACATGCTAGCAAAGGCTATCCGACCAGCCTCAGCTGTTACCCCAGATTCCTGGTCTTTGAAGGCTCGAGGACCACCAGACTCCTGCTATAAATGTGGCCAACAAGGTCATTGGGCGAGGGCTTGCCCCAACCCCAGCAAGCCAAGGGGACCATGTTCTAGGTGCCATCAGAACGGACACTGGGCTGTCGATTGCCCTCATGTCGCCCAGAACAGAGGAACATAGCTCCCAGAAAACCGTTCAACTGACTTTCTAGGATTGGCTATGGAGGACTGACAGGGCCCAAGCTCTCTCAACCCAACCATGCTTAACACTAGCAGGGAGCCGCCAGTAACTATTATAGTGTGAGGAAGACCCATCTCCTTCCTCTTGGACACTGGGGCCACTTACTCGGTCCTGACAGAGTTTTGGGGACCCACTTCATCTTCACATTTTTCTATTGTTGGGGTAAGAGGACCTTACCTTCCTCACCAGATCCCCCCCCACACTTACTTGCATTTTTAGGAATGTACCTTTCATCCATTCATTTTTGGTAGTGACTATATGTCCTGTCCCCTTATTGGGAAGGGATATTTTAGCTAAGTTGAGAGCCTCTATTTTCTTTGTCCCCCTAATTCGCCAAGACACAAGCTCGCCAGCAGTTCCTTTGCTCCTCCTTCTAGCCAGCCAACCTACTAACACTAACATGTTATTTCCCTTACCAGCTTCTCAAGTGAGCCCTGGAGTTTGGGATGTCCAGAACCCCTCTCTTGCTAAATATCATTCTCCTGCTGTCATCCAGTTACTGGACTCTACCACGTACATCACTCAAGCTCAATACCGTCTATCTCTCCAGAGCCTCAGGGAACTTAAGTCTATCATTTCTGACCTCTTAAGGAAAGAACTCCTTTGCCCCGCCTCTTCCCCCTTTAACACCCCTATACTAGTAGGTAAGAAACCTAATGGTACCTATTGACTGGTTCAAGACTTCAGGTGCATTAATTCTGCAGTGGTTCCCTTCCATCCTGTTGTGGCTAACCCTTACACACTTCTTTCTACTATCCCCTCAGGGGCTTCTCATTTTTCAGTCCTAGATCTCAAGGATGCATTTTTCTCTATCCCTCTAGACACCCAGTCACAGGACATATTTGCCTTTACCTGGACAGATCTTGACACCCACTTTTCTACCTAACTTACCTGGACTGTTCTACCTCAGGGATTCCAGGACAGCCCACACCTATTTGGTCAGGCTCTGGATTCTGACTTGCTCTCTTTATCTCTCCCTAGGTCTAAGATTGTACTTTACATAGGTGATGTCCTTCTCTGTAGCCCCTCTCTAGAGATTAGCCAAGCTGACACCTCTGCTCTTCTAAATTTCCTTTCCAGTCAAGGCTACAGGGTCTCATCTTCTACTCCTCAGGTCACCTATTTGGGACTAACAATTACTCCAACCCACAAGGCTATTATCTTAGATAGAAAGAATCTGATACAGTCTCCAACTGTTCCTTCTACAAAGGAAGAGATTTTATCATTCCCAGGAATGTCTAGCTTTTTGTGTTCCTGGGTTCCTTCCTTTTTCCTACTTTCTCACCCCTTGTATGAAGCAGCATTAGGCCTCACCCATGAACCTCTTCTCAAACCTGTTATTAAGCCCCTTCAAAGGCTCCAACAGGCCCTCCTTAAGGCTCCCCCAGCCTTGCATCTCCCTAGCCTGGCTTGTCCTTTTTCCCTCTATGTAACTGAAAAGGAGGGATTTGCCCTTTGAGTCTTAGGTCACCAACTGGAACCATTTTTTGCACCTGTAGCATACTTGTCAAAAAGACTAGATCTAACTATACAGGGATGGGCACCTTGTATTCGTACCTTAGCAGCTGCTGAACTCCTTATTCGAGAGTCAAAGAAACTAAACTTGGGATCGCCTATAACTGTCCTCTCTTCTCACAACCTGTCACAGCTCCTGACTTATAAAGGCTTACAGACTCTACCTCCCTCCAGGGTTCTTTCTCTTCAGGTAGCTCTAATAGAAAACTCCACACTCACTTTTCAATCATGCCCACCTCTTAATATTTTCAATCTTTTCCCTCAACCTAATACTAACTACTCTCTATCTCACCCCTGCACTGAAACTTTAGAGGAACTATTACCTCATCCTTCACACATACTGGAGGGCACATTGCCTCAGGCCATCTATACCTGGTATACAGAAGGAAGCTCCTTTCTACATGAAGGGACCATGAAAGCTGGCTATGCCATAGTGTCACACACCAAGGTGGTGGAGGCACAGGCCCTTCCTGCTCATACCACCAACCAACAGGCTGAACTAATAGCCCTTACCTGTGCCTTCCAGCTGGCACAGGGACAATCCCTCAACATCTACACAGATTCCAAATATGCTTTCCATCTCTTCCTGTCCCATGCTGCTATTTGGAAGGAGCGCGGGTTACTTACCACAAAAGGAGGATCAGTAACTAATGCAAACCAAATTATGGCCATGCTAAAGGCCTCCCATCTCCCCACAGCTATTGGGGTTGTCCACTGCAGATCCCACCGGACAGATGACTCTCTTGTCTCCAAGGGAAACAACTGAGCTGATGAGGCAGCTAGAGTTGTGGCCCTTAGGGGCTTAGACTCATCTCATGCTCCCCAGGACATTCTTACACTGCAACCCACGTCCCCACCTACACCCCCTGACACTCGTCAAACTCTATCCTATCTTCACCAACTCTTTCATCCTAACAGCCAAGCATTGTCTTATTTTGTTAAGACCCACCTACAGCCTACTCCTGAGGACTTAAGTTTCTTAAAATCTATCACTGATTCTTGCAAATACTGTCAGATGTCAGATCCCAACTCAAGGTATTGTAGCACCCCCTTTCCTACCTATCAGGCTAGAGGTTCCCTTCCTGGAACTGACTGGCAACTTGACTTTACCCACATGCCTGCTGTCAAATGTGCCAAGTACCTTTTGGTCTTGGTGGACACCTTCCAAGGCTGGGTAGAGGCTTTTACCACAACTAACAAAAGGGTTCAGACAGTCTCTGATCTCTTCCTCTGAGAGATTATCCCCCATTTGGTGTCCCAGCCTCCCTTCAGTCAGACAATGGTCCAGAATTTACTTCCCAGGTTTCTCAAATTCTATCTAAGGCCCTAGACATTCCATGGCATTTCCACATTTTCTACAACCCTCGATCTTCAGGTAAGGTATAAAGAGCTAACCACTCTTTAAGAACCACTCTTGTCAAGCTGTCACAGGAACTTCATCTTGACTGGGTAAAACTCTGGCTCTCTTCAGGCTCCAAACTCTCTCCAAGTGGCTTCTCATCTCACCCTTTGAACTCATGTATGGACGTCCAGTTCTAACTCCTGGTCTTCCACCTAAATGTTCTCCCCTCCCAGACCATCTACTCACCCCATTACTTTGCCACCTCTGTTCTCTCTTATGGAACGTTGCTGACCACCATCTACCTCAACCATACACTGTCTCCTGTCCACTGCCTGTCAACATTGGAGACCAAGTCCTTCTCTCCCCTCCAGATCATCAGCCCTCACCCCTCTCTCCCAAATGGCAGGGCCCTTTTAAGGTAATTCTTATGACCCCTACAGCTGCTAAACTTGAATGACTCCCTCATTGGGTCCACTTGTCTCATCTCAAGCCTTTCATCTCTCCACCTAAAATCATTGACTCTTCTTCATACATGTAGACCCTAACAGGACCATGCTCTATTTATTAAGCTCCAGAGGACATCGAGATCACCCACCTTGTCCCCAATCCCAGAAAATGAGACTCCACTCCGGCAGCCAAGCTTGACCTCACTGGACTAGACATGGGGTTCTCATCCTCCCCTTGCTGCTTGTTTCCATCCAGGTCAGCCCTCACATCTGGAGATCCGAGGTTCAAGAGACCCCCACAGATAACAAATAGTCTTTCCAAACAGGGTCAGGAAACTGCTCCATAGCCGGATGCCAAGAACCAATCCAAATTGCTATCATCCCTATATCTGTTGTCCCATCGGAATAGTGTGTTTTCTATACTTGCTTTCTCTTTGACCGGATAGAAGATTATTGTAGAAACTGGCCAGACGATTATGGGGGCTGCCCATATTGGTCTTGTCAGGTACATATGCTAGGATCATGGACCAACCATTTCTTCTACCAACACCACAAGACACTCTTTTCTACATATAAGACCTTCGGGATTCCAGCTGTGGTGTTTCAGAACTGATGGGGCCAGATATCCTGACAGCTAAAGAAGATGATCTTCTCTGGTTTCTCCAAGAAGAATGCTGTTTTTAAAGAACGTAAAACCTCCAGTTAGAGGAACAAGACCCACAGACAGACAACAGAATCAGGGACAGACCCTGTTCCAGTTGTTGGTAGATCTACATAAAGACTAAGTTTCATGTCTGCTACATATGTGGAGAGTAGGCTAAGTCCAGCCCATGTATGCTCTTTGGTTGGTGGTTAAGTCTCTGGAAGCTCCAAGGATCTGGGTTCCAACCATACATTTTTAGAGCATGATGAGTTCATAATTTGACACATTCTCTAAGATCAGGGTGAAAAATAATAGGGATCCAGACTTTCCTATATCCTGAGACCTTAGCACAACTAGCTCCATGTCAGAAGTACCATTTAGTCTGTAAACCTCAGTATGTAGACAGTGCCACCTACAAAAACTAAAACAAAGACCTAATCCATCTAAGTTCATACATAGTTCTGGGAAAGTTTCTAAAAGTAATAACCTTGCTTTTTTGGTTTCTATAGTTCTGATTCTGGCTAACTGTTCTTGTTAACTGAAGTATGTTAACCTAGAACAGGATTTTTTGAGCTTAACACCCTGAAAAAGGCTTAGTGCCACACCAGGATCCTAAATACCCTGTGTAGTTGCCAGCCAGCTAATTAAGACCTTCCGCTGACTTAAACCCATGTCTGAGTAGTCTTCTTTGGGTAGTACCTCCCATCAGTTAGGCCACAAAACAATTCTTTACAAGCCGAAGAAGACTGAATCTTACTTATCAAGTAAGTATACTTACCAATCTTTTCTAAGCCCAACGGAATAAAACTAGAAATCCACAGAGGAGAGAAAATTGGAAGTTTTCCCCCAAAATAGTGGAAACTAGAAAATATAATTTGACACCCATTGGGTCAAATTAGAATTGAAAAGGGGAAGTTTAAAAAGCTTTGAGACAAATGAAAGTTACATGGAACACACCAAAATTTTAGATTTCATCAAAAGCAGGGATAAGAGAGGATACCATAGCAGTAAATGCATTACAAGCATAGAAGTATCTCCAACTACAAAGTAATTGATCACCAGAAGGAGGAATAAAAGAACAAACTTATACCGAGACATCTGTTGATTCCAAGGCACATAGACTGCACTTCACAAACAGTTGGAGTAGACTCAACAGATGAATTGGTGTTCTATAATGCTAATACCAAGAATATCTGGTTATTTTAAAAATGTATTTCTCTACTTATAAACCTATAGACAGGATTAAGCTTCTACTATGATCTCTGGTTGACAACAGCAATATGAGTCTAGATTACTCACTGTACTATATTCAGAAACAAATTCTTATCAGAAAAAAATAACTTTTTCTAAGTTTTCTGCTTGCTGTGCTGACATTGTGAATTTCTGAACCTAAGCATCTTCATCATCATGATACAACAGGCAGTTGGAGGTTTAATGAAGGATAACTCACTGAGAAGTAGTTGGTGCCATACCACTCTACCCTCCCTGACATTCTCTATTAGGAATATGAAAGAAGTAGCATTTACTAAAAACTATTTACTAAGGGTGAAAGACAATCCTAATGTTCAATTTAATTAATGGTCCGTTCTAACCCGTTTCAGGATTTTCTTGCTGATGAGGGATTAATAGGCAAGTTTCTTATCTCTAGAAGTGACATCATGAAAACAAAGATAAGATTAAGCTTTAAACAGAAGCCCTTCAGCATTCAAAAGTGAATATCTGCCATGCCAGTTGACCCGAAGTCCCATATTCAATCTAAAAAAGCATAAATATTCTGCAGAATGCCAGAGAAGACACATTATTTCCCTGTGCCCATTGGTCCACAGACTGTGAACATTAATTTCACTCTGTAGAGGGAAAATACAGCAGTGAAGACTTTAATCCCTTCCCACAATTCTTACTGCGTTGAAATTCCATTGGTTTTGCTTCGAAACTGTAATGAGATCCTGGAATCATTTCCTACTGTCCCTCTCTGGCATTGGGTCTAAGGAAGGGGAATAGGACTCCATGTTCTCACCTCATGCACCAAAACTAGGCTATAAGCCTGCCCTTCACCTCCTTATCCACAGAAGTTATCTTTTGCCCAGAACTGGTGACCCCATTTTGGTGTAGGTTAAGTGGAATCCCTTTATTTAAGGATTAAAGGATCAGCCCTGCAAAGCTTTGGCTGTACACCTGTGCTCACTTTTGCATCTCGGCTAGAACTTCAGAGACGATGAAGGAATTACTTTAGTCACTCTCTCCCAGCTTCAACAAAAGCAATCCCATAATTTAAAACCCAACTTTGTTTTTAAATATGGAAACACATCCCCGTATATCAATTTTTGTGGTCTATGAAGTGAGGGGTAAGTGGGAGGAGGGAAGAGGAGAAGGAAGAGGGAAAGCTTCAGAGGTTGCTGCTGGAAGGGAAGAGATGAGTCTTGAAATCTCATTTTCAGACCTAGCTGTTAGCACTGCCTGGTCCTGACTGGGCCAGCCCTGGAGGGAGGTATGTGGGCTGGCTGTAAAATTAATTGAATTTCACAACTTGCCTCACATTCCTGCTGGCACAAAGTGCCTTGGAAGGACAGAGGCATCACAGGAGGCCAGCACAGTGGCAGGACCAAGCCTGAGCACTGCTGTGAGCCTTTCTTTACACAACTCCTGCCTCAAAATAGCTTGCCTGTTAGCACCCCAGCCGAGAACCCCCCACAAGCAAGGGAGGAGGAAGATGTGTGCTGTCTCTAAGATACAGACTGGTCCTCAGCTCCAGGATGAAGCCCAGGAACTGAAATACATTTCCATCACAAAAGCCTTTACCTACAAAAGGCACCTATACTTAGGCTATGTGAATTTTAAATCCTTCCCAGCTGTAACAATGTATTGTTGCCCTAAGGACCCAAGATTCAACCAAAGGCTTTTTCAACATCAGTGCCCCATCCCCAGCAATGTATAGAATCCCCACACACTTGGAGCCCTAGTTTCCTGCCTCACTTTCTTTTTCTTTCTTTCTTTCTTTCTTTCTTTCTTTCTTTCTTTTTTTTTTTTGGAGTTTTATTTAATCTATTTGTATAATGAGTATAAGTGTGTGTGTGTGTGTGTGTGTGTGTGTGTGTGTGTGTGTGTGTGTGTGTGTTTGGGGTGCATGCTCACATATGTAGAGACCAGAAGACACCTATGGTACTTTTCTGACATTTGTGGAATCTAGGGATCCCACCTAGGTTGTCAGGCCTGTACACAAGCACTTCTACATGCTGAACCAAGCCCCGCCCCCATCCCTGCCTCGCCTCTTGCTCAGATATTAATCAAGAGCAAGACACACTGCACTAGTCACCAAATTGCCTTAAATAGGTTGTCATATGCAATCTTCCCCCAAATACTGTAAAGGATGAATCAGTATCATCACACTAATAAGGAAAGAGCAGCCTAAAAGACTGTGGAAACTTGACTAATGCCAGGAAATTTGAAGAAAAAAAAAACCCAGAATTTAAATCTAAACTATACAACTTCAAATCTAAGGTTGTTTGCATAGAACTATTCTCATGAAAAACCCGAATTGCTTCTGTGACCATTTCCCTCTCCCACAATGCTGCCTACCTGGCATAGCCTTATTACTAATTGCACGTTTATTAATGAATGGCTGTCTAAATGAATATCAGATCTATTGGTTTAAAAACATTAGTACATTTGATCATTGAGCAAAATAGAAGCATTATTCATTTCTTGATGACAAATCTGACTTCTTCAAATATTTCTAAGAATACTTCCACACCACCTACATTTATTTATGTATTCATGCATTCAAAAACAGCACCTATAAGATGCTAGGCACAGTGCCAGGGGTTGAGCAAAAGAAAAATATGCATACTGAATACACAGCACATGCTGTCTCATGGGAGAACAGCCTAAATGAAGGATATGCAATCCCAGCAGGAAATATGCTGGAAGGGGAGACTTCCCTGGAAGCTGGGGATCTGTTCTGGGAAAACAAGACATTCTCTCTCTCTCCCTCTACCTCTCCATTTCTTCCTCCCCCTCTCTCCTCCCTTATCCACCTCTCCCTTTCCCCCTCCATCTTTCCAACCCCCTCCTCCTCTAGCTTGTCCTCTTTGGTACATGTGTGTGTGTGTGTGTGTGTGTGTGTGTGTGTGTGTGTGTGTGTGTGTGTGTGTGTGTTGTGCCCGTGTGTGAGCATACATACACATAGGCTGTTGTTTGATTTTCAAGACATGAAAATATTAATCAAGTGAGGGGAGGCAGAAAGTTAATTACTTTGGGCAGTATATGTGCAAAGGCATTTGGGAAGGAGGAAATGTGGTTCATTGCATAAGCAAGAAAAAGGCTGTCGGTAGGGTAGAGGCTGAAAAGAAACTAACAAGATACTGATCTCAGGTCTCGATAAGGGAAAAAACATGGCTTTCTAGCATTTACACCTGGAAAACATCTTGCATTAGGGTCATCTAATGGTGGACCTCCTTCTAGCACACTAGTCTAGGAAGTGAATTCCTTCACAGTGACCACTACACTCTCTGTCCTCAGTCCCACTTGCACCATCTTCAAGTATCTCATGCTTTTATAGCTTCCTCTGGGTTCAACATATTTCTCTATTTTGCTGAATTGCTCTACTACAGAAACATATTCTGTATTTCCTACCTAAAAAGGAAATAAATTCACTGATGCTCACATTCTCTTAACATTTGCTTCCCTCCTTCCCTGTATAGAAAACAATGTTCAGAAGGTGTTTTATAAACAGTTTCTTACTTATCATTTCTTCTCTCTATCACAACCACACTTCTGCTTCTCTTGCCTCTTAAGGCTTCTTACCTATCTCTATCCCTGACCCCACCCCATGTTTGGAAACTGGAGTTAGGACAAACATTAGGAAAAAGTCAGCAATCCAATAATTATTGCTAAACACACAAACACAAAAATAGTATCAATAAAAAAAAAATTAAAAGCCACTGTCAGCAGTGCAGAAGGCCCCTCTGTCGTCCCTACACTTTTGATGCCACAGGTAACCACTGTTCCTTTTTGATCTTGATACCATTTATATGTTTTATATATATGATCTCATTTCACTTTATATTAGTTTCCACATAAAGTAAAATGTTTGTATTTCTCTATGGCAATAACATTGATCTCCCTGGAACAAAGATCAGGTGTTGTAGGACAAATTGCATTTGTAAAATTAATACAAAGCAATTATCTAATATAAAGTTCAGAGCTAATAGAAAAAATGGTCAGAATCTACTAAATTGTTTCACTGGTATCATCTACAGCCATGTCTCCTGCCTGGCAGTGAATATATGATCACACCCTGTGTGTCTCATATGCTTTTAAGCTTCATTAATCTAACACCAATTCTGTTATACGTTATATATTGTTCTGCTTGGTTTGATACTGATATTTTTGGACAACCCTTCAAAATGATTTAGGAGTAGTTATTTTAAAAAATAATCCTTAATACTCCTGTTTCTTTTAAATGAGTGTCTGATTTTTAACCTAATTTTTGACAAAAACAATGAATTTAAAAAGTGCCATGTCACTCTACCATAGGATAGCTCATCAGGAAACGTGTCAAGTTACTGCACCTCTGACTGAGCTCCATAGAGTCTCCTGTCTATGGGATTTGTTTTCACTTTTCTTTTACTATTTCTACTTTTGAAAATTTAAACCTTTTGTACTTTGAGAATTTCTTTCTTGAATACTATATCAATCCCACGCCTCCTACTCCTCTCCCCAAATTCTTCCATAAACTCCTACTGAAAGAAAATTTTGAAATAGGACCAAACCAATAAAAATAGCAGGGCCCTGTGATTCCTTTTCCCTAACCTAAATAGTTAAAAATGCCTGTCAGCAGGTTTGGGCCCAGCTAATTAGTTACAGAGGAGGTGGAGTTACAAGACAAAGGCCTAGGCCTGTCAAAACATCCCAGAAACTGACTGGCCAAGAGAGGAACTGCACTCTGCCCCCATGGACCAGTACAGCCTACTGATGTTCAAAAAAGTAAAACAACCAATCGTGTACACCCACGCGAAAGTTCCCCCTTTCCCTACCCCGCCCATATATAAACCCTAGACCCCTGAGCTGAGGGGTCAGTCCCCCTATCTTCTATGTGAGAAATGGAAATATAGGCTGGCCCAGAGCTCTGATTTTAAACCACCTCATGTGCTTGCAACAAGTCAGTCTCTCGTGTGTCCTTGGGTGCATGCTGTCCTGAGACTCGAGTGGGGTCCCCTGGGGTCCCCTTCTGGGGAGTCTTAGGCCTTTCACTACCAACTCTTTTTCTAATTATCTTTTCTTCTTTAATTATTAGTGTTGTGTGCATATGAATTCCATATATTATGCTATAAATTATATGTATATGTACAACATGCTTAATTAAGTTTAGTGTTGTTTATATGTGTATGTGTATCGGGCTGACCTCTTGGGATTGGATAGCCTATCAAGAGCCTATCCCTGGAAAAGACCAATTTTCCCTCTCTCAGTAGCCACTGATGACTTGTAACTCTTCACCTAGGAGTGGTTGGGGTCTTGTGAGTATTCCTGCACTCACGTTGGTATGCCAAGTGATGATACTATTACATAGGGCTTGTTTAGACAACTGTGCTGTTGAGATTGCACGGTTGCAGTTTTCCTCTCACATGTAGAAAATACCATTTCACCCAGATATCCTTATCTTCTGGTACATAAAATCTTTCACTATCTCTCCCTCAGAATTTCCTAGGTCTTAGGTATAGGAGTTTCACTGTAGATGTTAACAGTTGGGATTTGGCACTCCATGGTCTGTTGAACTCTGCATTCTAAACAGTTGTGGATTTCTTCAGTAGTCCCTAGTTGCTACAAAAAGATGCCTCCCTAGTGAAGGGTAAATATCAACTTATTTGTTGACATATGGATAAGTATTTAGAATATATCGAGGAATTATACTAATTTAGGAAAGTGGTAGTTGTGGGTTCTCCTCTACAGTCCATACCCAGCCATGGGTATTTACAGTATGTGGCAGGGTTTATAGTACTAGGCATAAATTCCCTTCTGTTTAGTGGACCTTAAGTTCAATAGACAGCTGTTAGTTACTCTCAAGATGTAAATGCCATTACTGTAACTTTGGGAGATATTGTACCATGTTGGTCATGGTCTCAGTTTACAAGCTTTACAACTGGGTAGGACTGATGTCTGCTGTTCTCCCTGACAGCTTATATAGCACTTTCTGTTACTATAAATGCTAGTGCTCAAATTCACATCCATACCAGTTCTAGCTTGATTCCTCCAAGTCCTGTGTCTGAAGAATGATGTTTTCAATAATAGAGTCTGTTGTAGAAAAATTTAACCTCAATCCAGGGTTTCTACCCTGCCCTTGACCAGTTAGTTACCAGATGAAAGCCACACACAACCTTTATATTTACAGTAAGCCTTAATCAGCCACTAGAGCTGGGCAGATATCTACCCTCTATGCTATTAAAATCTATTTCCTATCGATAACCCGGAGTGATTACTTACTATGTTTCATCTGGGCTGCTCTTAACTCCAATTTGCCAGTCCTCAAGGTCATGCTTTCTTGACTTCTACCCATGGCATCTTAATCTTCTCTCCTCATTTTTCAACACCCCCTGCCCCAGTCTCCTCCAACCCTAATGCCTGGAGCACCAAGCCCCGCCTACCTCAATTCTGCCCAGCTATAGGATATAAGAATCTTTATTCACCAATCAGAATTAACTTGGGGGAAGGTCACATAGAATTCTTGAGTCTATGTCTATGTGCAGACTCTCTAATCTCTGGGGCAACCTGGTCTTGGGGGCCTGCACTTAGCATGACAATACATAGCATCAGACGAAACCTCAACAAGAGTCTTCCTTTCAGGTTCTGAGAAGCAACTAAAGGCAACAGCAATACCCGGTACTGTTTTGGGAATTTCTTTGGGTCCTTGGACTAACAAAGAGAATTGTCCCATCCTTGTAACAAGGGATTTTGTTAGACACTGTATGGACTTTAGGGGAAACCCTATTACCTCATGTAGACAATATTGTTTTTGTTTGTTTTGGTTTGATTTGGTTTGGATTGGATTTTGGATTTTTAACACAGGTTTCCCTGTGTAACAATCCTGGCTGTCCTATAACTCACTTTGTAGACTAGGCTACTCCTCAAACTCACAGACTTCTGCCTCCCTCTGCCTCCCTAGTGCTAGGATTCAAAGTGTGAGTCACTGCAACCAGCTAGTTACTAGTTACACTAGTAACTTCAGTTCTGCACTTCATTTTCTTTTTAATCCTATTCTCTATATTGGTTTCTTTTGAACCACTGATAAGATATCTAACAGAAACCAGGGGAGAAAGGTTGACTTTGACTCAGGATTTCAAGGGATATCATATTGTCAATAATTGTGATAAAGGCAGCTTAAACAGGTTGGTCCATGGTGGCAGAAACTTGCCAGGCAACTCACTCACATCATTACAGATCAGAAAGCAGAGAGTTTTAGCCAAAACCAAAAGTGAATACAACCTGCAAGACCTAACCTTAGATCCTTAAGGTTTCACAACCTCCTAAATAATGTGAACAAGTGTGCAAACATATGGGTTAGTGGGGTACTTTTGGCAAATACCAAACTATAATACTACTATATTTGTGTTCTTAAATGATGTACCTTAGTTTTCTTATTATCGCCTGATGTGCTGTTGTGCAATTTGAATGAGAACAGGCCCTGCCTCATATATCTGAATGGGTCCTCAGATAGTATAACTCTTTTTAGTAGGATCATTGGAGGAGGTATGTCACTGAGAGTGGGCTTTGAGTTTTTAAAAGCCCACTACCATCTCTCTGTCTCTCTGTCTCTCTGTCTCCCTCCCTCTTTCTCCAGTTTGCAGGTCAGGATTTCGTAACTACTTTTCCAGCACCATGCCAGCCTGCCTGCTGCCATGATCCCTACCATGACGATCATAGACGCACCCTCTGAAACTGTAAGCCAGTTCCCAATTAAAAGCTTTCTTTTATAAGTTGCCTTGGTAATGTCAATTGAAAAGTAATTAAGACAGGTATGAAATTGTTTGTGTATAGCTTTTTTTCTGTCAACACCATTCATGTGTTGCCACACAAAGCTATAATTTATAGATTACTGTTGGTGAAAAGTCCTAATTGTAGAAGCATATATAATCATTCTATTTTTGATGGACACTGGCTTGTTTCTATTTTAGAGGCCTTATAAATAATGTCACTCTGAACACCCTTGCATATGCCCATTGTACATATTATGCAGACACTTCTTTGGATCTAGCTAGATATAAAAATGGAAGCGTGGATTTTACTTGGTAACGACAAATGTTTTCCAAAAGATTTAAACCAACTTAATCTTCTATTGGCATAATTAGTTTCACATCATATTTACTACTACTTATAAATAGAGATTTTGTTTATTTAAGTTTGGTATTGTTTTCTTTTATTAATTGATTGATATTATACTGTATTCTGATAACATGTAGCACTTCATCCTCTCTTATTTCCTTAACTTTCTCATCAACTTCAATTCCACACTTTTCTTTCTACTATCATGTTCATTTTGGTTTGGTTTTGTGACTCACCAAGATTTTGGTTTTTTGTTTTTTCATTTTTTAAAAATTTATTATTTAATCTTTTTTTACAGTCTAGACTTTATCCCCCTCTGGTTCACCCTTTGACTGTTCTACAACCCACATCTCCCCCCCCATCTCCAAGAGGGTGCCCCACCCACCCCAACTCTACCAGACCTCCCCACTCCCTGGGGCCCCAAGTCTCTCTAAGGTTAGGTGCATCTTCTCTGACTGAGTCCAGACCAGGCAGTCCTTCGCTGTATGTGTGTGTTAGGGACCTCATCTAAGCTGGTGTATGCTGTCTGGTTGGTGACTCATTGTCTGAGAGATCACAGAGGGAACCAGATTAGTTGAGACTGCTGGTCTTCCAAGAGGGTAGTTCTCAGTTTCTTCCAGCTTTTCTTTAATTCAACCACAGGGGTCACCAGCTTCTGTCCATTGGTTGGGTGTAAATATCTACATATGATTCTTTCAGCTGCTTGTTGGGCAGTCATGATAAGTTTGTAAGTACCCCATAGCATCAGTAATAATATCAGACCTTGGGCTCCCCCCCACCCCCACCACCAAGCTGGATCTCAATTTAGGCCTGTCACTGGACATCCTTTTCCTCAGACTCTTCTCCATTTTTGTTCCTGCAGTTCTTTCAGACAGGAACAATTCTAGATGAAAGTTTTTGACAGTGGGATGGCAACTCCATCCCTCCACTTGAAGCCCTTTTTACTGGAAGTGGACTCTATAAGTTTCTTCTTCCTACTGTAGGGCATTTCATCAAAGGTCCCTCCCTTTGCATCCTGATAGTCTCTCACCTCCCAGATCTCTGGTACAGTCTAGAGGGTTCCCCCACCTCCTACCTTCCGAAGTTGCCTGCTTTTATTCTTTCTGCTGGCCCTCAGGGCTTCAGTCTTGTCCCCCCTGCCCAATACCTAATCATGTTGCCCTCTTCCCCTCCCTGTTGCCTTTCCCATCCAGGTCCCTCTCTCTTCCTCCTCCCTTCTGTGATTGCTTTCTTCTCCTTGCTAAGTGGGATTGAGGCATCCTCACTTGGGCCCTTCAACTTGTTAGCCTTCTTGAGTCCTGTGGATTATATCCTGGGAATTCTGTTTTTTCTGTTTGTTTGTTTGGTTGGTTGGTTGGTTTGGGTTTTTTTGGTTTTTGTTTTGTTTTGTTTTGGCTAATATCCACTTATTACTGAGTACATGCCATGCATACTTTTTGGGTCTGAGTTACCTCACTCAGGATGATATTTTCTATTTCCATCCATTTGCAAGCAAAACTCAGGATATCCTTATTCTTAATGGCTGAGTAGTATTCCATTGTGTAAATGAACCATATTTTCTGTATCCATTCTTCTGCTGTGGGACATCTGGGTTGTTTCCAGCTTCTGGCTATCACAAATAAGGCTGCTATGAACATAGTGGAGCACATGCCCCTGTGGCACAGTAGGGCATGTTTTGGGTATATGCCCAAGAGCAGTATAACTGGGTCTTCAAGTAGATCTACTTCCAATTTTCTGAGGAACCTCCAGATTGATTTCCACTGTGCTTTTACCAGTTTTCAGTTCTACCAGCAATGAGACAGTATTCCTCTTTCTCCACATCCTCGCCAGCATCTGATGTCACCTGAGGTTTTGATCTTATCCATTCTGACTGGTGTAAGGTGGAATCTCAGGATTGTTTTGATTTGCATTTCCCTGATGACTAATGACTTTGAGTATTTCTTTAAGTGCTTCTTAGCCATTCGAAATTCCTCTGTTGTAAATTCTCTGTTTAGTTTTATACCCCATTTTTTGATTGGATTGTTTGGTTTCTTGGTGGTTAGATTCTTGAGTTCTTTATATATTTCGGTTATTAGCCCTCTATCAGACGTGGGGTTAGTGAAGAGTTTTTTCCCCTGTCAATAGGTTACAGATTTGTCCTGTTGGCTATGTCCTTTGCTTTAAAGAAGCTTTCTAGTTCCATGAGGTCTGATTTATCAATTCTTCATCTTAGAGCCTGAGCCACTGGAGTTTGGTTTAGGAAATTTTCCCCTGGGCCAATGAGTTTGAAACTCTTTCCCATTTTCTCTTCTACTAGATTCAGTGTATCTGGTTTTATGTTGAGGTCCTTGATCCACTTGGACTTGAGCTTTGTATAAGGTGACAAATAAGGATCTATTTTCATTTTTCTACATAAAGATTGAGTTAAACCAGCACCATTTATCTGTCTACATGAGCATGAGAATGAAAGTATTCACTGCAGTTTTGGAAATTTACCAGTTGCTCCAGCATTGAAAACAATGTATACATACCATGCATATCCTTTTGGGTCTTCATGTCCCCAAGCAAATATCAACTGCTTTCTTGGGAGAGACTAGGGCAGATTCCATGGGCCCCTTTGTTGTTCATTACTCAATGTTTATTGACCTGGTCTCATGTATTCCCTATGAAGTAATAGTAGCTGCTGTAGGTACTTGAGGGCATTCTCCATGTTGTGCCAAGAAAACAGCATTTCATGAGTTCCCTACCCATCATTTGGCTTTTACACTCATTCTGCCACCTTTCCCTCAATGTTTTTGAGCTTTGAGGGGGATAATAAAGATGTTTCTTGACAGATAGGCATTCAACACTCATTTATTTTCAGCATTGTGATCAGCCATGATTGTTTTCATTAATGTCAATTCACTGCAGATGAAGAGGAGGACAAGGAAGAAATAGAGGAGACAGAGGAGGAAGAGAATATGAAGGAGATGCATATGTAGCAGAGAATGGTCTTATTGGACATCAATGGGAGGAGAGGCCCTTAGTCCTGTGAAGGCTTGATACCCCAGTGTAGGGGAATTTGAGGCCAGGGAGGTAGGAGTGGGTAGGTGGGTGGGGGAATACCCTCATAGAAGCAGAGGCAGGGGGATGGGATAGGGAGTTTCCGGAGGGTAAACTGGGAAAGGGGATAACATTTGAAATCTAAATTAAAAAAAATATCCAATAAAAGGAAAAATTAAAATAAGGAGATGGAAGAGATGGAGGAGGAGGATATAGCAGAGGGGGATGAGGAGGATGAGTAAGCTTCTCTAACCAAGGCTAAGGGCAGCACTAGTCTATAGATATAAGCATACACGTTTGGAAGACAGTTTGGCAATATACATATTTAGAAAAGTAGAAGGAGTAGATTTGCCCTTAGGGTCTATGGCACTTCCAGTAATGGACCTTTGACCATTTTTTTACTATCAAGCATTAACTACCTCCTATGGAGTAGGTCTGAGATCCAATCAAAATACCGTTGGTTACCCGTAGCACAGCCATATCACTGTTGCACCAGTGGGAAGATCTTGTTTGATGGGTTGGTATTTTGGACAATTTATATTTCTTTTTGACAATTACATTTTTAGATAGTTTATAAATTAGTAGATTTTAATATGTTTTTTAAAAAAATACTTAGCTATGGCTGACCTTCCCACTCATACCCACCTTTCTTCACCCCTGCTCCCTTTCTTGTTTTAACTTTTCTAGCCCTAGTAGTATACTCACCTGCTTTCATATCACATATTTTGGTACCATCACCACCACATCATCTTCTTCAGATCTCTTTTCCTCCCTACTTCTTCATGCCTACTTTCTTTTTTTTTCTTGGCCTCTATCTATCCTAACTCCAACTTAAGCATAGCAATCTAAAATCCAGATCTAGAATTCATATATGAAACAAAACATAGAACATTTATTTGTCTTTCTGGACCTACGTTTCCTCAGGTGTCAGAGTATTTTGAAGTTGAATCAATTTTTACATAATTTCATAATTTCATTTTTCTATAGCACTGAATAGAATTCCATGTGCAAATGTACCATACTGTTACCACCTAGTATCAGTTGATGTATCTCTAGGTAGATCAATTTCCTAGCTATTATGAACAGAGCAGCAATGCATATGGACATGCAAGTATCTATGTAGTTAAGATGTAAAGTCCTTTGTGTATATGTCAGGAATGACATACCTAGTTCATATGGTAGAAACCTCCACAATGATTTCCATAGTGGCTGTACCAGATTTCACACATATCAAAAATGTATAAGAATTTTCACTTCCCCACATATTCAATAGTACTTGTTGTGGTTTGTATTCTCAACAATGGTCATTCTTACTGCAGTGAGATAGAATCCAAAGTCAGTTGGATTTTATTTCTCTGAAAATTAAGGATACCAACCACTGTCGAAATGATTTGCTACTATTTATTTCTTCTTTTGAGAACTGTATATTCATTTCTATAGTCAAAATTTTATTGTTTGTTTTCTTGATGTTTGGCTTTTCTAGTTCTTTGGACATTATAGATATTAATCTCTGTAAGATGTATAGCTATTCAATGACTGTTCTTTGAGAAAATCTTGCTGAGACATACCTAAGCTGGCCTTGAACTCATGATCTTACTCCCTCAGTTTCCCAAGTACTGAGATGTTATAAACATGAGCCAAAAATCCTGGGAAGTGTTTTATTTTTTTTCAGTCATTTGTTTTGGTAAAATGTTATATTATATGTGATTAATTTGAATTTATTTTATTATCATCACAAATACAAGCACTTAAAATATATATTTTTAGGCCGGATAGACAAATACTATGATCAGATGTTAGATTAATTATAAATAAATAAATCTTGGTAGTGGGTTTGCTACCTACTCCAATGGATTATGTTCCTGAATGAAAGATACACACATACACACACACACACACACACACACACACACACACACACGAGCATTATATTTTGATATGCCTTAAACAGCATAATAGCTGGTCTACTGATGAACCTCTAGTACCTCCCAATTCCAAGCTTTTAAATTTTGTGTTCTCTCTTGGCTGCCCTGGACCCAGTTGGGTAGCTCTCTGGCTGGCACTCTACAAGCTCCTTCACACTCTCCTGGCATGATGGGACTCCCTTCTCCTTCCTCTTCCTCCCAGTCCTATGCTCAGGAATCTGAAAATCCCACCTGTCTGTCCTCTCCAGCTATTGGCTGGTAGCATCTTTATTTACCAATCAGAACCAACTCGGGGCAGGTCCCCAGATGCTACATGCAGACATGCAAACAGTTTTGGAGGGGGACATAATTAGAATTATAATACATGTAGCTACAATAAAGTTATTATTGGATCCCTTTTCTATTTTCTATTGGGTAATCTATTTCATTTTTATTGTGGATTCAGTAAAGATAAATATGGTTCTATATATAAATACTGATTTAAGGTCCTCTAGAACAGGGATTCCCAATCAGTGGGCCATGCCCCCTTGAGGTTCACACAACTCTTTCACAGGAGTTACATATCAGATATTCTGTAATCAGATATCTACATTAAGATTCGTAAAAATTGCAAAATTACAGGTATGAAGTAGTAATAAAATAATTTTATGGTTGGACATCACCACAATATGAGGAACTGTATTAAAGGGTTTGTAGCATTAGGAAGGTTGAGAACCATTTCTTTAAAGAAACAAAGCCAATAAATTGAATACATATTACAATGAGATTTATTAGATTGGATTTCCTGATGTAATGTAAGTAGTCCAACAATTGCTGCCTTAACACTACAAGAGCCTCAAACCGAGTGGCTGTTCAATCCATGAGGATGGTTCTGGCAGTCCCATCTTGCCATCGAAGGTGTAGAGGATTCCTAGAAGGCTGTTATTCTTCAATCCACATTGGAAAGCAGAAGAAGCTGGCAAAGAAAAGCAACAGCAGCAACAGAGTAGATGAAACATTCATTCCAGGGTAAGTGAGGGAAGTAGGTTTTTTCTTTTGAATTCCTTGTATGTTCATTACATAGGCACATCCCACATTCAGTGTGGGTTATCACACTGCAAACAATACAAATATCAGGTCTAGAAAATCCTTCATAGATGTGCACAGCAGCTTGCTTCTCTTGATTGCAGATCTAGCCAAATAGACAAGACTAAGCACACAATTATATTTCTACATGAGCTGCAAACACTTTTTGATAAGTTGTAGCTTTTTTAATCTCTAAAGAATTCAAAATTTTAGAAACAAATGTTTAATATTAACATAGTAGAATTTTTCAATATTTTATACTTTCAATACTTCCAATGTTTAGCCTCCTTTTACACTGATGAGTGAGCATATTTAGATACTATGTTCTAAAAGACTTATTGTTTTAAAAGTTATATATAGCTCATTGTACTATAAAATATATTTCACTATTAGATGCAAGATAGTGGATAAGTTTCATTTTATCCATTTTGATTCCCAAAGGACACAACATCTTTTATAGAAAATTTCTTTGTCTTACTGTTATGGTTTATACATGCTTGGCCCAGGGAGTGGCACTATTTGAAGGTGTGAACTTGTTGGATTAGTTGTGTCACTTTGGGTTCTAATATGTTTGTCCTAGCTGCTTGGAAGCCAGTCTTCTATCAGCTTTCAGATGAAGATGTAGAACTCTCAGCTCCTCCTGCACCATGCCTGCCTGGTGTCTAACTCTGGCCTTGATGATAATGGACTGAACCTCTGAACCTGTAAGCCAATCCCAATTAAATGCTTTTTTTACAAGAGTTATCTTGGTCATGGTGTCTCTTCACAGCAATAAAACCTTAACTAAGACACTTGCTATGCTTTTCTCTTTACTGGAATCAGAAATGCTATATGAGTATATTTGAATGTGATTGGTCTACTGTATTTTATTGTTGTTTAATACTATTATGGATTATGTAATACTGCAATGCCATATATTGTTGTTGTTTATTGCCTCAATCCTACCTTCATGTATGATGTGTGGAATGATGTTCTTTCTGGATAACTTTTAATGAGATCAACACAATCCTCTTCTATTCCTAGTTTGCAAAGACATCAAAGATGCAATGATCACATACTTTTTTTTCCTTATTCTGATAATATGATGAATCACATTTTATTTTCTAAGGTTCACACCAATAATGTCACCATCTTAACATGGCATGCCATGAAACCTCATGCTTTTCTTATATATTATTAGCTATTTTGACTAAGAGAATCTTTCTTCAGATGTGAGATGATATTTAGGTGTTTAGTTACATAAGCTACTGATGGTGTGGCATTAAGGCTTTTCTAGACATACAAAGAGTAATAATTCCTGTTTCTATTTTGATGAGAAATTGTAATTTTATTCATTATCCTGACAGAAACTTTACAATTTTTGCCAGTATTATAGTCATGTTTTGCAAATATTTTCTAACTATAAACTTCCCTTGTCCAAATAATTTAAACTTCAGATTCACCTTCCTATTTCATGCTGTCTTTACATAGAATGACATGGAAACAATTAATTGAAAAAAATGATGAACACACATAATTCAAGTACATAAACAAAATAAAATATTTTTATGTCTGTCTATCTTTGGGGGGAATAGAGCTATTAGAGATACAATAAGGCTGCTTTTTTATCTATCTATCTATCTATCTATCTATCTATCTATCTATCTATCTATCTATTTTGTCTTCCGGTCTATTTATTCAGTACCTTCAGTTCTATAAGGTCAAAGATTAGTTTCTTTCTTCAGGTTTCTTTTGGTGGCCATCAAGAAGGAAGTATCAAACAGCTGAGTCTGTGAAGTCTGAGAATTCTGCATTATTGAAAGTTCTGAATACTCTGTCACTCTCTTCAGACACACCAGAAGAAAGGCATGGGATCCTATTACAGATAGTTGTGAGTCACCATGTGGTTGCTGGGAATTGAACTCAGGACCTCTGGGAGAGCAGTCAGTGCTCTCAACCATTGGGAAAGAGAAGTTGTCTCAGATATTTTGGCCATCCTGATAAGCCCTTAGAAACAGTGATCAAGGGAGTGTTCACAGAATTTTGTTTATTGCCTTGACTGTTCTTTGACTATTTGCATCTATTGTATTGCTAGTTCCTCAACCTAGAACTGACCTTAATACTCGCATGTAATTAAAATGGTATAAGAGCAAAAAAGAGGAGGGGGATGGGAGAGGGGGTTTCTAGTAAGGGGAAATGGGGAAAGGGGATGGCATCTGAAATATAAATAAATAAAATATTCCCCCCAAAACCTTCTCTTTTTGGCCTGGAGAGATGGCTCAGTGGTTAAGAGCACCATTTGTTCTTCCAGAGGTCCTGAGGTCAATTCCCAGCAACCACATGGTGGCTCATAACCTTCTGTAATGAGATCTGATGCCCTCTTCTGATGTATCTAAAGACAACATCAGTGCACTCACATACATAAAATAAATAAATCTTTAAAAAAATTTTTTTTAAAAAAGAAAGTTCTGTTTTAAGATCATCATTTGGGTTATTAAGTTCTAGGATAAGTCGAGGACATAAACAGAAAAAAAAAAAAGGAGATGTAGGCCTAGAACAAGGGAACATTTTTGCCTATTTGAAAGGTATCAAAAAAAAAAAAGAAGAAGAAGAAGAAGAAGAGCTTATTATGACACAGGATCAGAGAATTTAGGGTTTTGGAAGATCACTTGAATACAGAAAACAATCAAGATAGTAGTTAGATTTTAGATATGACCAATTGGTGTATGATAGCTGTCCTATGATGTTCTAGGAGCCTATAAAATAAATTTTTAGTTTTTCCTTATATTATTAGGGATCCCTGTTTGAAAAAAAAATGTTAACTACAGTGTTTTACTGTGCATCCAGTCATTTCCTTTAAAAGGAGTATTATAAACAGGTGACAGGGACTTGTACCTTTGTGCTCCACAAGACTTGTTTACTTCCTTTTTGGTGACTTTGGATAAATAACAGAATATGGAAGTAGATGGAGCTCATAGAATGGAGGGAGCTTCCTTCTCTGATTCCTATTCACATTCTACTATAGAGACATAATGGCCTTACATTAGGTACATTAGACCATTCTTTTGATTCCTACATTATAAGCCCAGTTGTAGAATGGCATTATATTTGAACCTTCCAACCTTTGGCAAAATTTCTGTTCTACTAAGTTTGTGTTGGGGTCAAGCAGAGTTACAGAAAAATGTTAACCCTTACCTTTAGATTCTCAGGATCAATCTTGGACTAACTCATGAGTTTGTGTTATAACATGTTGTAATCTATAGAACCCAAGTAGGGAGTCATATACCAGGGCCTCTGGAGTCAGACAGGCATTCTTGCCATCTATTTTCAGAGTCTTCAAGAACATCTAATGGGTTAAAGCTTTCTCTCTCTTAAATTCAACCCAAACATTGTTAGATGAATCTGATTATCAGAGGAATCAGAAACATTGGTTTGGGTCACTAACATTACTCCATTCCATTTATCCTTTCCCTGGTTGGAGTTAATTAATTGTCAATTAGTTGTCTCCCAAAATTAAATTCATATCTAGGAGTAACTCTGATGTTCCTATTTTTACCTCAGTAAAATAAGGTCAGTATTCTAAAAAGCTCTTTAAAAATAAATGTGAAAAATTGTAAGAATTTGAGGACCAGGACTTCTTCTGAAAAACAGTGTTTTCTAGACACAGCAAGGGAGCTGCACTCATAAAATCTCAACAATATAATTTCCTAGAGAAGACCTGAACAAAGACCACATCAGTCAACATGACAACCAAGATGAGGAAAATCTTGCAAGTTCCTACACCTAGATAAAGAAGGGAAAATTGGAATTCTCCATGAGTGAGCCCTCTGATAGATAATCTAATCCTAACTGGTCAGACCTAAAAACAAATACATATGAGCAACATTAAGCAAACGTTATATTTATGAATATACATGTTGTACTTGCTAATTTTATGTCAACTAAACACAAGGTATCATCATTTAGAAAAGATGAACTTTCAATTAAGAAGATGCCTCTGTAAGATTGGTCTGTAGGCCACTCTGTAGTGTGTATATTTCCTTAATTAGTGATTGATTTGGTAAGGACCAGCTCTTTGTCTGTAGTGCTACCTCAGCCTGGTAGTCATGGAGGAAAAAAAAAAAAAGCCTGAGTAAGCTACAAGCGAGCAAGCACATAAGAAATATTCCATGGCCTCAGCATTACCTCTTATCTCTAGTTTCTTAACCTTGTTTCATTTCTTAGCCTGACTTCCCTTAGCAATAGAGTATAACCTAAGAGTTATGAAGTGAAATAAACCTTTCCTCCCCAAATTGTTTCTGCTCATAGTGTCTTATCATAACAATAAAAAGACATACATACACATATACACACACATACACACACACACGAAAACTATATTTCTGTACTCTAATGAGTGCAGCTTGTGGAGGTGGGTTTGCGGGGGGGGGGGGAACATAGAAGAAACTGGAGATATGGGGTAAAAAGAAAATTATGTAAATACAGAACTTATACACAAAAATCTCAAAAATTAAATAAATAAAGCATTTAAATTGCAAAACAGCATGAAAATAAATATATGTAGTGGTTTTAATAAGAATGGTCTCTATAGGCTCATAGATTTGAATACTTGGTTACCAGGGAGTGACACTATTTAAAACAATTTGGAGGTGTGGCCTCCTTGGAGGCAGTGTGTCTCTAGGAGTGGGCCCAAGCCAGGCCCAGTGGCTCTCTTCCTGTCCACTGATACAGCTCTAAAACTCTCAGTTACTTTTCCAGTACAATATCTGCCTATATACCTCCATGCTTCATGATGACAGTAAAAAAAAAGTCTAAAAGTTTAAGCAATCTTCAATTAAATGTTTTCCTTTATAAGATTTGCCGTGGTCATAGTACCTATTCACAGAAATAAAACACTAAGACAGAAGCTGGTACCAGAAAACATGGTATTGTTCTAACAGTCCTGACCATGCTTCTTGTCTTAGGAATGTGGACTTTGGTGCTTTGGATGAGGAAAATAATTGAATTATTTAAGCAGGGCGTAATGGGACATATAGCAGGAAATGTGGAAGACTTAAATAATGTAGATTATGATGGCCCAGCTCAAAAGGTTTCAAAGGAGAAGAATAATAGTATGTGGCCTAGAGACCATTCTTGTGATATTTTTGACTAAGAATGTGACTGCTTTCTGCCTTTGTCAAAACTAGAAAGAAAACAAAACAAAATCTGTCTAAGGCTAAACTGAAGAATCTTGGAGTAATGATATTGGTAGAAGAGATTTCAAGAAAGTCTAGTATTGACTATGTCATATGGGTTTTAGTAGCCAGTCTTATGCAGATCTATAATGAAAAGGAACAAGCTGAGCAAGGAAAATATAAAATATGCAGATTTTATAGAAAAGGAGCATCAGGAAGAATAATGAAGCTAACACCATTGCTCAATAAGATGAAAGGGTTTTCTGTGTTTGTTTGTTTATTTGGTTGATTTGGTTTGATTTCTAAGCCCAATTAAAGGGAATAAACTGAGGGGTTATATCAGGACAAGAACCCCACCCAGTTAAGCTTTCTACTTATAAAAATGAATTGAACAAAAGTTTAAGCAGTAAAAAAGAAACATAGAAGACAGAGAGATGACAAAAATATTTTTGAATGAGTGGGGGGCCATGTTCCAGATCTAGCAAGATGCAGAACTTGGCAACTTTGGCCTCAGGGCCCTGGCTTGAGAGTCAAGGATACAAGATTCAAGGATACAAGAGTCAAGGATGTGGAATCTCCACTGCTAAGAAAATCTGCTTAGGCCAGACATGTATCAGGGGTGTCCCTACATGAAGATCCAGAGAGGTCATTACATGAAGCTGTGAAGATAAAGCCTGGATTGCATTTGATCCCCAAGATGTTGGAGATGCCAGAGCCATGAGAGAAATGCCAAGGAGATATATAGACTATGTGGAAGCAGCCCAAGAAAGAGAAGTATTTTGCTGTCAATAAAGCTGAAAGAAGTTGAAGAGCTGAAGACTGCTTTGGCTTCATACATGAGGATACAGAGTTTGTAGTTTGCCCTGCTGGTTTTAAGTCTTTCTTTGTTCCAATATTTTTTCACTATGTTCCCTTAGAACCTTTTGAATGGTAATATACATTCTGAGCCACTGTCTGTTGGAAGTATGTGATCTATGTTTCAATTTTAATTTTATGGGGGATTAGAATTAAGAGATTGCTTTTAGCCTCACAAGAGACTTTGGACTTTTTAAAAATTTATTTATGTACTTATTTACTTATTCACTTTACAGCACAATAATAGGACTTCTCTGCTCCCAGCACCCCTTCATGTAAGTCCTCCTGAATTCAGGACTTTGGACTTTTAATGTGTTGGGACTGTAATAGACTATGGAGAGTTTTGAAAATGTACTATGGGGACGTTTGAAGTGTGACAATTATAACATATTCCCCATGGGATCCATGTATCTTTAGACACACCTGGCAATGGCTGACCACTCCTGAACACTAGAGATGTGGGAAGAAAAGAAGAAAGAAAAGACAGGAAAAGGAAAGGTGCCTTTGTGTTAGCACTGTTTCATATTGAATGTCTTTGTTAAATCAGACAGAAAAGTTCATGAAAATTTTGTCTGTGCCTCCTGAATAGGCTGTGTCAAATGTTATAAGCTGGGATCAGAGTTCAGGGACCACCTAGTAAATATTCCTGGGTCAAAGAACAATACCATGAGTATACAGCAAGGGAATAGAAACAAAGACAGTTCATCATGGGAAAAAAAAAATCACCCCTAAGAATGGAGTGGGCTAGTGATCTAGGGAGAACACTCCAAAGCACTGGGTTAAAAGCTTACACATTTCTCTAGATCTAATCTGATTCTTGTTTGTGGACACAAGCCTGTCACAGAAATGCTCCTTTTGTTAATGTAGCTCAGCTTTCTAGTCTTTGTTGTTAACTTTCTTCTTTCATGTGTTGAACTTGATGTCCTTGCTCTCTCCTGCCATATGGTCAATGTTGGTAAAAGTCTAATGAGTACTTGAAAATAATATTTATTTTGCATTTACTAAAAGCACTGCTCTATATACTGACCTTTCTCTCAATGTAGTTATTCATTTTGTTTAAATATTATTCAATTTCTTACTCTTCTTTGCCTATTTTTTTTATTAAAGGAGAGAATTTTTATTACTGAAAGAAGAGTACCTTTCAAATGTGTCTTGAATTAAACCATTTGCCTTTCTTCTGACAGTCTTTGCATTGAAGTCTCAGGTCTGATTTAGGAGCATACACATTAAATGGGTTATTGAAATTTTAACTTTATGGGTAACTCTACCCACACCTAACTATTGCCTTGAACTCCAGATTCATCAATCCAAATGTCCTTTCAGCATCTAGACCTATAATCATCCAAAACTCAGATGCCCAGATGCCAGCAGCAAAACACAGTAACAGCTAGAGCAGTGTCTCCATTAGAGACCACCCAGCTTACAATATCACAGTAGCTTAAGAAGAAAAGACTTTAAAACAAACTTTATGAATATACTAGAGGTCCTTCATAGAAAAATGGCGAAAAATCCCTTAAAGAAATATAGAACACAAACAATATGGAAAGCTGAATAAATGCCTTTTAAAAAGTCAGAAAAATACAAGTTAAAGAAACTGGAGAAAATGAATGAATCACTTAAAGAAATCCAAGTAAACACAAGCTAAGAGTTGAAGGAAACAAATAAGAGTGTTCAAGACCAGAAATTGAAAATAGAATCAATAGGGAAAACACAAACTAAGGGAATTCTGGAAATGAAAAATTTAGGAGCGCAAACAGGAACTACACAGACGAACTTTGCCAACAAAATACAAGAGATCAGAGAGAAAAATCTCAGGTGTTGAGGACACAATAAAAGAAATGGATACATCACTTTCAGAAAATGTTAAATCTAAAAATCTTCTGACACAAAACATCCAGATAATCTGAGACACTATGAAAAGACTGTAGGGATAGCCCTCTTTCTTCTCTGCCACCGCCATGCTATCCGAGACTGAGGAAGTCCCGGATCAGTAAGCACCTCAAGCACCCAGGAGGCTGTGGGAAGGCTGGAGGCATGCACAACCACAGGATCAACTTTGACAAATATCCAGGTTAATTCAGGGAAATTTGGTATGAGGCAAAACCACTTAAAGAGTAACCAGAGCTTCTGCCCACCTTTCAACCTGTATAAAATTATGGACGTTAGTCAGCGAGCAGACACGGATCAATGCTGCAAAAAACAAGACTGGGGCTGCTCCCATCATTCATGTTGTTTGATCAGGCTACTACAAGGTTCTGGGGAAGGGAAAGCTCCCTAAGCAACCTGTCATCATGAAGGCCAAATTCTTCAGCAGGAGAGCTAAAAGGGAGATTGGGGTGTGGAGGTGACTGTGTTCTGGTGGCTTAAAGCCACTTTGGAGGTTAATTAAATACTAACATTAAAAAGAAGGAGGAGGGGGAGGAAGAAGAAGAAGAAGAAGAAGAAGAAGAAGAAGAAGAAGAAGAAGAAGAGGAGGAGGAGGAGGAGGAGGAGGAGGAGGAGGAGGAGGAGGAGGAGGAGGAGGAGGAGGAGGAGGAGGAGGAGGAGGAGGAGGAGGAGGAGGAGGAGGAGGAGGAGGAGGAGGAGGAGGAGGAAGAATAGTAGAAATAAAGGAAGGAGGAGAAACTCAGTCCAAAGGCTGGGAAAATGTTTCAACAAAATTATAAAAGAAACTTTTTCTAACCTAATGAAGGAGATGCTTATATAGGTACGAGAAGCATGCAGAACACAAAATAGACTAGAATGGAAAAGAAAGTCCCTTTGACACATAATAATCAAAACAATAAACATACAGAACAATAACAACAAACAAATATTAAAAGTTGCAAAGAAAAAACCAAGTAGAATATAAAGGCAGACACATTAGAATTACAGTTGACTTTACAATGAAGACTCTAAAAGCCTGGACAGATGTACTGTAGACTCTAAGAGGCCACAGATGCCAAGCCAGATTACATTTAATCACCATAGATGGAGAATATAAGATATTCCATGATGAAGTTAAATTTAAACAATGTCTGCCCACAAAGCCAGCCCTCCAGAAGGTGCTAGAAGGGAAACTCCAACCTAAAGGGGTTAACAATATCCATGAAAACACAGGGAATAAACAATCTCTTACCAGTAAATTAAAAACGGGGGAAGAAATTTTTCTCTTCTCTTCTCTCTCTCTCTCTCTCTCTCTCTCTCTCTCTCTCTCTCTCTCCCCCTCTCTCTCTCTCTCTCCCCCTTTCCACCACCAACAATACGATCACCACCAACAAAACTTGATAGATTACCTGAAAGTTCTAGAACAAAAAAAGAAGCATCACACCTCCTAGGAGAATATAGGAAAAAAAAAATCAAACTTAGGGCAAGAATCAATAAAATAGAAACAAAGAGAACAATTAAAAAAATCAATGAACCAAAGAGTTGATATACTTAGAAAAATCAACACAGTTTTCAAGTTGGACAAACCCTTATCCAAATTAACTAAAAGGTAGAGAGAGAAGATCTAAATGAATAAAATTAGAAATAAAATGGGCAAAATAACAAGAGACATGGTGGTTCCAGAGAATTACAAGGACATACTTTAAAAACCTGCATTCCACCAAATTGAAAAATCTAAAAGAAATGAATAATTTTCTTGATAGGCACCACTTCTCAAAGTTAAATCAAGATTAGATAAGCAATTTTCTTACACATCTAACCCCTAGTGAAATAGAAGCAGTCAGTAAAAGTCAATCAACCAAAACCAAACAACAAACAAAAATACCAAACCATAGGACTAGATGGATTTAGTGCATAACTCTACTAGATATTCAAAGAATAATTGTTAATATTTCTCATAAGATTCCACAAAATATAAACAGAAGGAATGTTGACCAATTCATTTTATAAGTCCACAGATACCTAAACCACATAATAGTCCAACACAAAAGAGAATTACAAACCAATATCTCTTGTGAACTTAGATGCAAAACTATTCAATAAATACTCACAAACTGAAATCAACACATCAAAAAGATCATCTACTATGATGAAGCAGGCTTTATCTCAGGAATTCAGGGATAGAGCTATCCCTGACATGAAAATCAGTAAATGTAATCCAACACATAAACAAACTAAAAGAAAAAAAATACATGATCATCTCATTTGATGCAGAAAAGACCTTGGACTAAATCCAACTCCCTTAAGGATAAAAGTCCTGAAGAGATTAGGGATACAAGAGACATACCTAAACATAATAAAGGCAATTTACAGCAAGCCTGTTGCCAACATCCATTTCAACAGACATAATTTCAAAGTAATTCCACTAAAATCAGGAACCATCTACTCGTTCCATCGCTATTTAATATAGTACTTGACATTTTGGCTAGAGCAATAAGACAACTGAAGGAATACAAATCAAGGAGATGCAAACTGCAAAGGAAAAAGTCAAAGTATAGTTATTTGAAGATGATATGATTATATACATAAATGATTCTAAAACTTCCACCAGGGAACTCCTACAACTGATAAACACTTTCAACAAGAAGGCTGGATACAACTGAAAAAAAAATCAGTAGCCCTTTTATATATAAATGCCAATTAAACAGAGAAAGAAATTAGGGGGGGGGAAAGACCTTTCACAATAGCCTCAAATTATATAAAATGTTGAGGAAACTCTAACTTAGCAAATGTATAAAAAAAGCCTTGTATAATAAAAATTTCAAGCATTTGAAGAAAGAAATTAAATAAGTTACCAGAAGATAAAAACATCAATGCTCACGGATTGGTAGGATTAGCCTAGGACAGATAGTCATCCCACCAAAGCCAATCTACAGATTCAATACAATCCTCATCAAAATTCCAACACGATTCTTACAGACTTTGAAATGACAATTTTCAACTCCATATGAAAATAAAACACAAAAATAAGGTAGCTAAAAGCAATTCTGAATAATAAAAGAATTTCCAGAGGTCTAACCATCCCTGAGTTCAAGTGGTACTAGAGAGATTCACTAATGAAAACTGCATGATATTCACACAAAAAGAGGTATGATCTTCAATAGAATTGAATTGACATCCCATGTGGGGAAGAAATCTCGCGGGCTGGGGGGGGGGGGGGGGGGGGAGGGAAGAGGGAGTCTGGCGTCTGGCATCAGGGTCCCGGGCGGGCTTCCCACACTGCCAGTGGAGGGTCCCACATTGATACAGCTGCCGCGGGCTGGCGGTGGGCGGCTCAAGTTTCCAAAGGCTGGGAACCTGGCAGTGGCAGATCAGGCAGATCAGGCAACATGTGGAGTCCGGTTTTCCAAAGCTTTTATTGTTCATGGCATGGAAATGGATGTAGGTGGCACGTACTTCCGCCCCCAAAGGCCAGGGGAGCCTAATTTTATAGAGAGGGGAAAAAGGGTAGGGAATAACTTAATTAGCTATGCCCCTGGTCTTTAGATAACTCATTAATATTTAAATCTCTGGAGGTGGAGACCTCTACCTGTGCTACCTGATTGAAGGTTGCAGGTTAAATGGAGTTACCTTGTCCAAGGCCCAACAATCCCAGACAAAATTCCACATACATAGGGACATGTAGTTTTTTTTGTTTGTTTGTTTGTTTGTTTTTTTTTTAATAAAGAAGCTAGAAATAGACACGGGGGGGGGCACAGCATTTTCAACAGATGGTACTGTTCTAACTGGAACTCAGCTTATAGAAAAAATGCAAACTAATCTATATCAATCACCCTTCACAAAACTCAAGTCCAAGTGGATCAAATACCTTAACATAAAACCAGATACATTAAATTTAATAAAGAGAAAGTAGGAATAACCTTTAACTTAATTGGCAAAGGAGGTAACTTTCTGAACAGAACACCAATAGCATAAACAGTAAGACTGACAATAAAAGGGACCTCATGAACCTGAGAAGCTTCTGTAAGGCCAAGAAGACAGTCAATTGAATAAAGTGGCAGCCTATAGAATGGGAAAAAGTTTTGACCAACACCACATCTAATAAAGAACTAACATCCAAAATACATAAAGAATTCAAAAAAACAATTTAAAAATGGAGTGCAGAGAATTCTCATCAGAGGAAACTCGAATGACCAAGAAACAATTGAATGTTCAACATCCTTAGCCACCTGAAAACACAAATCAAAACTACTGTGAGATTCTTTCTTACACCATAAAAATGGCTAAAATCAATGACACTAGTCACAGCTCATGCTGGCAAGAATGAGGGATAATGGGAGCACTCCTCCAGTGCTGGACAGAGTGTGAACTTGTACAGCCACTTCAGAAACCAATTTGGAGGTTCCCTAGAATGTTGGGAATTGACTGACCTCAAACCCAAATATGACACCCTTGGGCATGCTCCATCCTATGACAAGGACACTTGCTCAACTATGCTCATTATAGTTTAAGTTTTAATAACCAGGAACTGGAAACAACCTAGATGCTCCTCAACAACGACTGGATCAAAATGAATAAAGAAGATGTAGGACATTTACACAATGGGATATTACTCAGCTGTTTAAAAGAATTAACATCATAAAATTTGCAGGCAAATGAATGGACTTATAAATTATCCTGAGTGAAGGAACCATACCCAGAAAGACAAAAATGATACATATACACTTATAAGGGGAAATTAGCTATTAATTAAATAACTAAGCTGTGAATGGTAGACCAAGAGAGGTTAGGAAAAGAAGAGAGCCCTAGTGGGGGACCATGAATCTCCCTGAGATGGGGAAATAGAATAGATTTTCTCAGTAGATTAGAAGTGGGTAGGTACAGGAGCTAGGGGATATGGTAGGAAGAAGAGGAGGTAGATAAAAATAATAATATAAAAACATCTTCAAAAGATGACTGTATTTTTTTTCTCTTTCTCATGCCCATGTAGTTTCAAACAGTGATTATGCAGGAAGAGTATCAATAAGTATCTACTGAACATTCTCAGAATGAGAAGGATTTTAAAGGTAGTACAGTTGAGGAGTTGAAAGAATTTTTTTTTTTTTTTTGTATTTGTCAATATTACTCTTGACGGTGTGAGGCTAATGATAAAAACAAAAAAAAATGGGTATATGAAAATAATTCTACCTAATAGTTGGTGCCCATTTGACCCACATTTATGACACTGAAAATGAATAGAAATTGAATGCCATGAAGGTGTAAAGAATGCCAATTACATTTCTTTTTAAGTTTGTGCCACTTACTGAGGTATGAAAGGCTACTTATTAGCAGGGAAAGCTGTGAGATCCAACTTGGAAATATTGATCCTGATGTAGGCTAGCTATACTCAAGTACATAAATCAAGGTTTGACTGTATATTGGGCCAACAACACATTCATGTTCATTTCAAAACTTCAATTTTGGCTGAGAATGTTTTCTAATTCATAGTGCCCTTTTTCATGCTTAGGTCTAATTGTCTTGGTATATAGCCTCCAAGCTTGGGCAGGGTTGGAGATATATTTGATAGTATTCTGGGAACTTAATGTACGTACCTGGAAAGGACACTGTGCTTAAGAAGAAAGTATAAAATGAAATGAAATGAAATGGATCAAGGACCAATAATAACATTGAGAGTGTAGAATCTGCGAAGACAATAAAGATAGATCTATTGCTATTAAAGACAAAAAGGGAGACAATGATTCCTACATTTTAATATAAAAAGATAAGAAATGATTCCAATTTGGCAGAGCCTAAACATAATTCAATGTCAATGAGTAGTATTAACATTTTTCTTAGTCTATGGTCCTACTGTCTCTTCCAAAATATCCTTCTCCAAGACAACATGGACATATTATTAACAGAAAGAGATTGGAACATGGGGAAAATGAGAGAGCAGAGGGTGCTGAACCAGGCCTGATCTAGAAAGAAAAATTATTGTTACTTTTTAGCAAAATACATCGTGAGGCTATCTGGGCAGATGTGAATTTTATAAGCTAGTAAGGCTGTATAGTTTGCAGCCTTCCAGAGACACTGAACATCTACAGCCAACAATATAATGCCAAGAATTTAGCAAAGTATTTACAAATATGACTCACAGATAATATTACATTGTACTGGCTTGGCTCTCAATTAAGTCAGGGTTCTCACATCTACTATTTTGGTAGGAATAATAGTGGATCCTCATAAACACATTGCACAAACTTCCCAACTTATGAATATGTTACTTTAAACAGAAAGTAGAACTTTGTGCATATAATTAAGGATCTTGACATGGAAATATCACTGTAGGCTATTTCAGTGGTCCCATCCTTACTATAAGGATTTTTATCAACCAGAGGCAGAAATGTCTGAGTAGGAAATAGATTAGAGATGCTCCTGAGGTGGCTTTAAAGATGGAGAGACCATGAGCCAAGGGATGTAAGTTGCATTTAGAAACTGGAAAAGACACTAAACAGAATTCTGCTCTAGGCATCCTGAAGGAACCCAGACTGGATGGCACTGTCTTTAGCCTAATAAGACTCATCTTGAACTTCAGATCTACACAAGTATAAAATGGCAAGCTGAGCAGACTTCAAGTTACGACATTTATCATAATTTTTACAATAGCAATAGGAATTTTGCTCATACTCAGAAACGTAAGCTGATGTACGTTTTTCATGCTCTGAAATTCTTTTCTGAAAATAGTTTCCCAAGTGTCCAGATTCCTGGTTGTGGGCTGTGCCTGAGAAGATACACACAAATATTTTAACAAATTTAGATATTCTTAACTAAAAATGACTGAGAAAGAATCTACAAAAGAATGGCACTGAGTCACAGAGCTAGGCATCATAAAATTGGTAGGAGAGCCCAATTTTCTTACATATTTAGTAGTATTCACTTTTTTTTATACTGGTTTGTTAAAAATGCATAAATGAACCACTCTAAGCTGAGCATAATTTATGGTAAAAATAATATTTCATCTGATCAGGGTAATATTAGGTTTACAAATTATATTACATGGCATTATAATAACGAAATGGAGCTCATAAAATGGGAAGGTGTCTAAAATTTTCTTTTAATTTTATTTAATCTTTTTTTTTAACACTCCAGATTTTATCTCCCTCCCAGTCCACCCTCTGACTGTTCCATATCCCATACCTCCCCAGCCCAAACGCCCCACCTCCATGAGGATGCCTCTACCCTCTACTCCCTACCCCACCACACCTCCCCATTCCCTGGGGCTCCAAGTCTCTCTAGGGTTAGGTGCATCTTCTCTGACTGAGTCCAGACCTGGCAGTCCTTTGTTGTATATGTGCTGGGTGCCTCAGACCAGCTGGTGTATGCTGCCGGGTACAGTGTCTGAGAGATCTGGGGGGTTCAGGTTAATTGAGATCACTGTTTGTCCTACAGGTTTGCGCCCACCTCAGTTTCTTCTAGCTTTTCCCTAATTCAACCACAGGGGTCACCGGCTTCTGTTCACTGGTTGGGTGTAACTTTCAGCTGCTTGTTGGGTCTTTCAGAAGGGAGTCTTGATAGGCCCCTTTTTGTAAGCACTCCATAGCATCAGTAATAGTGTCAGGCCTTGGCTCCTCCCCTTGAGCTGGATTCTATTTTGGGCCTGTCTCTGAACCTCCTTTTCCTCAGGCTCGTCTCAATTTTTGTCCCTGCAATTCTTTCAGACAGGAACAATTATGGGTCACAGTTTTTGACTGTGGGATGGCAACCCCATCTCTCACTTGATGTCCATCTTTCTGCTGGAGGAGGGCTCTACAAGTTCCCTCTCCCCACTGTAGGGCATTTCATCTAAGGTTTCTCCCTTTGAGTCCTCAGAGTCTCCCACCTCCCAGGTCTCTGGTACAATCATTCATAGAATCAGAAATTCATTCGTTAGTTACTCACTTATCAAGTAAATAGGTGTCTTGGAGGAGCCAAACATTGCTGGAATTACTGAGCCGTCATCATTAGAATAATGAAGATATCTATTTTTACTAACATTAAAAAACAAATGAACAAAAAAACCCCAAACAAACAAACAAAAAAACCTAGCCTTTAATTTCAGAACTTGGGAAGCAGAAGCAAGAAGATTTCAGAGTTCAATTTGGCCCTGGTCTACAGAGTGAGTTCCAAGACAGCAAAGGTTACACAGAGAAACCCTGACTCGAAAAAAGAAAAAGGAGGAGGAGGAGGAGGAGGAGGAGGAGGAGGAGGAGGAGGAGGAGGAGGAGGAGGAGGAGGAGGAGGAGGAGGAAACAAAAACAAACAAGCAAACCAACACTAGCAACAAATGTGCAAACACTAGTTTTTGTTCCTCCCCTCCCACACTCTTACCCACTCTTTTCTTCCCTTATTTTCTGTCAGTTCCTCAAGCCGATTTTTCATTTTTATGTTACTATGACCTTCTGTTTTATTATCCTTTTCTGGATTTCCTGTCCCCACTCATGCAGTCTCCTTTCTAGTATCACAGTCTATATCAACTCTCAGAACCCATATTCACATAAATACAAACATAAAAATTATGTTATGATCCACATATTTGAAAGAACAGAAATATTTTTTTTTTGTCTGTCTGAGACTGGGTCATCTCAACTAACACAGTATTTTCCAATTCTAACCATATTCCTGCAGATTCCATGATTTCCTTTTTATTTGTAGTTGAATAAAATTCTATTGTACATATATGCTACCTTTTTGTTATCTGTTCTTGTGTGTGAACTTTGCAGCAATAAATATGGATGTACAAGAATCTCTATGGTAGGACATAGAGTCCCTTGGGGATATACGCAGGGGTGATATGGCCAAGTTATATTGTAGTTGTACTTTAATTTTTTGAGTCACCTCCATACTAAATTCAATATTAATTGAACTAGTTTACATGCAACTAGTTATGGTGATAATGGTCTTATTATTGTAGAAAGGACCTACAAGAGTTCCTAAGGAGGTACTATTTAAGTTTACACCTAAATAAAAAGAAGAAACAAACCATTAGAACATTCCAGGTAGGGAGAAGAGCCAGTGAGTCAGGAGGCAGTGCCATCACATTATAGAGCACAATGCACTAAGATAGACATGAATGTAAGTTTTGGTTTGTTGAAAATTGGATACTTCATGTAAAGTAAGTTATGCATCTGAGACTGAGTCATGTTATATCTAAAATGGGATGAGAAGTATCCTTCACTGAATTATGGTAAAGACCTAATTAGTTTTATTTATTTTATTCTATTAAATAATACTTGTGGAAATGCTTAGCACAGACTGGAGAGCCCAACACTTTAAACTCTTTCTTTGAAGAAAAGGATATATAATGTTCACCTATGCATGTCTATTTTGAAGGCACCTTCCTGGAAGGTTTATAGAAAACTGCAGTCAGAAGTCACTTGGGGACTTGTACTAGCTAGTTTTTGTCAACTTGACACAAACTAAAGTCACTTGGGAAGAGAAAGCCTCAATGAGTCATTGCCTCCATCAGATTGAACTGTGGGAATGTTTTGGGTCGTTTTCTTGATTAATGGTTGATGTGGGAGGGCCCAATCCACTGCAGATGGTGCCATCCCTGGGCAGGTGGTCCTGGGTTGTATAGGAAAGCAAGTTAATAAGCCAGTGCTTTTCTGTAGCCTCTGCTTCAGTTCCTGCTTCCAGGTTCCCTTACTTGAGCTCTCTCCTCTGTATCCCTCAGTGGTGTATTGTGACCTGAAAGTGTCAGCCAGATCACCCCTCTCCTCCTCTAAGATTTTGTTTGTTTGTTTGTTTGTTTGGTTGGTTGGTTGGTTGGTTGGTTTGATGGTTTGGGGTTTTAGGGAGTTTGTTTGTTTGCTTGTTTTTATTTGTGTTGTTTTTTGTTTGCATTGCATTTTGTTTTTTGGTATTTTATCACAGCAAGAGAAAAACAACTAGGACAAGGAGACTCACAAACTATTTGCACTTATGAGAAGTGATTGAACATTGAAATGAGGTGAAAGTCTTAGGGACCACATCTCTACACAGAAGCAAGACCTTTGAGGTGAAGATGGGGGCATAGAAAAGTAGTTGATGCTGATCAGGCGCCCAGCATCATCAAGGAAAATAGCAAAATTTTGACACTTTTCAACTCTAATTTCTCAGTCTAAGAGCAATATCTTCCTTTGGTTATTTTCCCAAGCCAACTAATTAAAAATGTCTTCTCCCGGTGAGAAAACATGATTGACAGCCACCATCTCTTAAACTTACAGCTGTTAAACAATGTGTTTCTTTTATTCTAACATTTGCACTAAGAATGGATGGACTGTCATCACTCTGTAAAATTATTTGAGCACAGCTTTGTACATGGTGTGATGCTTTCCTAAGCCAATCTAGGACATGAATATCAAGCCCTCCACAGTGAGCTGGCTGGGTCAGCCACAGCAGTAAGCAGGATAATTACTTAATACAGTGAGAGATCACTGTGTTACATGGAAACACCATCAGGAGGCAGTCACAAGGCTTTCCCTAGGAAACCAGCAGCTTTTCCTAGGAGATATGCCTAGAGCAGCTCTCTGGAGGGAACAGAAAAATCTGGACTCCAAGTAGGAGGAAAGGGGATTGTGGTAGTTTAAATGAAAATGGCTTGATAGGTTCATAGAGACAGCAAGATTAGGAGGTGTGGCCTGGGTGGAATAGGTGTAGCTTTTTTGGAGTAATTGTGTCCCAGTCACTTCTTACTGCATGTGGATCCAGACATAGAACCTCTCCAGCACCATGTCTGACTGCATGCTGCCATGCTTCCCACCATGACAATAATGAAGTAAACCTCTGAAACTGTAAGTCCATCCCAATTAAATGTTTTCCTTTATAAGAGTTGCCTTGGTCATGACGTCTCTTTACAGCAATAGAAGCCCTAAGGCAGTAATCACAAATAAATATCTGTAATGTGCCAGATCCTCCACAGGGAGCTATACCAAATGCAAAATTTATTAAAGTTCACATTCTTTTATCTTATAATCCTTGTCTGACTCGTATGATCTGTCTTCCATTCACCTTTCTCACTGAAACCGGCCATCTTGGTACCAGACAATGTCTCTACTATTCAAAGACAAGTCATTGACTTTCTTACCATTGACCTCTCTCTTGGACAATATGATATAGAGAATACCATTTTATTGTTACTTTTTTCTTGCTCTGTATTTATCTCTGTTTCTAGATATTTGAATTTACCTGCCCCTTTGATATTTCAGTCTCCTGAGAGTCACTTTGAGTTCCTTTCATTCTCTTTTTGCATTTTCTCCTGACAATTCCACCATGACCATGGAACCAGATGCTAACCAAATGTTGAACACTCTTCCTGGCACAAATGTTTATGCTTTCTCAAAATTCACATATCCATGGGATATAGATAGGTGAGTGTCATCTTTGTCCTCTCAATAGCTCTGAGTACCAAAAGGACATTTGGCATTATCTGGTCACTTTGCAGCAAAACACAGACTTCCTTAAGTAATTATAATGGATCTAGAGCAATGTTAGATTTGAATCAACACAAATTCTGATCCCATGATAAGGAAAAACACATGTAACTCACTGATTAGCAAACTAGCTTCCCTTGAGCTTTTCAGGTGTTAAGCTCATCTAAGGTCCCCTATAGTTTGTGTATCTTTAGGTTTATCAGAGATGGTTTATATGTACAAAAGAGATGGAAATTCTCATGAATTTATTTTCATCTGCTACTAAAAGAATACACAAAATTTGGATACCTTCATCTTTGCATAAACATTTCTAGCTCTGTAGTATGTTGGTGTGAGAAACATGGTAAACATATTACTCTCTGTGTGTCTCTCTGTGTCTCTCTTTGTCTCTGTCTCTGATTTGTGTATATGCCTCAGGGTCCAATGTATTTATGTCTATGCACATTTGTGGTACAATATGCAGTTACACTCACGCACCCATGTGTGCACATGTAGAAGCCTCCTATCAACACTGAGTGACTTCTTTCACAGCCCATCTAACTTTGGAGGCAGGGTCTTTCAGTGAACCCAGAGATCTGGCTATTCACTGAGTAGCCTGGGATTTGTTTCTCTTCTCCATCAATACTGGCATCACAGTCACATGGCTTGTATGTAAGTGCTGGGAATCCAAACTCAGGTGCTTATATTTATGCAGCGAATACTTTGGCCAATGATCCATCTCCTTGCTCACTGTGTCTCATTCTCAACTGTATACTTCATTGACACTTGTGTATTTTTTTTTTTTTATGTAAAGAACTGTGCTGGCTAATTATACATCAACCTGAAACAAGCTTGAGTTATCTGATAGGAAGGAACCTCAATTGAGAAAATGCCACCATACCATCTGTGGGCATTTCTTAACTAATGTGAATAATTATGGACAGAAGACCCAGCTCATTGTGGGTAATGCCATCCCTAAGCAGGAAGTTTTACTGAGTCCATAAAAAGCCAGGCTTCAGAAGCCATGATGAACAAACCAGTAAGCAGTACTCTTCTGTGTCCTTTGCATCAGATTTTCACCCCATTTGAGTTTTTGCCTGGACTTCCTTCAACGATGGACTACAATGTGGAAGTATAAGCCAAATAAACCCTTGCTTTCTCATTCTTTCAATTATGGTGTTTCATCATAGCAATAAAAATCCTAAAGTAAGACAGAAATTTTGTCTAATTCAGTTGTAGATGTGAATGAGGAAATTAAGATGGATTTTAGCCATAATTCAAAACAAGAAACAACTTTTATTTTTAAACTTCTTAGAAATTCTTATTTAAATAAGATGTCACATTACACAGGGCAGCAACAAGATACCCAAGAGGAATTTTAGTGCCGTTCCACTATTCTCAGCCCATTCAGAATAGCTGAAGCCAGAGTCTGCATACCAGACCAATGAGTCATTTGCAATGAACATTTGCAAACAAAGAAGCGTTGGACAAAAGGGTGTACTGTGGGGCTCACTGTGACACACTACAGTTTCCACAACAAGATTTTGTTTATTTTGTGGGAAATGTTGCAAAAATGAAAAGTGGGTATGAGGGGAGGGGAAGTGAGTAGTATTGGGGTGAATGATGTGAAATCCACAAAGAACTAATAAAGAATTTTAAAAACAGAAGTTTCCCTGATGGAAGCTTTAGGATCATTTACATATATTATTATATCAACTTCAAATAGCTATTCTTTAACCTACACCTTTCTAATTTGTATCCCATAGAGTTGTATCTGTTTAGAATTTGTGTCTCCTTCAGTTGTCTTATTGCTCTAGCTAAAACTTCAATACTATATTGAATAGCAACGGAGAGAGTAGACAGCCTTGTCTTGTTCCTGATTTTAGTGTAATTGCTTTGAGTTTATCTCCATATAATTTGATGTTGGCTATAGGCTTGCTGTAAATGGCCTTTATTATATTAAGGTGTGACCCTTGTACTCCTCTTCTCTCCAGGACTTTTATCCTGAAAGGGGATTGGATTTTTTTTCCAAAGCCTTTTCTTCATCTAATGAGATGATTATGTGAGGTTTTCTTTCATTTTATTTATGTGGTGTATTGCATTGACTGATTGTCTTATATTGAACCATCCCTGCATCTCTAGGATAAGGCTGACTTGATCATGGTGGATAATCTTTTTGTGGTGTTTTGGATTTGATTTGGGAGTATTTTGTTGAGTATTTTTGCACCTATGTTCATAAGAAAAAGTGATCCATAATTTTCTTTGGTGAATCAATACATGGTTTGGGCATCAGAGTATCTGTGGCCTCTTAAAATGAATTGGGCAACATCCCATCTATTTTGATTTTGTGGAATAATTTGAGGAATTTTGACATTAACTTTCATTTGAAATTCTGGTAGAGATGTGCACTAAAACCATTTAGCCCTCGGCATGGGTTTGTTTGTTTTGTTTTAATTTTGTTTTTGGTTTGGTTTGGTTAAAAGTTATAATGACAATTTTTGTTTCACTAGGGTTAAAGGTGTGCTTAGATTGGTTATCTGATCTTGATTTAACTTTGGTAATTGGTTTCTACTGAGAAAATTACCCATTTCTTTTAGAATTTTTTTAATTTGACTGAGTGCATACTTTTTAAAAGTATGTCCTAATGATTCTCTGGATCCTCAGTGTCAGTTATTATGTTTCCTTTTCATTTCTAATTTTATTTATTTGGATCTTCTCTCTTCACCTCTTAGTTAATTTTGATTAGCTTGTTTATCTATCTTGAAAATTGTGTTGTTTCTGCCAACTCTTTGCTTCACTGACTCTTTGTACTATTCCCTTTTTATTCTATTGATTCAGCCCTCAGTTTGATGATTTCTTGCTGTCTGCGCTATTTGGTGTGATTTCCTCTGTTTGTTATTGAGCTCTCGGGTGTGCTGTTAAGTTCCTACTATGAGATATCTTTAGTTGTTTTATGTAGGCCCTTAGTGCTGTGAACTTGCCTGTTCAAGCAGCCTTCATTGTGTCCCTACATTTGGGTGTGTTGTGTGTTCATTTTCATTCAATTCTAGAAAGTCTTTAATCTCTTCATTTCTATCTTGACCTATTTTTCATTCACCAGAGAGTTGAGCAGTTTCCATGAGTTTGTGAGCTTTCTGTTGTTTCTGTTGTTATTGATATCCAGATTTAACCTGTGGTGGTTGGATAGGATGCAGGGTGTTATTTCAATTATCTCGTATTTGTTGAGACTTGCTTTGTATATGAGACTAAACCCGGAGAAAATTCCATGACGCATATTCTTTTGTGTTGGGTGAAATGTTCTGTAAGTATATATTAGTTCCATTTGGTTTATAACCTCTCTTATGTCCAGTATTCCTCTGATTAGTGTTTGTCTGGATGACCTGTCATAGGTGAGAATGAGGTACTGAAGTCTTCCACTATCAGTGGGTGGGTGGGTGGGGGGTGTCACTATGTGATTTAAACTGTAGTAGTGTTTCTTTTACAAACATGAGTGCCCTAGTGTTTGAAGCATAGATGTTAAGAAATGAAATATAATCTTGGTAGATTTTTTTTCCTTAGTAAGTATGTAGTGTCTTTTGATTAGTTCTGTCTTGGAGTCTATTTTGTTAGGCATTAAAATGGCTATAACAGATTGCTTCTTAGATCCATTAACTTGGAATATCTTTTTCCAAACTTTACCTTGAGGTACTGTCTATCTTTCATGCTGAAGTATGTTTCTTGGATGCAGCAGAAATATGGATCCTTTTTTTTCATCCATTCTGTTAGTCTGTGTGTTTTTATTAGAAAATTGAGGCCATTCATATTGAAAGATATCAGTGACCAATGATTGTTGATTCCTGTTATTTTGCTGCTGCTGCTGGTAGTGGTGTTGGTTGAGGGTGGGGTGGGGGTGGAAGTATCTGTGTGTGTACACATGTGTGCGTGGGTGTGCGTGTTGTTTTTGTGGATGTCATTAATCTCTTTAGGTTGGGGTTTTCCTTTAAGCACCTTCTGTAAATCTAGGTTTATAGATAAATATTGTTTAAATTTAACTTTACTATGGAATACCTTATTTTCTTATTTTATGGTGATTAAAAGTTTTACTGTGTATAGTAGTCTGGTCTGGCAACTATGTTATCTTTTTGAGTCTGAAGTAAATCTAGCCAGGCCCTTCTACCTTTTAGAATCTCCAATGATAATTTACATACAATTTTAATGGGTCTGCCTTTATATGTTACTTGGTTTGTTCCCTTGCAGCTTTTAATATTTTGCCTTTGTTCTGTGTGTTTAGTGTTTTAATTATTATGTGCCAAGGGAACTTTCTTTTCTGGTTCAATTGGTGTTCTGTATGCTTCTTGTACCTTTATAGGCATCTCCTTTATTAAGTTAGGAAAATTGTCTTCCATGATTTATTGAAAACATTTTCTGGGCCTTTGGACTGAGTTTCTTTTCCGTCTTTTATACCTATTATTCTTAGGTTTGTTCTTTTTGTGGTGTCCCAGATTTTCTGGGCAAATTTTCTTGGGAATTTTTTAGATTATCATGTTCTTTGACTGATGTCTCCATTTCTTCTATTGCATCTTCAGTGCCTGAGCTTTTCTTTTCCATATCTTGTATTCTGCTGGTGAAACTTTCCTCTGTAGTTCCTGTTCAAATGCCTAAATTTGTCATTTCCAGAAAGAATTCCCTCAGTTTGGGTTTTCTGTAATGATTCTATTTCCAGTTTTATGTCTTGGACAGTTTTGTTTCTTTTCTTATCTTTTATTTTGTGTTTCCCTGGATTTCTTTAATGAATGTATTCATGTTCTCTTTAAAGACCTTTATCAAATTAGTAAAGGCTCTTGTAAGTTCCTTTCCTTGAGTTTCTGCTATGTTCAACTATTCGGGTTCTGCTGTGCTAAGACATCTGGGCTCTAGTGGAGACATATTGCCCTGGCTATTATTGATTATGATTTATTCTGGTGTCATGACAACTGGGTTTGGGATGATTGTAAGGCCAGGTGCTGATTTCTGGATTTGTCTTTGTTGGGTGGATGGTTTTCTCCCATGGTTTCTGTTTTCTCTATGGATTTTTGGAGAGCAAAATGACTAGGTGTTGCCTGTTTTCCTGGTGTGTTGAACGTGTAATGCATCCTGGTGTTAGAAGCTGTAATACTGGGATTAGTTCAGGAGAAGAAAGATTAGAAAAGAAGGTCTTTGTCATCCTTTTAGGATAGGTGGGAGAAGAAAAGAGAACAAAGCAGGTTCCCAGCTACAGAGCTCCAGGTGAGTCTAGAGGGAGTAGATCTCAGAAGCAGTAGGAGAGTTAAGTTTGTGGTCAGCCATCTTGTTGTCCTGGGACAAGTGGTCCTTGTGTTAGCAAGGGGGTGTTTGCTGGATTTGGGATCAGGGACAAGGCAACAAGTGGTAGGAGGGAAGTTAGGAGGGAAGGTTTGTGGCATCCACAGTAGAGTGGGCAGGAGAGAGGGCAAGCTTCAGCCTATTGCAGCAATAGAAAAGAGACTGGGGAATTGGGTCTGGGGAAACAGAGAGAAGTTCTCTACGATGCCTAACTGGTTTTCTGGGAGGCATGGCCTGTGGTTTAACAAGGGGCACCTGCTAGATTTGTAGACTGGGATACAACAATGAGTGGAAGAGGGGATTATGAGCGGATGCTCTGTGGGATCTATGAGAAATATTTGTGGTGGGTGTTTTGTTGCAGCACTAGGGACAAGACTGGAGGGAGGTATCAGGGAAAACAGAGAAAACCAGATTGCTCCATGAGGAGAGCAACAATACCAACCAACCAGAGCTCCCCAGGGTCTCAACTACCAGCCTGGGAGCATATTGGGAGGGACCCATGACTCCATCTGTATATCTAGGGGGAAATAGCCTTGTCGGGCATAGGTGGGAGAGGAGATCCTTGGTCCCATGAAGACTGAACACCAAGTTGGGGGGGGAGGATTCGAGGGTGGGGAGGTGGGAGTGGGGGCTAGGTGGGGGCGCACATCTTCATAGAAGCAGGAGAAGGAGAGATGGGATAAGGGGTTCCTGGGTGGTGAGAAGAATGAGTTAAGGGAATAAAATCTGAAATGTAAATATAATATCCAATACAAGATAAAAAAGAATAGATGTGTATTTTCAACACACATGTGCCATCCCCATTTGAAATGTTTCTTCCAAGAATACCTTATCATTATTTTATTGGCTTATTTCTTCCCAAAAGCTATTTTAAACAATAATATACATTTGCCAACTGACTTTTCTCAGGAGAATTCTGTGATCATAGCCGACACTCTACCACCTAGAGACAGTAGGCCTGATAGAATGACAGAGTGCCTTACAGAAAACCAAATTAAGGTAGCAGTATCCTTTGAGTTAGAACCATTGCCTAAGGATATTATGTACATTTTTCTAGTGGCCAACATGCGCTTTTTCTCCCATTGCTATACTACATATGAGGAGAGTAATTCAAAGCTCTTAGATATTGGGTTCTTGTGACCTGAGTGGCTCTGGTCTTACAAGTCTTGGCTCCAAAGAAGTTGGGGGGAATGTTCACACAAAAAAAAAACCTGACAAACAACCTCATTAAGTTGGAAATTACAGTTTCTCCTCAATAATCTATTGAATATTTTGGCAGAAAATGAAGTTTTCTTCTAACTGGGGTTATTTATATCAATTAACATGAGAACTGGGAAGCTTCAATCAATAAAACGGAAAGGTAGTTATGGCTGAAAGAGTCAGGAAATATGTCTGGAACTCAGAGGATTGCCTCGAGCAGCAATTTCTAAAAATCAAACTCAATAAAGGCAATGACAATTCAACAGAGGCAGAACTACAAAGACCCTGGGTGATAAAAATTTCTCTCTGGTATAGTGAAGCTGACATGTTCCCACAGGCCCATTTTCCCAGCTGGTGACACTTTTTTGGGGAGACAATAAAAATATTAAAGAAATGGACTGAGTGAGAGAAAGTAGGTATGGGAAGTGGTGCCTTTACTGAGTATTTTGCTCTAAGCCTTTCTCTGCCTCTGGATGCTTCCCTGGCCACCATAAAATGAGCATCTATCTCTCTTCCATTACATCTTTTCTGCCATGATTTTCTGCCTTATCACAAACCTATAAACAATGACCCTGGCAACCATAGACTGAGACCTCTGAAACCATCATCCAAATAAATATTATCCTTTTTCAATTATTCTGCTAAAGTATATGTCATAGCAACAAAGTACTAACTAATGTGACCTTAACCCTTCAGAGAAAGAATTCCAGTTCTACCAGGTTCTGGATAAAAGCAAAGAGAACGAAAAATGTGCTACAGAAGAAACTACCCACTTAGTGCAAGAACTAATATCATGATAGCTATGCACATTGTACTTTAATATATTAGCTATACCATCTTTATATATAACTATTTTTATCTGTCATCTGCTTTTCACCTTTCCTCATTTTCCAAAATCAGTATGAATTGGTACCTAAGGCTGCATTTCACATCATAGTCCCCCCAAATGCCCATGGTTAAGGGGGAAGATGCTCTATCATAAGCAGGCACTGAACTCTAAGTTGGGTGGTGTGGATGATAGACATTTTCTTCCTCCTTTTCCCATAAAACAATAGCTTTTATACAGTTAGTGTTATGTGCACATTCAATAAAGACATAGATGTAAGAATCACTAAGGCAGGCTTATCTGTTTGTCTTCAGATACATTGCCTCCCTGGTCATCATGCAGAAAGAAAATCTTGCTAGGAGACTGAAGCAAAGATTGTGTAGCAGCAAAGCTGGAGTCAGATAGGAAGAAACTTTTCAAAAACAGAGTTGGATTGAGAGGAAAGGTTCAGGATTGCAACTTCAGTAAAGCTGTCATATGCAATCATACTGCTGACGACAGAGTAATGAGTGAATATGTCAGCCTAGATGGAAGATTTAGACTTCTCTTTCAAGTCAACTACACTTGACATTCTGAACAAGAGAGATCTGCCCCCTGGAGAATCATGCAGAAGGAGGCTTGTACAACGTACAAGGCTCCTACAGAAGGTGTCATCACAGATGGAGAAAGAATGGGCTTCGAGCCAAGTAGTTCTAGATTGTAATTAAAATCAATCACTCCATAATTGCTTACCTTACTTGCCTGCATTTTGACTTTGAGTTCAATGTTGTGTGAGTTCAAAGCAAGTATTGGATATAAATACTGTGTGACTGCTGGCTTATGAAATTAACATACGGTTAAGACTTGACTTGATGGGTGATGGCACTGGGAGGACAGCCTTAGCATGACAAAAGGGCTTTTTCTCTTCAATCCCAAGCACTGGAGTACTAAGGCAGAGTCCTGGGGCGCTAGAGGTGAACCAGAGAGAGTCTGAAGATCAGATGTGAGCCAAGAAGCCAGATCAAAATAGCAAGAACTAATAGAAAGAATGTCAGAAACAAAGTTAGTTCCATTTAAAAATAAATATAGCCACAGGGTATGCACCAATAGTGCTATTTAGTGATATAAAAGTCACAGAGAATGACAAATCAAACACTAGAAAAGGGGTGGGTAATGATCCCACAGTTGTGAAGGCAGCAGGCTTCCTCAGACCATAGAGCACACAGCTGCTCAGTCCAAGAAAGCAAACCAGACTACAGAGAAGAGGATAAGCCAGCCAGGCAGCAGAGAGAATAATGCTCACTTACCCTAGCCAGAAAATCAAGCAATGTATTTGATGAACCTTGAGCACAGGGCAGCTGCTGGCCTGTGACTTCCCTTGCTCTGTGGTGAAGGCTGGATCTGTAGCTAGTAAGATTTCTGAGCTCTGAGGTTGTATTTGCAGAGGTTGTTCTTAGCTGTAAGAACTAGGAAACACTCCCAGGGCTTCTAGCCTGGTCTCAGGAGTGCCAGAATGGAAGGAATTGCAAGCTCCCTTTCTCACTGGCAAGACACAAAATCATGGTATTGTTTGCAAAGACTCCACTACAGAGTACCTGCATTCTTATATGGATTTCACCCCAGTTCAAACAGCCTGTGAGCTCCTGCTGTTTGTACAGGCCCAGATCCCTGCAGGGAGGAGGGAAGACTTGAGAGAAAGCCACTGAACTCAAAAAGCACACTATTTAGAAGGAAAATGTGACATGTACTTCAATATGTATTAAGAAAATGACTGGGCCACTGAAAACAGGGAGAAATGAGATTACTGTTTCACAAGCTCTTGGTGTAGCTCAGACTGCCTGAAACTGCCCTTGGCAGACTCCATCTGAAAGGCTGTTTGCTTTGCTTTGAATATGATTTGTCTTTCTATACTCACCGTTGGCATTCACCATTTTTCCCATGTGCTCCAGCATTATCCAGCCCTTTAACAAGATCTTAAACTGATGTTTGGAGATCCATCCATCAATGCAAACCCCACATTAGAACTCTACCACAAGGTTCCCATAATCTTGCCCAGGAGCATGAAGCCTGCCTTCTTTCTCCTTTCATTCGCCCTGATGACTCAGGACTCACATCCCAGACTCTCAGAAAATGTTTGCTTCAATGAACTGACCAAAGTCATACTGCATGCTACTTATTCTTACCTTCATCTCTGACTGCTTCCAGAACACTACTCCCAGAAAGCTAGAGACTATGTTTTGATCACAAGAAAGAGCTTTAGTGGTACTCTGGGTCCCTTGGAGGTTCCTTTTGTTTGGGGGAGTTTACACATCATTAGTGTGTTCATTCCAGGGCCATTCTGATTGATGCTCTGTTACTTCCTTTAATCTCTAACACACTTAGGGGCAAGAACATTGCAAATTGCAAAACAGCATATATACAAGAATTATTAAGATAAAATGTCTTAGACACTTTGTTATATTGAATGCAGTATGAATTAATAATATCTGTATTTGGTTGCAAATAAACTGGCTCCAGAATCATAGCCTAACCAATCCAGGCCTATGGTAAGCATAAAACAAAAGCCAAGCTTCATATTTGTTGACTTCCAGAATCTGCAGATAAGGTGTTACTTTACAGGAGCCAGAACTCACATGAGCTATGTGTACAAGAGACAGATCAAGTCTTTGACAAATGAATACAGGGAGCAGCATTTTAGACACTATGAGCTCATAATGATTAAAGTGCTGGATATCAGAACCATCAGATTCATTTACAGAAAGACCAATGTTCCAAAGGAAGCACCTTCCCTCCAGTTATCAGTCTGCTGATCTATCTAGCCTGCCAATTCCAATAAATTCACATCTATCAACTACTATAGCAGACCAACCAGTAGGCACCAAATGCAGAATAAAGGGAACAGGGTACAATTTTGACCTCTCTGTTAAAGATGTTCCAGACCAACAGGAAAATATATATTTGAGCAAAATATGTTCACTATTGTCTACATGTTAAAGTACATTATCAATGTTCCTCGTGCAAGATAATAAATTTCATAGAAAAGTTAAAATAAGATGGTCCATGAAATGCATGAAATGGGAAGAACTATGGAAGGCATGGCAGAGGCTGATAGAGCAAAGAATAGAAGAACCACACATACTGCATCCTCTTCCCCAGCTCTCCAGATGCAAAGGCTCAGCAGAGGTACAGAGAGATGAATGGGGTTTAGACTTTTGAAGTTTGAGACATCTTTCTTCTTGAACTGAAACTACAGCCCAGGTTGCCTTGGGCATCCTCAGGTCAGAGCTGGACAGTCACTGCTGCTGAAGGTTCCCTGAAACCATCCTCCCTCCACACCACCATACCAAGCTATTGTTACCTTCTCAAAGGCCTTCCCTGGTCTCTGTGTCTGATGTCCCTTAAAAATCAAGAACACTACTTGGCTGTTTTCTAAAACAAGGTCTTACAGAATAAGGTGGCTTGGAACTTGTTATTTAACTCAGGCTAGCTTTAAATGCATAATGATCTGGCCCCAGGCTTCCACATGTTATAATTATAGGTATGTGCCACCATATCCAAGAAGATCACTCATGTTTTATCCAGCTACTGATCTCTAACTAGAGGGGTCTTACCTATGGCTCATTTCCATGTAAGACATAGAAGTGGCTCATAAACAACTAACCCCACCACACAGCTGTGAAAAAAAGCCTTTTGTTTTGAGTGGTATACAAGGATGAGAGGTGTGTGTGATGGCTTGTATATACTTGTTCCAGGGAGTGGCTATGGCTAGATATGGCTTCCATAGACTCATATGAACAAGCCTATGGGGGCCAAGGAGTGGAATGTGATGCTTTGTATATGCTTGGCCCAGGGAGTTGTACAATTTGGAGGTGTGGCCTTGTTTAAGTAGGTGTGTCACTGTGGGTATGGGTTTTAATACCCTTGTTCTAATTGCCTGGAAGCCAGTCTTCTAGTGCCCTTTCAGTGAAGATGTAGAACTCTCAGCTTCTGCACCATGCCTGCTTGGATGCTACCATGATCCCATCTTGATGATAATGGGATGTACCTCTGAACCTATAAGCCAGCCCCAATTAAATGTTGTCCTTAAAGAATTACATTAGTCATGGTGTCTCTTCACTGCAATGAAACCCTAAGACAAGATGGTTGCAACTTTCTTCCAGTTTTCTGTTTTTCTCTTCTTTCTATTTTGTTATTTTTATCATCTGATTTCACAGCCAGCACATTCTCCCAAAACAAATAATTCTAAGTACATATTGCTTTGTCATTTCTCTTTCAAATCCAATTCAGTAAACATACTGGGTCCCTTCTCAAGAACAGGATGTTAAGAATTAGAACTCAATAGAAAGCAAAGTGTACCCTTTATTCTCAAGGAATTTATAATCTGATGAGAAAAAAACATGACTAAACATATCACATTAAAAAAACAAAACAAATACATTGGAAGAATTAAGTTCAGGTTGCTAAGAGGTTTTTTAAAAAGGTGAGCTAGGGATCAGGGCAATGCTTCTTAACAGGAGCCAGATTGAACAGCTAGAAGTAAGTAGGAAGTGATTTTAGTAGTAATGGCACTATTGATAATGATAACCGTTTTCACTCGAAGCCATAAAGTGATTATGCTAAATAACACTGCACAACCACAAACAGAAAAAACTAATACAATATGAAGATGAAGTAATGAGTTCATAATCAAGTTAAAGCAGTCAATTCTCTCAGTCTTTAGTGGATCCAAAAGAAAGTTAGCAAATGAGTTTGAGGAAAACTGAATAATACAATAAATAAAGCTAATTTGATAGTTACATGTTTTATGCTGCTCAGTCTTTTAAAATATCTGTGGAATGTTGAAAATAAAATGAAACATATACATAATAGTCATCTGGAAGCTTTAATTCAGTCTAAATGCTGAGATTATATTGAAACAAAACATAAATTAGAAGCAATGTTTTTATGAGCCTTAAAACAAATAAAAGAGTTGAAAAACTCAATGAGGGGGTAGATAGACAAAGTGTGTTATGTTTGGAATGAGTAAATGGACTTAACTATATACACTTGGAAAGTATTTTTCCATCTTTTTCTCTTTTTTTGTCTTTTATTTATTTAGCTATATTGTTTACACTCCAAATTTTATTCCCCTCCCCCCCGTGGTTCCCTCTAACTGTTCCATATCCCATACTTCCTCCCCATTCCCTTGTCTTCATGAGGATGTCCCCACCACCCACCACCCACCCAACCAGACCTCTAAACTTTCTGGGGCCTCCAGTCTCTTGAGGGCTAGGTGCATCTTCTCTGACTGAACCCAGACCCAGCAGTCCTCTGCTGTATATGTGTTGGGGGCCTCATATCAGCTGGTGTATGCTGCCTGGTTGGTGGTCCAGTGTTTGAGAGATCTCGGGGGTCCCAGTTAATTGAGACTGCTGAACTGGCAAGTATTTTAAAGATATTAATTCCTAGGGATATTGGCGTATTGGTTTTGGTGGGAGGGTGGGGGCTTGTATGTTTTGCTTCATTTTTCCAGTAACATTTTTCTACTTTAGAATTTAGCTAATGGCAATTCCTAAAATGATGTGGTTGCTTTGTTTTTACTCTGTTTAAAAAGTCCTGTAATAGCGTAATTTTTTTTCCCTTGAATATTTGGCCTTACATGGACCAGAGATTTGCATTTCCTTTCCTGAAGAGATGAAACAGGCTTGCTTTGGGCTTCTGTCTAACCTTTAGAGTTTCATTTACATTTATATTAGCTTCCAGAAACTCTGTAACATATATCAGCCTACAAAGAGAAAGGCTTCTTTGGACACATTTCAGGGACTTCATCCCCTTATTGCCTGACCCATTGCTTTGGATCTATGGTGTCACATTATGGTAGGAATGCATGGCTGGGAAGCAAAAGAAGGAGAAGGAGACCAAGGACACACAATCTGCTTTCAGAATGCATCATCAATGGCTAGAACAGCCCTTGAAGGACCCAGGACCCTCTACTTACAACCTCTGTCACCTTCAAATAGAACCAGACTGGATGAGGTTTCATGAGCATTCCATAACCGATGTACAGCCACTCTCTTAGCTTGTTCCTCAGGTTAGACTGAAGTCTACAATGTTGCTGATCTCCATTTTGTCTTCTGTTGTCATTTTCTTTCCTTTATTTTTGGTGGAGAGGCACTAACGACATAAAATATTCTTGTTATTTTTTCTACTTTCTCCTGTAAATATACCATCAATAAGGGAGATAGGTGTGTTGCTGTCTTTTTTAGTTATTTGTTTATGTTTTGAAATCAAACTAATGGTGCATTACTAAAATGAGGAGTCAGCTTTGCTTCTATTACACTTGAAAAGGTATGGAGGAATTCTGTGTGTGTGTGTGTGTGTGTGTGTGTGTGTGTGTGTGTGTACATGCATGTATGCATGTGTATATGTGTACATGCATGTATGCATGTGTATATGTGTGTGTGTGATTTCACGCTATCTGTATTTTGAATTATCAAGTTATATTAATATTGTACTATTTCTCACTTAACATTTTGCTTTTCTGATACATAACACTCTGCTTCATTATTCACACTTCCCACTTAGTACTTTCCAAATGAAATAACTAGAGAATAGTGTATTTTATGCATGTAACACCTGTCTTTGATCCTATTGTGTTGGTTTTTTTATTCTTTACTACAAACTCTGTCTTGATGTTATCTTTGTTCAAACAATGTGAGTTATTTTATCAACAAGCAAAACTGACACAATATATATTTGTGTGTGTATATATATATATATACATATATACACACACACACACACACACACATACACACGTGTGTGTGTGCGTGTGTACAGGAATCAAGAGGAAATATGGAGAGGTTCAAGAGAGGGCAGCTGGGAGGAACTGGCAGGAAGAAAGGACAGAGGGAGATTAAAGTAATTCTATCTCAATTAAGAACATAGTTAAAAAGTAAAAGAAAAAATAAAGTTAATGCATTCAAACAAAAAATATACTCTTTATGTATAACATTTTTTCAACCTTTCTTACTTTTACTTACTTACTCATATGAGTTTCTAATGTTGAGATTTCTTTTTTAGCTTTAGGAACATTATTATGAATTTTTCTATTGCATGTATAACAAAAAATTATCTGCTTTATCAGAAAATGACCTTATTAAACTCTTGTTTTTGAATGATGATTTTAGTTTCTATGGAATCCCACACTGAACAACACTCTCTTCTACTGTAAGGCATTAAGATTAAGGACCACTGGATCTAGTCTTCTCTTTTCCCCATGAAACGTTTGGCAGGTATTACTATCTTTGTTTTTGTTGAATGCTGGGGCATTTTGACTACATGTCTTCAAGACTCTTGATTTTCCTGTGACTCAAACACCATCAGCAATGCTCTTTCTTGGATTCATTATATAGAGAGCACAGTAAAAATTTTACAACTATATGTCAGTGGTTTTCATTCAGCTTTAAAATTTTCAGCTATTGGGGAATAGTTTTTGAAAATCTTATCTACATTTTTAATTATATATTACCTAATAGTCTGTAGATTGCTATAATTTTTCTATGCATAGTTCATTTTATCAGATTAGATGATTTATTTGACTCTGTTATCATCTTCAATATCTTCCATTTTTCCTCCTTACCCTGTTAAAAGTCATGAATTTCTCACTTGAGTGAGTTAAAAAATTCTATTTGCATGTTTTTCTTCTTTTTTTCTTTTTTTCCTGGGATTATTTTACATATCATCATTCATTAAAGTAATATTTACTTTCACATTTGAACATATTCCTTACTTTTTCACACATTTTTATAGTAGCTGCTTTAAAATTTTGTGAGTTTGGTTTTCTACAAAAAGCCATCTATCTTGTGGTTTATCTGTAATTCCTTGTTCCTCTGAAACACATGTCAATGCATGGCTGTTTTGTTGTTGCTGTTCTTCCACTGTTCAGCAATTTTTGTATCTACAGTAGATATCATATATTAAGTTGTATGAATTTGGTTTCTGTTACCACCTTCTTAAGAGTATTTATTGTCATTGTTTTGGTCAATAGTTTTAATATAGCCTTATCTCATTATAAATGAGAAGGAATTTTTAATATTTAACTTTTTACTCTACATAATTTACTGAACCCAAATTTGTGATTCTGTACAGGGAACCAGAAACAAATTTCATCTAAAACCTCCAGTGTCTACACCTATCAGAACCCCAGAGGAATTGTTTATTGGGCAACATACAGCCATCACACTCTTCTAAGAACTAAAGAGGGAATAAAATATCAAGAGAACAAAGACAATGACAGATATTAGTACCTAGGACTATAGTCTTTCCAATTCTGGAAGCCTGGAGACCAGTGTAAATATAAACAATGACAACATGTCTCCATGAGAGCACAGAAACATGACCAAACCAGGCCCTCCTGATTATTCCAGTAGAACTGAGACACAAATAAAAGACCTAAAATGAATATGATGTCCTTAAAGCAGAAATGAGTAAATCCCTTAAAGAAATATATGAAGACATTAACAGTGAAGAAAATGAATAAAACCATTCAAGATCTGTAAGTGGAAATAAAAATTGATAAAGAAAACCCAAATTAAGGGAAATCAAAAAAAGTGAAAAATTTAGGAACTTGAACAGGAATCACACAGTTAAATTCCACCATCAGAATAAAAATGATGGAAGAGTTTGAGGCACTGAAGACACAATAGAAGAAATTGATATATCAGTCAAATAAAATGTTAAATCTAAAATAATCTTGCCACAAAACACTCATAAAATCTGAGGCACTATGAAAAACTTAAATCTAAAACCAGTAGAAATAGAGGAAGAAGAAGAAACACTGGTCAAAGGCACAGAAAATATTTTCAACAGAACCATAGAGAAAAAAATAAATTCCTCATCTAAATGCCTATGAAAGTACAAGAAGCATACAGGACACCAAGTAGACTGGACCATAAAAGGAACTCCTATTGGCACATAATAATTAAAACACTACACACAGAACAAAGAGGGAATATTAAAAGCTTCAAGAGAAAAGATCAAGTATCATATAAAGGCAGACCCATTAGAATAATACCTGACTTCTCAATGGAGACTCTAAATTCAGAAGGGTCTAGCAGATGTTCTCAGATTCTAAGAGACCATAGATACCAAGCCAGACTCTCATACCCAGCAAAGCATTCAATCACCCAGATAGAAAACTAAGACATTCCACAATAAAACCAAATTTAAGCAGTAGCTTTCTGCAAATCTAACCCTACAGAAGGGGCTAAAAGATAAATTTTAACCTAATGTCGTTAATTAAATGCAAAAAGTCATATGGACTAAGTAATTTTAGACCATCAAAGTCAAAAGAAGGGAATATTATGTATATACGACTACCACCATACCACCATCAACATAACAGGAATTAACAATCAATGATACATTTCAACATCAATGATCTTAATATCTCCACCCTACACCCCTGAAAAAGACAAAGACTAACAGAATGGATGCAAAAACAGGATTCATTTTTCTGCTGAATCTAAGAAACATGCTTTACCATGTAGAATAGATATCACTTCAGGTAAAAGGATTTTCAGCAAATGTACCTAAGGAACAATCTGACAAAACAGACCTCAAACCAAAAGTAATTAGAAGAGATAAAGACAGACTTTACAGACTCAGCAAAGGAAAAACCCACCAAGATGACTTTTCAATTTTTATCATCTTTTCCCCAAACACAAGGGAACCATGTTTGTAAAAGAAACATTACTAGAGCTTAAATCACATAGTGATGCCCACACACTGACAGCAGAAGACTTCAATGCCTCATTCTCACCAATGAATAAGTCATCCAGACCAAAATTAAACAAAGAAATGCTGGCTATAATAGAAGTTATAAACCAATCTAGTACATATTTACAAATATATTTGATCTAGTACATATTTACAAAATATTTCACCTAAACAAAAAGGAATATGCCTTCTACTTTACACCTTCTAAAACTTTCTCCAAAACTGACTTCATACACAAACCAAGTCTCACCAAAACAAGAAAGTTGAAAATCATCCTATCAGACCACCACAGACTCTGTGTCAATTTTTGTATTTTGTTTGTTTGTTTCTATTTTATTGATTTCATACTTGTGTTAGATTATTTCTTGCTATGTACTCCTATGTGGTGTGATTTTTTTGTTTTGTTGTTCTTTGTTTGTTTTTATTTTATAGCTTTGAGGTAAAAAATAAATCCATATATTCTTATTACATGCTTAAAAGACCTTGGGCAAAATCCAACACCCCTTCATGATAAAAGTCCTGGAAAGATTAGAGACACAAGGGACACACCACAACATAATCTAGGCAGTTTTCACCAACTCTGTAGTCAAAACTGACCCAACTAGAAAGAAAACCAAAAATTCCACTAAAATAAGGAAAACAAACCAAACAAACCATGGTTGTACATTCTCTTCATACCTATTCAATATAGTATTTGAAATCTTAAGTAGACTAATAAGACAACTGAAGGAGATCAAAGGATACAAATTGAAAGGCAAGAAGTCAGTGTCTATGGTAGTTTGAATATGCTTGGCCCTCTTGGAGTAGGTGTGACCTTGTTGGAGTAGGTAAGTCACTGTGGGTGTGGGCTTTAAGACCCTCATCCTAGCTACCTAGAAGTCAGTCTTCTAGCCACTTTCACATGGAGATGTAGAACTCTCAGTGATTCCTGCACCATACCTGTCTGTATGCTGCCATGCTCCCACCTTAATGATAGTGAACTAGATCTCTAAATTTGTAAGCCAGCCCCTAATTAAATGTTGTCCTCATAAGAGTTACCTTGGTCATGATATATGTTCACAGCAGTAAAACCCTAATAAAGACAGAAGTTGTTACCAGGAGTGGGGTGTTACTGTGATAGACCTGACAATGCTTTTATTTGGAAGAATGTGAATTTTGAAACTTTGGATTTGGAAAGCAGTAGAATGGTTTAAGTGGGGCTTAATTGGGCTATCCTAGTAGGAATATGGAAGATTTTGTTGCTGAGAGTGATTTGACCTGTGCAGACCTGGCCCAAGAGGTTTCAGCGGGGAATAATTTCAGTATATAGCCTAGAGACTCTTTGTGGTAGTTTGGTGAAGAATGTGGCTGCTTTTTGACATTGTCCAAAGAGTCTGCCTGGGGCTAAGGTAAAGAGATTTAGATTAATTGCTTTGAAAAAGGAAGTCTCAAAACAGCCTGGTATAAATTTTGTTGTATGGTTACTAAAGTTCATTCTTATGAAGAGCATTTTAATGAACAGAAACAAATTAAGAAAGGAAAAACACAAAACATATAGCTAAAGTATTAAAGGGGCACCAGGATAAAGGATATTCAGGATAAAGCTGAATCCTACTTTCTAGAAGCTTAATCTTATGCTAGATTAAGGGAGTAGGACTTTGGGGCAAGATCCCACCCAGCTAAATTTAGGTCAAGGCATGGTAATAGACACCTTTAAACCCAGGAGACAAAGCCAAGCAGATCTCTGAGTTCAAGACCAAACCGAGACAGATCAAGTTCTAGGTGAAGAAAAGCTAAAATCCAGGTGTCATGGTGTATATACCTTTAATTGCAAGAAATACAGCCATACAGATCCCTGAGTTAAGGTCAATCTATGGAGCAAGATCCAGGACAGCCAAGCTTAGGCATTGAGAGAGCTGGAAAACATAAAGCTGGTAATAGAATAAAAATAATGTTCCAGCACTAGCAAGCTTCAGTCGTATAGCTCTGGGTTTAGAGTCAAAATTAGAAGGGAGTTCTCAGACAATTGATGCTGGTTAATTGGAGCTAAGAAATTAGCAGTGATTAAGAAGAGATCAGCATCCTTGAGGTGAAATCTGGGAAGTGTTTTCTGACAATACAAAGAAGCTGTGTTCCAGAAATAACCAAGGTTGTACCTCATGCTGCAGCTGGACTCAGAAATGTGTAAGAATCACACAGGTGGTACTGGTTTTGAAAGCATGAAGATGTCATGGATAGCAGCTGAAGCATGGCACTGAGAGAGATCAGGGAAGGCCATTGGTGAGGGTGTAGCCTCAGTTGCAGTTGATGGCCAAGGCATGAAGGGGTCTTGCAAAGAAGTTGAGGCTTGACACCATAAAGAGAGCCAATGAGAGGCTATTGGTGAAGCCTCATTGCAGTTGAAGACCTCAGTATGTTGGAGATGCCAATACTATGGGATGGCCACCAAGAACAGCAGCAACACTGGAGCAGAGTCAACAAGAGCCTAAAATACTACAGAGGGCAGAGCTGAAGAAGTGATACCCCTTGGAGCCCTTTGAAGGAACCTGGATGATCATGTGTTGATCTTGGACCTTGAAACAAGAAGCTGTAATATTGAAGTTGCCTTGGAGACTCCAAGACATTTGAGATGCCAGAGCTGTGGGAAACCTGCCAAGGAATGCTTCTAAGAAGGAATGCAACCAGCTCAGGAGAAAGGAGTTTGTTGCAGTCAACAAAGATGAAAAGGGAGTGATCTGAAGAGTGCTTTGACATCAGATATGAAGATGCAGAGTTTGGAGTTTGCCCAGCTGGTTTCCTGTCTTGCTTTGTGGATTACAGTTAAGTGATTGATGTGTCTCAGAAGAGACTTTCAACTTTGGACTTTTAACATTGTTGAGACTGCTATAGACTATGGGGACTTTTGAAGTTGGAATGTATTATTTTTTTTTTATTCTGCTATGGCTAGGTATAGTCCCCATAGACTTCTGTGTTTGAACCAGCCTATGGGGGCAAGGGAGTAGAATGTGATAGTTTGAATATGCTTGGCCTTGTCCCTGTAGGTGAGGCCTTGTTGAAATAGGTGTATCACTGTGTGTGGGCTTTAAGACGCTCATCCTAACTGCCTAGAAGTCAGTCTTCTAGCCAACTTCAAATAATGTTGTAGAACCCTCAGCTCTTCCTGCTCCATGCCTGCCTAGATACTGCTGTGCTCCCACCTTGATAATAATGGACTGAACCTCTGGACCTGTAAGCAAGCCTCAGATTACATGTTGTCCTTATAAGAGTTACCTTAGTCATGATGTCTGTTCACAGCAGTAAGACTCTAAATAAGATAGTATCTTTATTTGCAGATAATTTGATAGTGTATATAAGTGGCCAGTAAAATTCCACCATGAAACTCTTTCACTTGATAAACACTTAAATAGACATGGTGATTGCGAGCATCAAATTGAAGACCCAGACATAAATCCACAACCAACAGACAACTGATTTTTTTATTTTTAAAAAAGCCAGAAATGTACACTGGAAAAAAAACAATATTTTTAACAAATAGTGCTGGCCTTCTTGGATGGCTGCCTATTTAAGAATCAAAATAGGTCTATACCTTCCTACACAAAACTCACCTACAAATGGATTAAAGGCCTCAACATAAAACTATATACCCTGAACCCAATGGAAGAAAAGATGGGGAACTCACTGAGTTCCTGTGCCTTCAACTCAATGACACAGGAAAATTACTTTCTAAACAGAAAACCACCATTAAGGAAGGCACTAAGATAAACAATTAATAAATGGAATTCATGAAACTGAAAAGCTTCTGCATGGCAAAAGTCACTGTCATTTGGACAAAGTAGCAGCATATCGAATGGAAAAAGATGTTTATCAATACTACATATGATAGAAGATTAATATAAAAATATATAAAGAACTCAAAAACTAGATGTTAAGAAAACAAATAATCCAATTTAAAATGAGGTACAGATTTAAACAGAGAATTCTCAATAGGGGAAACTTAAATAGCTAAGAAACAATTGAAAAACTGTTCAATGTTTTTAGCAGTCAGGGAAATGCAAATTAAAACTATTTGGAGATTGAACCAGTCAGAATGGCTAAAATCAATAATACAAGTGACATTTCAGGCTGGTGAGGGTGTGGAGCAAAGGGAACACTCATCCATTGTTGATGAGGGGGGGACTTTATACAGTCCCAATAGGAATCAGTATGGGGTTTCATCATGAAGATGGTAATCAATCTACCTCAGAATCCAGCTCTACCACACTGGGGCATATACCTAAAGGATGCTGCATTCTACCACAAGGACACTTGCTCAACCATGTTCATTGCTGCTCTATTCACAATATCCAGAAACTGGAAAAATAGCATCATGAAATTTACAGGCAAGTGAATGGAACTAGAAAAAAAATCATCCTGAGTTGAGTAACCTAGATCCAGAAAGATAAATGTGGTATATGTTCTCTTATATATGGATATTAACAACTAAATGAATAATAACAAACCTATATAATCCACAGACCTAGGTAATGTAGGTATTAAGGAAGAGAGGGGGTGCAGGGAGACACATGAATCTCCCTGGAAAAAAGAAAGAGAATAGACTTTATGGGTGGACTGGGGTAGAGAGGGCATAAACAGGAGGATCAGATGTGGGGGGGGAGCGGTATAAGTTTGAGGGAGGAAATTTGGGAAACGACAGCTGGAATGGAGTATTTGAAGGATAATATGGAAAACTAGTACAGTAGAAACTTCATAAAATATATGAAAGTCAATCCTAGTGAGGTCTCCTAATAATAGGGGAGATAGAGTACCAACCAACTGGCCATCTCTTGTCACCAAATATTCCAGTACCAGAACTCAGTTGTGTGGTCCAAGAAGAACCATGGAAATCTACAAACAACCTGGTTTGTTGCTTAGACAATTGGTTGCTCTAAACAAACTGACACCAGGTCCCATTGCTGAGGATGACATGCACACAGCTACTGAACATGGAGAAGTTTAATAGTGCCTACATAGAGCTTACACCCCTGATTGGTATGTAAAAAAGAGAAAGGTATCAATAAAATGAGCCCTAGAAATATTCTGCTGTACCTGTTGTACTCATAGATCAGTGTCTAAAGAGTTATCATTAGAGAGGCTTCCCCTGGCAGCAAATAGGAACAAACAGATAGATACAGATATGGATATGGATACAGACACAAATGATAAGAGAACCACAACTACATACTATGTGGGGGGGGGGGGCGGGAAGACAGTCCTCAGAACACAGAGCTTAACATAGAAAGATTCCACCAAATCCCTCCTCTAAGACCTCAGGGAACCCCACAAGTGAGGAAGCAGATCTTAAGAGTGTAAAAGCCAGATAGGATGGAGAACAGGGCTTTCTTGGCAAAGTTAGCTCATACAAACTCAGAGGCTGAAGCAGCAAACATGGGAATGATTTAGTTCTTTACCATGTCCTTTGTGTATATATTATAAATATTAGGCTAGTATTTTTATGGGACTCCTGTGTGTGAACTTGTGAGTGTCTCATTCTTGTGCCTGCTCTTGGGGCTCTTTTTCCTTCTCTTAGGTTACCTGGCCCAGTCTCAATATAATGGTTTTGTTTTTATCTTTTAATATTTTATTTGTCATGTCATAGATACGTATGGATGGTTGGGGGAGCTGAAACAGGAGAATAAAGTAGGAAGGGGGACTTGAGAGGGGGCAGAGGGAAGGAATACAGGGAGAGACAGCTAAAATTAAGGGGCATTTGATGGTATTATGGAAACTTAATACAATAATAGATTCAATATATTTATACATAAATATTATAAATGAAATTACCAGGTAACAGGGGAAACAGAGTTCCAAGTAGCCATCCTTGCCACCAAAAAACAAAACCTTCCAGTACTGGGATTGGGCTACATTTAATTGAGTTATTGGCCAAAGGGGTCCAACAAATCCCCCAAACAACCCAACTGTTAGCTAAGACAATAGGTTGCTCTCTACAGTATGACAAGAAGGCCTTATTGCTGAAGGCAGCACCTACACAACTCATTAAACATGAAGAAATTAAGCTGATGCTTACATAGATCCTTCACACCTACATTCTAGTGTGCTTGGTACAGGAAGGTACTTTGCATGCTACCAAAAGAGAAACAGAACTGCCAAGTCAGCTACAAACCCTTTGATCTTCAATGGTGTCCTGCCTGCAAGATAGAAAGATATGCTAGAATAATGATGTCACCAAGCTTGTAGGAGTAACCAACCAATGACTAATTTAACATAAGTCCCACTTCACAAGATGAAACCCATACACAGCACTGCTTGGATAATGAAGAACCTGAGAGTAGACAGCACACGGACCTTGGTCAAAACCAAATTCTACTGACATTAAAACAAATAAACAAACTTGCTTAGCCATCATTGGAGATGCCTCCCTCTTCAACAGATGGGAACAAATGCAGAGACACACAGCCAAACATTATGCAGAGAGCGAGAGACCTTGAAATAGCCTTAAGTAAGATGTCTCCATTAAATTCCTCCCCTCAGAGATCAAAAATCCCATGAAAAAGGAGGCCAAAACTGTGTAAGAGCCAGAGGTTATGGAAGACACCAAGGAAACAAAGCCTTCTAAATCAACATGAGCAAAGCTATATGAATTCATAGAGACTGAATCACTATGCACAGGTCATATAGAGGTCTACAGCAGATCCTCCGTGTATAGATTATGGCTTCCAGTTTAGTGTTTTGAAGGGATTCCTGAGTGTGTGAACCATTGGGGCTCTAATGCTTATTCCTTCTGTTGGATTCTTTCCTTTCTGTTTGTCTTGTTCAACTCTGATGTGATGGGTTTTTCTTTGTTTTAAACCTCATTATATCTTATTTTGTTTTATATTATTATTTTATCTTAGAAGCCTGTTTTTTTTTTCTAATGAGAGACAGAAATTTAGAGGATCTGGATGAGAAGGGTGTTGTGGAGAAACTGGGAAGAGTAGAAGGAGGAGAAACCAGAGTCAGGATATATTATGTGAAAAAAGAGTCTATTTTCAATTAAAGGGGGAAAATCAAATTTGTTTCCAAAGTTTCTACCTTACTAAGGCTCAGCCTTTAAACTCTGTCCTTTAAGCTCAGTGTCTATCCTACATACTACACCAACCATGCCTTAATAGTGTCACTGTCCATTTGCACAGGCTACCTCTTCACCAAAGGCCCACACAAGCTCATACAGAGCCCTCTGCTCATCTCTCCTTTTGTGCTAGTGCCTGACTCTTAAATTGCAGACTATTTATTTTCTCAGAATCTCATGGATGCCTTTTCATGATTCTTCATTTGGACTCTAGTTCTCTGTACGGCCCTTGGGAAAATTATTGCCTAAGCAGGAACCTTAAACCATGATGCAGATTATTTATTGAATGACAGGTTTGTTTGTTTGTTTGTTTGTTTCTTGCCTTGCTGTTTTCAATAGTTCTGTGTTTACCATTTTACATGGTGACAGTGACGCCCTCACAGGACCTGCTGATACATATGCTTTCCTTTATTTGAGTAGCCAATCCAATGGATATGAAATAGTCTAGCACTAGTTCTTTTCCACTCCCCTAGGTACTGGTGACTGTGAGTGTCTTTTCCTATGTTCATTATGCACTGGCTGTTTTCATTGTATCATTGAATCATAGAAGTTATTTATAGACGTTTTGTTTTTTTGGTTCTTTATCAGAAGTTCTAATTTTATATAACCAAGTGAAACATTTAAATATGTTACTAACATCTTGGCTCTTTTCTATCTAGAAACCTTCAAAAGAGTTCCATTGAGCATGGCATGAAGAAATTGCCAACAACAGCCATGTCCCAATCAGGCCACCTGCCCCTATATTTAAAGGGTATTATGGTGCATTCTAAGCCTAAAAATGTGTTGCATGAGAATGTGTGCACCTGCAAGATTATTTGGCTTTAACAGACTCAGCTTTTCATATTATCAATTCTTCCTCATTTCCAGAAATTATCTTAAGTACCATCTTCTCAAAACTTCTCCAATGATCATTTTATAAAATTAATGCTACTTCCTGTCTCTATCCTCACTGCTCCCTATCACAAGACCTTGTTGATTTTATTTGTGGTGTTAATCACAGTATAAATTTGTTCCATTTATTTACGCGTGTAGTACCTATTTTCCTTGTTATAAATGGTGAGACCTGTCTCCTTGCGTGGAGAATGCTGGAAGGGCTGCATCCCTCACATTTACTCTGGTGTTAGCGTGACAAGAGAGGCTCAGAAGTTGTAATACTTACAAATCTACTGATATTGTTAACAATATTTCTAGGTCAAAAGTAATCTCAAGGGCTGTCAAAAAACATGGATAAAATTAAGCTTTTTTTATGCTTGGTAAAACTTTGAAATGAGAAACAAAGTAAGACAATGTCAATGCTATTGACTATTGATCCATAAGTGGAACACAATATAATTGAGGGTGAAAACAGCACATTTGGGAAGAAGGAAACATACTGCCCCAAATTGCTTTATAGTGAAACTAACCTGCCCTCCCTTTTCTCTTGGCAGAAGGGACAGGTAGTTAAAGTTTTGTACTATGAAATTAGCGTTATCTGATTAGAACCTCAGTATGTAATTCTGGTTACTTGCTCAGCCTCACTAGTAGTAACTCAATCTCTGTAGGTCTCAGTAGCAATGAAATGTGCAACTCACTTCATACCAGTCCTAAATGAGATCTCAGTCAGGGTGATCTGCTGTCTTCTTTGAGTGTTTCTAGAATGACCTTGTATTTTGTTGCTGCCGTGGCTCAGGCCGCCAGCTCTGGTAGGCCAGAACACCGGCTCTGGCACTCACAAGACGTCATTGTAGGAGACGGCTCCACCAATCTACCAGCTGTCTCCACAAGGCTGGGCTGAGCACAAACTATCCCGCCATCCATGAGGTCCCCGGTAGAAATGAGACTTTAATGCTTAATGATTAACGAAAGGCTTTATATATTTGGTGATGCTCAATAAACAAGATGCCCACACAATTAGAGGTGTGTCCCAATATCTAACCTTATGATATAAGTTGTTGCCCAGGACTGTTCTCGATACATTCATGGTCTTCCATGGCTCCTACGTCTCTCCTCTTTCTAGCTCCTCCTCTTCCTCTCCTTACTCCTCCCACATTAGCTCCTCACAAAATACCGAGGTAAATATTGTGGGGAAGATACCCCACTACATTTCGTGTCTTAGAAAAAAGCTCACTAGAAATAAATATTATTTAAAAGAGCAGGGAAGACTGTGGGATTTACTCTTTTGTTGTTTTCTTTCTTTCTTTCTTTCTTTCTTTCTTTTTTTTTTTTTTTTTTTTTTTTTTTTTTTTGCTTGTTTTGAAACTGGAGATTGAAGTTACGACTTCACACAAGCTAAGCAAGCTCTCTACTGCCAATCTATATTCCATACCCCCATCTCACCTCGCCCTTGCTCCTGCCCATCTAATCTTTGCCCAGACAAGTCTTGAATTTGCAATCCTGTCTTAACCTTCTGACTAGTTGTGATTTCAATGTATAGACACCAGGCCCTACTAGGTTTCCCACTTGATGACATGAGTCTGAAAGACGAAATTATAAGGCAGAAATGAAAATCACAGAAAGGTAGAAGGGGTGTACTAATCATTACCCAACAGGTATTGTGGAGCCCTGATCCAAAGCCGGCTCTGTTCTTTGCTATTCGTCGGGCCAATTTGTTCTGAACTATGAAGAGTGCTGTCTTTGTTCCTCTCCTGTCCCACTGTCCGGTGCCTATCGATGTCCCTGGTGCCTCATTTGTGGTCTGAGAAGGAGCAGATCTACAGGAAGAAGGCAAAGGAGGCAAGTGCAAGCTTTTTGAGATCCGTTCACTCACGTTACTGGTGTTATTATTATATTGAATTCCTTTGGCTTTTTCCTTCAGCAGCAGTTCTTAAAATAACCTAAACCTATGATCCATGAAACGGAAACAGAAATGAAATCAGAGGGAATCTGATTTCACTCTGACTCCCTTTGCTAGTGTTTCCGAAGCAACTGGGAACAACTGAGAGACTGTTTCAAGTGGGGGAAATTAAGTCTGCTCTGTCAGATGCAACGTGTGTAGCTGGGGGACAGGCCTGTGTTTAAAGCAAGCCTTGTTGAAGGTTCTGGAAAACATTTAGGTTCCAGTTTCCTTTGAGTCCTCCAACATCAAGAGAGCCATACTTCAGAGTGTCAGCTGCATTGGCCCCCTTCTTCATCACCTGTGCTTCTGTGGCTGAAGACAGGCCTTGCCATTGGAGATAAGTGTGCTCAGTAATTAGTCTGAAGCTTTTGAGTAGTTAAACAATGAGAAAATTAGCTCGGGTTGATTAGAAAAATTAGGGCATGAGAAAAACCCAAGTTTATAATAATAGAGGCACCCAGAAAAGTGCAGTCTGCCATTTATCCACAAGCTTGGCCTCCGGTCATGGATTTTAACCAAACCCACAAATCGAAGGTACTTGAAGAAAGGGTGTTTATATATAAACGTATTCATTTTTACAACATTGTCTAAACAATACAGTATAACAACAATTGACACAATACTTACACTGTTTTATATTTTATTATAATATAGTTATTATATTATATATTATGAATATTACTTATAAATTATGTAAAGATGGCTTAAAGTACATGGTTGAGCTTACACACAAACACTACATTTCAAAGACAGTTCTCAAACATCTATAGAGTTTGTTATCTGGAGCCAACACCTGCAGATGCCAAGGAATGGAGGTACTTAGAAGAAATCCACCACCTTTGTTTTGACTCTGGTCAAGTAGACTGAGCCTATACTCTGTTTTGTTCTAGTGTATTTGTGAATGTGTACCCAGAAATGTATGAGCTTGTGGTTTAAGTGTGAGTTATTACATGTGTTCGGGGTATGTAGCAGTCAAAGAGACTGTTTCTTCTTTCTTCCATTATCTATGGATTATTTCAGACTACTGTGGTCTGGGTAACATCACAGGGGAGAATATACTGTTACTCTTGTTAGCTGAAATTACTTTGAGCTGTGATGTGGATATCCTTTCCTTGGGAGCCTCACAATCTGTAAGACAAAATCCCTCAAGAGAGAGAGAGAGAGAGAGAGAGAGAGAGAGAGAGAGAGAACTCTAAAATGGATTATGTACAGTGTAAAGCTATTAGTGAGCCCCAATGACACAAGAAACAGAAAAGATTATACTTTAACCGTTTTGTGGACACTGAACCAATGATATATGGGTTGTCTGAGAATGGCAACATTTGAGGAAATAAAAATGTCCCTGAAAGGGGGAATGGGTGGACTGAATATGCAAAGAACAGGTAGGCACGGCAGAGTTTCTCAGCACAGGGCACTTGCAAGAGATACAGATAAGGAGGGGCTCAGTAGAAGAGGAGGTGATGCAGCTAGCCTTGAACTAGGTTCCAAACTTTTAGATTATTGACTTCTTCCATAGATTGAAATTGTTATGATGCAGTTACACATGTTTCAGAAATGTGGTATATTTAGTGAAAAGAACATAGCCATGATTTCTGACCTGTGTGAGCACCCCAGTGAGATCTGATGAAAGGGATCTGACGGACAGAACACAATCTGGTCCCTTAGGTAATAAAGATATATGAAACCTAGAGAGCTGCACAAACTTGACCAGTGACAATCTACCTTTGAGTTCCTGTCTGCCTTCCAAGTTGGTGCTAGGAAGGGAATTCCAGATTGGCAGACAATGTGAAGAAAAGAAATGTTCAGAGTTTCTTCTTGAAGATATGCATATATTCTTGGAAGAGTAAGGCACACTGATGATGCTACAGACCCTTGTGTGACACTAGATGCTCTGGCACTACTGGTAGAATAAGAAAGGAATCAAGAGTCATCTTCTGGAGTCCTTGATAAGTAGCAACCACCTCCACCCACACTTGCCCTTGTCTGGGATATAGAACTGTCTATCACCAAAGCAGAAGAAGCAGGTGATCACCCAATTCTAGCTTCTAGAAGAGTCAATTTTTCTATTTGCACACCTGACTGTAAAGAGAATAGCATTAGTCAAGGAGAAAAACTAAACTAGAAAAAGATTGCCTCAATAAGTCTTATCCTGTACAGTGTTTTCCCTGAGATGAGGGTAAAGAGGAAAGAATATCAGAAGACATAGGGATGTGGCTTGAAACAAAAGTTATCAAAGGACTCAGGTAGCAAGTATACATTAGACCCAGGCTGCTCCACATACTAGACAAGGGGAGGATCATCCTTCATGAGGCTTTCCAAGAGTCACATGCTGAGGCGACTATTTGATAACCATGAACTGTATGAAGAGAGTGCAGGTGATGGTGAAGATACTCAATGGTCAGAGCTATATACTGGAGCAAATTCAGCTTATGTGTTATCTTATGATAACACATTTCCCACAGATGTTATACTACTGAATAGCCAGGCAAGATGTACCCACTGGCACAAGGTCATGAAGTTTCCCTGGCCTAGCTGCTTTGAGAGGCATGCATCATAGGTTTTTCAGGTTAGAACCCATGCCTCATGGGCCACTTTGTGCCTTTCAGTTCCTGAGAAACCAAGGCACTTCCTCAGACAGTGAAGCACTGAGGCCTCTTTTTGTTTCTGTTTGTTCCCTTAGAAGTCAAGGAAACATGGAAGCTTGACAGGACAATTGATCTTAAATAGACATTAACCTTGTGTGTCCTGTGTAACGTGCAAACAGCATTGCATCTGGGCAACTACAACTGTATTGATCCTGGCAATTGCCATTATATTGTTTGGGATAAAAGTATAAAAAGTCTGATCACTCTCAATAAAATTGTCACAGCCTCAGTCTTGTTGTGGCCCCTTCAACTGGACTAGTTTAATTTGTCTCAGCCATATCAAATGACCTTAGTCAGGTAAATAAGCATGCACACTTACGATACAATAGTGGCAAGTCTGCTATAGAAGTGACCAAGCATTTTCTATTTGGATTTGAGGCCTGTTCCATAGGGGGGGAATTCATAACAGGTACTGTGAATGTAGATGGAAGGGCATAGGCTCTAGTGAGGAAAGTACTATTGCTGTTTTGCCAACAGAATACAATATTCTGACTATGTTTTATTTTGTTTATGCACACAAATCAATGCTTCTGTCACCTTTGGTCACAGAGGATTATTTTTTCTAGTGGATATTAGTTACTACAGACACTCATCAGTGATGAATGTGTTGTGAGTAACTGTTGAAAACTTAGTCCTAAATGGGGCTTTATGTCACACTGGTTTAGGAAACATTGTGGAAGAGGGACCAGAAGGAAGGGCCAGAGTGTTGTAGTACACTTTCTTCCTAACATGATATAGCCAACAGACTCCTGAACTCTCAATAGCTGTGATTATCAGCACTAAAGACATGACAATGAAAAAATAACAGGTTGGAAAGAGGAAGGAAATCAGGAAGAATGAGAAGAAAACAAGGAAGGACTGGGGATGTGTGAATATGATCACAATACATGGTGAAATGTCATAATGAAACCTGTTATTATGTGTTAATAAGTGTGAGGGGGTAGCCAGGCGGTGGTGGTGCATGTCTTTAATCCCAGCATTTGGGAGGCAGAGGCAGGCAGATTTCTGAGTTCGAGGCCAGCCTGGTCTACAGAGTGAGTTCCAGGATAGCCAGGACTACACAGAGAAACCCTGTCTAGAAAAAAAACAAGAAAAAAAAATGTGTGTGTGTGGGGGGGGGTTTGAATAAGAATGGTACCAAAGGCTCATATATTTGAATGTTTAGTCATCAGAGTGTGACTCTATTTGAAAGGATTAGAAGGCTTAGAAGCTGTGGTTCTTGGAGGAAGTATGTCACTGGAGGTGGGCCTTGAGGGTTTCATAGCTCAGACCAGACCCAGATTCTCTCTTTCTGCTGTAGATCAGAATGGAGCTTTCAAATATGTCACCAGTGCTCTGAGTGCCACTATGCTTCCAACATGCCATAATACTCATGATGATAATGAACTAACCTTCTGAAACTATAAGAAAGCCAAGTTCAATTCTTTGCCTTATAAGGGTTGCCTTTGTCATAGTGTCACTTCATAGCAATAGAAACCCTCAGACAATAAGAAACTTAAAAAAGAGAGAGAGAGACAGAGAGAGAGAGACTTCATTAATTTTTGGAAAAGGAGGTAAGAATGAGATTTAAACATTGACCCAGAGTCATGTACTTTATAGGCCATGAGCCAAATTATTTGAACAAAAAGAGAGAAGTCTTCTTAGTTGGAACACAGTTTCTGGTTTTGCCAGACCACATCTTCCAGTTTTATCAGAGCCAAAGTGAACCTTGACTCTTTTGGGGCTCATGGAGTTTGAGGTCAAGTCCAGCTATGTTCCTGTAATCATCACTGAGACTAGGTGGGGTCTGGGCATTCTGCAACCAGCCAGGCTCATATCAAACTGAAGGTATGTCAGTTTTGTGTTTCAGCCTCTTCTCTGGACCTAGAGACTTCTTCAAAGATAAGAGACTCTTTTCCTTCCCTTACCTGAGTTAGCAACTCTGTCACAGTGTACACTGCTTCCCACATAGTGTACTTCCACTGCAGAGTGTGGATTACCTGGGGCCCTCACTGCTATTCCCTGATTCTCATCCTTCCCACACATATGAAATCACATGACTGTGAACAACAGAAAAATACATACTGATCAGTAGAAAAAAAACACTGTTAAACAACAGGAGCTTTAATTTTAGTTAAGCTTAACAGAATAGATTATCAAAGTGGACAATATAAAGGCTCTTGGAAGACAGTCCCCAGACCTTTTCTGAAGATTTTCTGGTAGCTTGTGAAAGTAAGAGACAGAAAGGGAGTTGGCTCTCTCTTTTTATGTATCATATTCATGCCCTTCCTCAAAGACATACAACATAGTCTGAAACTACCATCACTCAAATGTGTAACACACTGTGTCCTTAATGGTCATGCACTAGGAATCAAAGTGGTCCTCTACTGACATCCTTCTGGTAGAGTAAGGAAAAAAGACTAGCAAAATATTTTAAGCAAATATGTGGGCATTCTGTGAATTTCCATGACAAGGAGTGAGTCTGAATTTGGGATCAGTCTTAGGATCCAGACCATATTTTAAAGAAGACATCTATAAACTTAAATTTCCAGAAAACAGCAACTCTGAGAAGCAAGTTGGGCCTATGTAACAAGTCTTAAAAATGCCTAAAATTATGACTCCACTAACTTCACACCTAGACATTTATTGTAAGAAAACCATAGAACATGGAAACAGATTTATTTCAGCTTTGGTTATAACATCAAAAACTCAAAAAAGGTAGTAGTATGGGACTAGTTAAGATACTTTTAGCAGAAATAAACAGTGGAAAAATTATACCACCATCAAAAATTATTTACATAGCATCCTTAATTGCACAGAGCAGTGCTTCTGCAAGACTTTTAAACTGATCACGACCCATAAACTGAACAATGCAAATGAGTCTTTCCTGTTTCATCTGCACACTAATGTCTTCATGTAGTTTCTAGCTATAAATACATAAAAATTGGGAATAGTTGGTTTTGCCAGGTTTTGAGCTCTTGGGTAAGTTAAAAAGTTCTTTCGCTAAGCTTGTAAAGTATATGGAATTTCTAAATGAAATATGCTTCCATGGATTAAAAATCATGTTATCTTTTCCATCTCTTCCACACACATAACAGCTAAAACTGCTGTTAAGAGCAAAGAATCTGAAAGCTTTCTCTGCAATATTTCCCCTAGCTCCTGTGATGTCTCTACAGTTCTCTAGACCCCAACTCAGGGATATCTTTTGCCTCCACTGTGTCAGTGCAACTTCCCATTCTAGACACTGCTTTCAAGTTGATCAGAGAGTTAGTTGAGAATCAGTGGGAAATGCCTATTTGGAGCAGGAGCTTAAACTCAGAGTAGAAAATTCAGAGACAAGGTCTGGCTTCCAGACTTCTACAGCCTTCTTACCCAAAGTGTTGGGTCTCAGCATCTGCATGATAACTGTTTACTTTACCCAAGACTAACTGAGATGGGATCTGTAGTCAATAAAATCCCATGTCAATACTATGTACTTTACAGATTGAGAGATACTGTCCAAAATAGATGCGCAGAAACTTGGAGACAGGACACTTGATGTTTTGTACCAGCTCTGTAGCCAGAAACATTTGACCTTGAAAACATGGATGTCATTACCTAAGAAAGATAGCATCTGCATTTGCATTTTATACATGAAAGATGGGAGTAATAAAGTATCTCCATTGTAGGGTGAGGACAGATCAAATCAAGCAGTACAGAGCTTCTAGAATACTACCTGGAATGGGATTAAGACTTGAACATTTTTTATCACCATCATTAGGATTATGTAAAACAGTTGTAAGGATCAAATGAGGCAATGAATATTCAAGGCTGCTATCAATGTGTTAGAGTCTAATGTAGATGTGAAAAGAGACTCTTTTATAAGGGTTAAGAACAGTCTTCATCCTAAAAGCCAACCATGAAATGAAAGTTGTAGAAAAGAACATAAAACCTATGGTGGTGAGTAGATACCCTAGACCTAAATGCAACAGTGACAACCCCATAGGGGGAAAAAAACAAACAAACAAACAAAAAAAAAAAAAACCAAAGTGAGTTTCCTCATTATTCAATTCCTTTCTACCCAGGGAAGAGGGAAAAGGACAACTGTTGAGAGTAAAGTAACTTTTAGTGAATACATTCTCTCATATTCCCATATACACTTTCCAGAAGATTCTCCTACCCCCAGGCTGCTGGTGAGTAAGTTCCATAGACATTTCCCAAAGCCTTCAAACTCTCCAACTAGGAGCATGGGAAATCTGGGCTTGATTCAAGGCATATCAGCTGTCAAGCAAAGTGTCCAACTCTCTTGGACAGGGAAATGGATGCAAGCAAAAATTCACATAACCTCGCTTGTGGGGGAATAAAAGCCTTAGAAATGTAGTCCTGGAAGGGAAGATGGAGCTGGAAAGACAAAGCAGAGTGGGCCAAAGCTGGGGAAAGTGGAAACGGAAATCCAGAGTAAGACATGAGTGAAGGCACTTGTCAGAGGAGCAGGAACAGAAACCCACATGGAAATAGGTTTCTTGTCTCCCGAGAGTATTAGTTCTTGGCCACTTAAGCAAAATGTCAATCACAATCATCATATTCTCTGTTGGAAAAAGTGAGTCATAAACCAAATTGACACTAATAAATGTGAATATTAAAACTCTGAATTCCTAACTATGCCAGTGTTTTTCTGAAGTAGCCTCTGGGCAGAGTACTGTTTGTTTTTGTTGTGTGCTTCACCCAAGGGGATTTTAAAGGTGTGTCTTAGTTAGGGTTTCCATTGCTGTAAGAGAGTCTATGACCAAGGCAACTCTTATAAAGGCAAACATTTAATTGGTGCAGTTTTGGAGGTTTAGTCCATTATCATCATAGCAGAAAGCATGGCAGCATGTAGACAGATATGGTGGAGGAAGAGCTGAGAATTCTACATCTTGATCCAAAGGCAGCTAGGAGAAGACTGGCTTCCCCCCCACCCCCACTCCCACACACTGGGTGGAGTCTGAGCATAGGATGAAACTTTCAAAGTTCACGTCCACAATGGTACACTTTCTCCAACAAGGCAACACCCACTCCAACAAGGCCACACCTTCTAATAGTGCCACTTCCTGTGGACCAGGCGTATTCAAACCACCACAAGGTGCATTCTGTCTGATCATTCTCTAAGTGTGGAGTTGCTATGTACACTTCTATTTTCTACCAGGTCATTCTTTCTCCCAGATTTCCTCATCTTTTTGTCTACTCTTCCTGCAGTCCTTTCACACTTAAGTGGTCTCTCCTATATTTTTGTAATATTTTAAATCAGATGATTGAGGACTGAGGAAGGAAGATAGATTGTGGTGGATTAGAAACGCTGTGGAACATGAAAACCCAGAAATAATGTATTCTGCTATAAAGGTTACTTTTCTGGTAACTTTAGTGTTCTCTATCACCCACATCTCATCACGGTAATTCAGTGCACACTGTCATCACCTTCAAGGGACAGGGTCCAAGCAATTATCAGCTTTTCTGATAGGATCTTGTTCATGATGGTTCTCTCTAGGCTCAATCTATATGTGAACATAACCTGACATTGTCTGGGAATTAGCTGCTCTTTTGCATTGCTATCTCATGCTTTGTTCCTAGGCATCCACTAGCCATATGAGTGTGTGTGTTGGCATTCATTTCTTCCCTAGCTATCTGGGTGAATCTTACTCATTTTACACAATTCACTTATTTTATTTTGTAACCAGTCTACAAAGTGTTCCATCATTCCCCATTAGATCATAAATGGTCATGGTCCAAAGGCTTGGTTATCAGACTGTGAGTTATCAGGATGTAGAGGATCTTTAGGAAGTGGCACCCAGGGAGAAAAGATATACCAGTGAATGCATATAAGACTCCCATTCCTCTCCCCCTCCTCTTGTTCTTCCTCCACCTCTTCTCCTTTTCCTCCTTGTCTGACACCTTGATATTAACAGCTTTCTCCCAACATGTGTTTCCTCAATAATAATGTATTATGGTATACAGAAAAAACATTATGGTGATAGTCTCAATATTTTGTCACAAAAACAGAAAGCTGTAATATATATTTATTATGTTACTTTTTAATTTGTATTCATATTCTCTGGATGTTTTTATTATAGGCAAACATTTTTCCACAAATATAGATGCTATATAAAGGACTAAAGAGTTTTTGATCACCCATGTATATAAATTTCAAATGTGTGGCAAACGATTGACACTATTAAAACATTTGTTGATTAATGAATGGTTTACAATTACATCCAGAATCCTCTTTGAACTAAACATTCCACTGTGCAAACAAATCAATACCAAAATTATTAACTAATTTTGAGATCTATTCTTATACCTTAATCTTGCAATAAATACTGAGTCTTATTTGAAATTTTTTAAAGAAATATATATCCATCAAAAGAGTGATATAAATGAATATATACACAAACTTGGCCAAAGGTTGTTTGTTTTGATTTTGGTTTGAGACAGAGTTTTATTTTGTAGCTCTTGTCTGTGAACTCAGTATGTATACCAAGCTGACCTTGGCCCCAAACTCACAGAGATCTGCCTCTCTTCATCTGCCTCCACCTCTGCCTCCGCCTCCATCTCCACCTTTGCCTCTGGCTTCGTCTCTGTCTCCTAAGTGCTGGGATTAAAGACATATACACATGGTTTGCTTGGCCTAAAGGGTTTTAATTAATGAATCAGAATGTAAAAGTACATGACTGATCATTTCATGGAAACCATGGAGTTGTGGGAAATAGCTGGGGGTAACAGGAGAACAATATTATTAAATCAAGAAGCATGTTTAGTGAATGCCACAAAAACTGCACAATCACACTGATATTGTATGAAGGTAAATGCTCATTGGTTTAAAATAAACTTTTCAAGTTTTACTATCTCAAAGATAAAATCTGAATCCAAGGCAACAGGCTAACATGTAATGAAGTTTCCAGAAAGTAAGCTTACCTGTAGTTAAGAATCTTAGAAGACTGGTTGATTGATTAGAGCTTTAGTAATTGAAATGTTGCAGGTCTAAAGCCAAAATGCCACCAGCTATCTTTGGAGCCCTTAGTAGTTATTCATAATCCACAGCTGGGTTTGACTATAGATAATTGTAACTTTTAGGCAAATCCTTTTGGAATTCCCCAATAGACCTCTGACTTCAACCAACCCCAAAGCTCAGAATGTCATCAGAGAGTGGCTGAAGTCTATAGCAGAAGTTTTCTTTCTTTGCTGTAACCTGATGTCGCCACAAATGCATCATAAGTGTCTTAATATATATCAGTAACTATAAAAATGTCATAAACTGGTTACCAGATTGGAACATGATATTTCGGGTGATCTGAACCCATGTTTCCAGGCAATGATCATCATAGTTGGATCTAGAATAAACTGGCTCACAGTCTTTCTCAGTTCTACTTTACATTTTTAAAACAAGTTGCTCACACCAGATGACTATTGTAACTGGATCCTGAGTGGATAAAGATTATGGTGAGAACTATTATTAACACCACTACCAATTTTCTTGCCGTGTACAGGAGGAGGAAGCAAAACATTTAGTGACCTAATAGTCAAAATAATGACTATGTGGCTACTGGTCTCAGCCCCAGATTATATTTATGTAGATACACCTGCTGCTGCTTCACTTTGATTTTATAGCCTGTCTTCAGTCTCATCCATCTCTGTGATGTCAGAAGAGGCAGTTTGTGCAGTAGAAATGTCATGCATGAGTTTGGGAGTCAAGTTTCATGAACTTGAAAAATAATGGCTCTTGGAACCTTGGTTTATTTACTAATGCCAACCTAAATAGCAAGAGAAAGATTTGCCAAATAATAATGATATTTATTTTATAATATTATAACAAAGCAATGGGAATAACATTGACATTAGTGAATATCAGAATTCAATGGGCACTTACAGAAAAAATATTTCTTTTTTTAATTCTAAAACAAACATTGGGTAGAAATGTGTGGGTAAAAAAAGTAGAGATATTTGGTCAGGAAAGATCTGGTTTGAGGGAGTAAGTGGGCTGGAGCAGGGAGTCACAACACTTGTGGAAAGAATGGGAGCTTTTATGTCACATTGTGGGGGCCTTTGAGTAATCTACATAGTAATGCTTTCCTGCCTCAATGACACAACATAGGATTTCTCAAGCCTGCTGTTACATATATACCAACCCATATATTGCATGTGTCATTAGCATCTTAAATATCTACCTAGGGATATCCATTTTAATTTTATAACAAGTCACAGGTCAGTTACTTTCAGATACTACAGTAACTCCATGCTGATGCCAGTGGCTTCTGCCAGTGCCATTTGCCTCTGTTTGATACATACATATGGAGTTTCAGACTTCCTTGCCAGGGGGTTAATTCTCATTTTCTCATATGAGGCTCATGTGCTCATTTTGTCCATTTTGTATAATCCTTCTACACCCTACTCTACAACTACTTTTCCGTCTCAATATGAACTATGAGCATGTACAAAAAAAATGGTTAGTGGAAGCTTTCAAAGGTAAATATGAGAAAGATTACATCGAAAGGTTTGGGACAGTAATCCAACAACATGAGGAGTAGTAACCAGAGTGTCGGGAAGAACCAAATGTCTTTGAAGTTGCTAGTTTTTGTTTTTTATTTGACCCTTGTTCAAGATTGTGATTCTGAAAGAATGCTTGTGATAGTCACTGTCAATCAATCCAGCACAAGAACCCTTCCTTCCGTTACAACCACACTAACCTATTTACTTTTTGTTATGATTGACACAGTGACTACAGTTTGACTGTGACAACTTTTACAGCTGAAACATAGGACCAAAATTGGATCCCTCTCAGAATCAAACGTGATAGCGGGAGATAGTGATATTCTCCCCTGGGAATTGGGGAGAGTATTGTCTGCTTCCAAAAGCTGTATCAGAAAGAATTAGGAATCAAGATGACTTAGAGCCTCCAAACTATTGTCCAAACCTCAAGGACAAGAATTCCTTCTTTTTTCTTTGTGCTTGGTGTCCTTGGCTGCTCAGTTTCCTGCCTAACTTAGATGGAGGTTGAAAAGGGGAAGCCAGGCAGTGGTGGCGCACGCCTTTAATTCTAGCACTTGGGAGGTAGAGGCAGGAGGGTTTCTGAGTTCAAGGCAAGCCTGGTCTATGGAGTGAGTTCCAGCACAGCCAGGGCTAAACAGAGAAACCCTGTCTCAAAAAACAAAAAACAAACAAAAAAGGGGGGGTAAATAAAAAAAATTAGAGATGTTAGAAATTTTGTTTAGTTGTGTAAAATGTAAATATTTGAAATGAATTGTGGAAATGCCTATTTGTTATTATTATAATCTCACACTTTATCTTCATTTCTAATTGCTGTATAATCAGCAATAGCTTGGAACACTCCGTCCTTTGGTTTCTGCCTCTGTTAAGCAAGTAACTAACGATCTATAAACAAACATTTAAATAAGTGCTACTTAAAGGAACCTTTCATCCTTTTGTAATGTTAAGAATCATTTCATGATGCAAATGAGTCCACCCTGCAATTTTAAAGTAGGCTATTCACAGTCTTCATTACCTGTTCTGTTTAGAACTTAATTGCACATGATAGAGTATATATTAGTTTTCTACTGGTGTTGTAATAAATTCCTATACTTGACAGCATAAAACAAAACTTTATAGCTCATATTTCTTTATGTCAAACATCTCATTCAAAAAGACTCACCTCAAATAAGGTATGGCCAGGATAGATGCCTGGGGCTTGTTGATCAGCAAGCTTTACCTAACAGGCAAATCACATGTCTCAGTGATTTTTTTGACATATATCTTAGATGTATCATATCAATTCATGTCTCATGCTTCAAAAAATCAGATGGAACCAGTGAGATGGCTCAGTGGGTAAGGACAATCACCAGAAACCATAGGATGGAAAAAGAGAACTATTACTATTACACATATGTTGTGATACGCTCAGATCCCTCCATGACCAAATAAATAGGATATTTTTATATAAAATTGTACATATGAATATAAAAATCTATAAATATATTTATGATATATTTGCATACAGATAGTTATACATACATATAAGTAGAGTCACCTAACTCTTAAAAATTATATGTATATATTTAAATATATATTTACATATATATGTAGATGGCTCCTTAAATATATACTTAGATATACATAGGTAAATGGCCCCCTAGGAAAACACTCAAGGTTGTCACCTGGATTATGGAGATATAGTGCATGTGCATCTGCACTCACCACAAATACACACACACAGACACACACACACACACACACACACACACACACACACACACACACTCAGCTGTAATGATAACCTGAACAGAGATAATACTTTTAAGATATATCTCAAACAAGATTGTAAAAAACAATAAACTGTGCTCATTGGTTCTTCTTTCTTATCTGTAAGCCTGTATTTTTCTGGAAAAGATACACAAATATGATTGAAAGCATGATTACACTTAGAAGTTAAATTCTGACCTCTTATGTGACCTGTGTATAGTAAGAATTTCCTTTACCACTTTAACCCTATGTTTTATCTTATCTGTAAGTTCTTATCTACAAACCTGAACAATGTACCTGTAAACCCTTCTGCAGTATCCTTTACAGAGAAAAATACCTTTGGGTAAAAACATAGTAACTCATTTTAATTTAATCTTTTAAATTTAGAGACAGATCACATACCTTGGACTCTGTAACCTTAAATGGCACAAAAATAATACAGATGTAGCCACTGTTAATTAAGATGGCCAAAGCCTCTCTCTTTTAATGCTTTATTAAAGCATATATTTCCTTTTCTGCAATCAACCTCCTGACTTGACCTAAACCAGTTTTTCTATAGCATGAGTTAAGATCCCGGCTACACAGGAGTAGAACTCCATGGCACAAACTCCTCAGGTTGCACCTGGACACTTGGATTGATGTTTTCTGCTGCTACTGACAAGACCACTTTCCATCCTTCACATTGTGGGCCTTCCTATTTCAAACTCAGCGCACTGAGTCTATTTCATACCTCTGCTTTTTCTATCAGCCATATCTTAAAGGGGAAAAAATTACCTGTTGATACTTCTGAAATCAGAGCAAGGTGACTGGGCATAGAGAGTCACAAAAAGGCTGTGTTTTCCCATTCCCTGAGTGTTCCCTCTGCTTTAATCATACGCAAAAAGGTCGCCTGGATGACTTCATGTTAACTAGTCATTTTCCTGTTCTCTTTCTGTTTCCCTGACACAGAAGGAAATAACGAATCTGCTGTTTGTTCTTTATTTCTGCTTTCTTCTACCATTTCCTACCAATATGACCAACCACCTGTACTGGGTCCATCAAAGTCAGTTTATGGAAGTGCTGCTCATTTCTATAATCATAAATTACGCCTACTGAGACCTTTAGACTAGATGTATTGTACTATCCTTTAATGATCTCTGAAAAAAAAAATGCTCTGCAATCTGTATTCTATTTCCATCTGCCCTTTTCATGACTGCTCTTGAAGAAGACACATCCTGTCATGGGTTACTTGGCCCAGGAAGTGGCACTAATTGGAGTTGTGACCTTGTTGGAGTAGGTGTGGTTTTGTTGGGATAAGTGTGTAACTGTGGGCATGGACGTCCTAGCTGCCTGGAAGTCAGTCTTCTCTTAGCTGCCTTCAGATGAAGAAGAGGTAGAACTATCTGCTTCCCCTATACTGTGCCTTGTGCTACCATGCTTCCCTCTTGAAGATAATGGACTAAACCTCTGAACCTGTAAGCCAGCCCCAAATAAATGTTGTCATCGTAAGATTTTCATTGGTCATGGTGTCTGTTGACAGCAGTAAAACCTTAAGACATATCCCTAAGCAAAAAGAACTGGGAAATTGGATACAAGGATACAGTGTCAGTGACAGAAGAAGAAATCAAATAAAAAACAGAGATCTCTCAACTGTTTTCTCAAGTTACGGTCAGAGAAAATAAGAATTTCTGAAATAGAGATGAATTTAAGTTCTGGAGTGTCTGGGTAGAACTAGGACAAACAACACACAGACAAGCTGCATAGTTATAGGCACAAGAGAAGGCTCATATCAGTGCTAGAACACAGATACATGTAAAAGTCCAGGACAAAACACCCTCATATGACAACTTAAAGGAATTCTGAAGCAACAGATACTGAAAAGACCTTTTTCCAAAGGTGGTAACTGAATATAGTGGGTTTGTTCTGTAATGAGTGCAAAGCCTGCCATGTCCAGCATGGCCTTGTTAGGGACAGAATGACATAGTTCCTGCCCCAGGGACAGGACCAACAGGTGTGGGTCTCCATAAGTGTCCATGGCTTCTGTAGGTCTAAGGCTTGTTTTATAATAATGTACATATTTTCACATTCCTCTGAGGAATATCCTCCCTGTTAATGCTAATGACTCCACGATAATGATAATTAGAAGTAGCAGGAGTCCAGGAGTAGTTGGGGGGAGGGTTGTGTTTATGTCTTTAGCAAAATGGTAAATGCTTCAAAATGGTAAAACCTTCAAGACAGTCCTTAAGTCTGTGGAAAAGAATTCTAAAAACTATGAGTTCAAAAATATATAAATTTTCAACTAAACGAAAATATATGGATGCAATATGAATTGTATAAGGAGCTTCACAGATCTAAAGGAACAGAGCAGATACACCATGAGCCAGCCTTTCAGAAAGATACAAAGAAAGGCAGATACAAATACAGGCAGATTCCTGAGTTCAAGGTCAGCCTGGGACAGAGCAAATTAGGTCCAGGTGTGGTTAGAATGGTACTCTCAGGACAAGATCTCACCTAGTTAAGTTTTAAAAGGCAGGCAGATCTCTGAATCGCAGTGTTAAAAGAAAATGTGTGCATGGTATCTCCTAAGAATTAAAGGGCTGGGGTCACAAGATGCTGATTCTTAAGAAAATCAGAAGGGAACCTGAAATAAATAACTGAATTGATATGTAAATAAAAACTGAGCTTTTGGCAAGTATGAGATGAGCTAGCAGAAAGTAATAGCAGTTCTTTAGAATTTTTCTCTACTGAGAGCTGAGCAGTCTGGAGATCTCTGGAGAGCGAACACAGCTCTTCAATAATTTTTTCTAACAGGATTTCTGATTTTGCTTGGAAAATCCATGGAGAGAGAACACAGCTCATTTAGAATTTTTCATAGTTCTTTTAGTATTTTTTTTTTTTCTAACAAGGTCAGAAATCCCAAGAATTACTTAGAGAGCTGACACAGTTCTTTTAGAATGTTGTCTAGCAGCTATCCAGAGAAGGCTGTCTGAATAACAAACACGGCTTCTTTAGAATTTTTTTCTGGCTTTGTGATTTTGATAGGAAGACTGAAGAATTACTTTTAGAATTTTTCTAACAAGATTTTGACTTGGTCGGAGATCCAAGAATCTTTTGTATAGCAGTTTTGGGACTTTGGTCAGAAAACCCATGAGCTATTCCGAGAGCTTTTCGAATTTTTACCAGCAGAGAGATCAATCTCAAGCAGAAAGCTAGCTGTCTCAAACATAGAGTTTTTAGACTAGCAAGAAAAATAAAGCTGTCTAGAGCAGAGTGGAACACACAGAGAGAACACTCTGGAAAGCCATCTCAGCACAACACAGGTTTGGACCCACATTTAACTTCCAGTTGCTTGTTGTTGCTGCTCCCAGATACCCGTTCCTCAGAATCCTCTCCAAGCTTAAGCCTTAACAAAAGCCCATAAACACAACTAGGAGGAAAACAATGAAGCAATGCTTAGTATTTGCAATGAGCAAGCAGATACAGGACAGAATTCTCAAAGCAAGCTCCTCCAAGAACGAAGAAAGAAGAAAATAGTTGTGGTGGTTTCATTGGTAATGGCCACCAAAAGCTCATATATTTGAATGCTTGGTTATTAAGAAGAGGTTCTAGTTCACAGGGATTAAGAACTGTGGCTTTGTTGGAGTAGGTGTGACCTTATTGGAGGAAGTGTGTTACTGGGTGTGGGCTGAGAGTCTCTTTGCCTGCTGCCTGCGATCCCAATGTAGAATCTTCAGCTACTCCCCAGCACCATGTCTGCCTGGGTGCTGCCATGCTCCCTACCATAACAATAATAAACTAAGGAAGCAAGCCTCAATTAAATGCTGTCTTTTACAAGAGTTACTGCAGTCATAGTATTTCATCACAGCAATAGAACATTGACTAAGACAGTAGGAAACTTTGGGAGGTAAAAGCATACTCAGTTGTATAGGAAAGAATCATCAACACAAAAAGTGAGCACATTTTTAAACATCCTTAGTTTAAGGTAATGTATCCCGTGTTTAAAACAATGTAGACAAAACACATCTGTACTGAGTGACTGTGTTATTTGAGCTGGTTCCTTGCAAGAGTCTCTGGAGGGAAGACAAAGATGAAGAAGAAACAGAGAAGAAGGAAAAGAGGGAAATAGAGAGAGGGGGCAGTAGGAAGTAAGGGGGGAGAAAAAGGAAGAAGAAAGAGATGGGAGAGAAAGAGGAGGAAAAACTATTTTGAGTGTTTGAGTCATTTAAACAGAAAGCACCTTTCCCCTGAAAATACTAATAGTTTTTCCTCCAAAAGCAATGGTCAACTGGTTAACAATATCCCTATGTCTGCTTTGAATCTAGACTCACCAAGGGAAAAAAATAATTATCTCTGTCTTCTTTCTGTAGTTTTCTTTTAACTAAACTCCTACCTAATTGAGGAAGAATAAAGTCTGTCAATATGCCTGGATAGACTTTTGTTACCTACAGTGTCTTCCATTTCAATGTTCAGTCTCAGTCAGTATTCCAAAGACAATGATCTGCAATCAATTGTAGACCTGATAGGCCCAGGCAACTTTGGCTCAAACCTTCACACAGTCTTCAGGTCCACTGGATATCACTATATAATGTATTATTCTCTGGATATTTATCTGCATTTCCCACTCTTTTCTGTCTCATTGGAATGGGGTTTTTATATAAATCACAGAATGAATTGGGCTAGTGGGTAATCATACTATGTCCTTGCCTCCATGTCTGTAATAAATTTATGCGTCCTTTCACTTGTTTAACCATTTTTTGATTAGCTAATTGTGACCAATTTTCAGAATGTTGAGGGAGGTACACCTGATAACCTTCACTGACTAAGGAAAGCTTTCAGTTTATCTATTGATGAAGTCACTGTAAAAGCTGACAGGCAAGAAAGTTCTTTGCTAAAACTAGATATTTATTTCTTTTTTCACTGATTTACAAATTTATATTAACCATGTATTCATATTTAAATATATGCCCCAGTGAGTCATGGCTAAAGCTGAATAATTCATTATAATCTATATGCTAGCAGACAAAGCCATCTCAGAACACTGGGTATAAAGAAAGCAGACTGTCTTTCCTCATTTTGCTCATTCATTTTTCAGGAGAGACTGAGCGCTCACCTTATGCCAGACATAGTGTGGGAATGGGAGACACCAAAGCACACGATGAGTCCCTCTACTGTCCCCACAGAGATGTGCACTGCAAGGTCCTCAGAAGTGAGAGTGGACACACAGGCAGATGCTCTAGACACAAGAAACAGAACCGGACCCTGCAGGATGATCAGCCTGTCAGAACTGGGCCTAAGGCAGACAGTTATCTAATGCCAGACATGTGACAACCTAGAGTTTACTCAGAGTAAAGTCTTCCTCCAAGGGGTCTCTTCCTATTATTCAGAGTCTTCCATTGCTTCATGCAAATTCAAGTTCACCTTAGCCTGGTGGAGAAGGTGGAGGCATTCCAATAGGAAAATTTACTGTAGAGACAGTAAAGAGTTTTACCTTGGGGATACATGCAATTCTTGTCATTTAAAATACATAAGGAAATCTGATCTTGCTCAGGATTTTGAGTAAGATAGTGTTTTGAGCACCGAAGCCTAACTGATTTTCTCTCTATTAATTCCATTAGGAGGATTAATAGGTAATAAAAATTGGGGAAGTTTTCATTAGACCCCAGTTGCTCTCAAGAGTAAAAAACAAGCTTGAGGGATTTCTAAATTATTTTATATTTTTCATCCAAGAAAAAAATAAAGAGCCTTGCCTGTTTCTCCAGAAGGGCAATCAGTTGGCTTGCACGGTATGGCCAAATGGGTGCTCCCTCATGAGCAAGTTTTGGAAAGTAAACTTGACAAAATCTTCTCTGGTGGTACCTACAGATGCAAAGAAAAGGGACTCTAAGGGGGACAGTTGGGAAATGTTATTCTGAGCTCAGAATGAAAAGCAGAAAGGTAAAGGTGGGGCTCAGCATCCAGCAAAAAGGAACAATCTCCCTCCAGACAAAACTCTGTGTCCACACAGAGCCCTGAGAAAACTTGAACCCACTGCTCATTGCTAGAGTAGCAGGGAGGGTTAGGAGGAGGGCCAGCCCCAGGCAGCAGTGAAAGTGTGCAGTATCCTAAGCTGTGCTTGGAGAAAGCAGCCAGAATGGCCAGACTGGGCTGTTCTCTAGAAAAGAGCACCACCAGCAGGACTCCCCTGCTACAGAGGAGAAAAGTGGAACACACCCATAAACAGCTGTGTATAGTGTGACTTGAAATTAGGATTCTGTGCTTGATAGTCAGATTCTAAAAGACAAAGGCTTACTGATTGCATCATACTGGGTCTCCCAGGAAAAACTCTAGACAATTGCTATGACTTGAATCCAGGTGTAGCCAGAAGCTGTTGAGGTAGCTGGCCCTGGTACTATATCATCCAATGAAGAGAATATGTCACACTCATATGGCAATGGAGCATTTTGAGCTGAAGGCCATTGAGAACCAATAGATAAGAGAGGAAAAAATAACAGTCTTTTTAGGGGAACTTCTGTTAACTAACTAAAACAAAAACTTCAGAGCCCAGGGCTGCCATAAAGCCTTAGGTTCTCACAGTCTGAAGAAGACTGAAAGTTGTCATCAAGATGAGTGTGCATCAGCAAACCTTATCTTCCACCAACTGCCCCATATTTACATCTCTTCAACTTATTGCTCTCCTGTGCTGACTTCTTGAGTTACCTCCCCATATCAGTTACCCCTTAGAACAGCACAAAACCTTCTCAGGCCTGGCACTTCTGTGAAATTTACATACTTGTAAAAACAGAATTCTTAACATTTTCTCCTATTTCTCTCTCTCTCTCTCTCTCTCTCTCTCTCTCTCTCTCTCTCTCTCTCTCTTTCTCTAGTTTAATTCAAAGAAAAAAGTCACTAACAGTAAAAAGGAGAGAAACAAAATATAAAGGTTTTCTTCCTCCCTCACAATAAGAATCACAGAGTTGATAGAAACTCGCAGGATTTCCCAAGATGGGCCCCCTTTCTCCTCAGATTGTAAACAGGCCATGTTTCATCACTACTGTGCACTCATACATGCATGCATGTACTCTCTCTCCCTCTCCCTCTCCCTCTCCCTCTCCCTCTCCCTCTCCCTCTCCCTCTCCCTCTCCCTCTCCCTCTCCCTCTCCCTCTCCCTCTCCCTCTCTCCCTCTCCCTCTCCCTCTCCCTCTCCCTCTCCCTCTCCCTCTCCCTCTCCCTCTCCCTCTCCCTCTCTCTTACACACACACACAGACACACAAAGAGGAAGAATTTAGTGACATTGTCTACTAATTCACTGACAAGAGTCAGTAAATACTTGTAATTGCAGGATTTGGGGTGCTGAGATAGCAAACTTTGACCTAATACTTGAGAATACTGCACTGGGGTGTTAGGGGAAGGGGGCACAATCCTGGGAAGCAGAATCCCAAGAGAGGAGAAAACTTTTACCAAGGGTCAGGCTCCTGTCACCACTGAGGTGTGTTCTGAATGCCATCCTGGAAGGAGCTGATAGTTGGAGGTATGGAGCAACTTGGTTGCTGGAAACTAACCACCAGAGTGAGACGAACTGGCCACTATTGTCCCAGAAAGAAAGAGTTTGGGATGTAGCAACAAAGGCTTTCTTGCTCTCTGAAACAAGGTGTGCACTCTCAGGCTTACCTTGTTCAGAGGATGAAATGAGAGATGTGGAAAGAAATAGCCCAGGTTCAAGTGTCTGTTTCCTGTTCATTGCATAAGGAACTGAGGGCTGGTTTCCTAATTATCAGTATGTGTGAGTGTGCACATATTCATGTGTGGATACAAGTATAGGGGAAGGCATGCATGCATGTGTGTGCATATACATGTAGAAAAGTTAATGTTGAGATCTCCCTCTATGACTATCCATCTTACTTTGTGTATTATATATGTATGATTTATACATGAGTTCATGCAGGTATGTGTGTATACTCAAATGCACATGTATGCACACACCTGTATATGGAGGCCAGAAGTCAACACTAAGTATCTTACTCTATCACTTTCCACTGTACTTTTTGAGACATTGTTTCAAACCTTCGTTTGCAGACATGAGTCACCTGGGAAGTCCATAATCTCTAGGGACCTACATGTTTCTGCCATTCCTTCACCGGGACACAGTGTTACAGATGCATGTTGCCACATCCTCCTTTCTAAGTGTGTTCCAGGGAGCCAAACACACTATTCATGTTTGTGCAGATTTTTGTTTGTTTGTTTGTTTGTTTTTATTTAACCAACTGTGCCATCTCCTAGCCCTTAACTCCAGACTCTCTAGTACATGAATACTATTGTTTTTAATCTCGTGCTTTACGTGTAACAATCAAACACAATGAATATATTAGCCAAATATATTTTGTACTAGATAGACTAATCCTCCCTGATGCGCCCCAGTCTGTCTGCACATTACAATGCACCTAAAGGATATTTGATGTCATAAAGATGATCAGGCAGTTCGGTTACTTCAACCCTTCATTGACTCACCATCATTCCAGAATGAAATCCATCTCTACCTATGGTTTTTGTTCCAGCCTCATCTTTACTGTCTTCCTTTCCCATAGGCTGCAGTATTACTGATGGAATCAGTCTTTTTGTTTGCCAAACATGAACCAGTGGGACTTTCGCAAGAACAGTTTCCTATTACTCAAAGTTCCTTCCTCACCAAGATATTCCCATAGTTCATTGTTCTGTTCATCAAGTGTTCTCAAAGGAAACTTCTTGCCACACTTTTTTCTGAGCAACCTGTCAAACCTATGAGCCCTCCAAGCTGGTCCTCCTTACCCAGGTCCACTGCTCAGCTTTAAGCATCACATTATATTTATTCTTCATCTCTCTGTTTTGTTTTCAACTCCTCTGTTTGTCTATACTATATTTTCTATACTATACATGTGTAGTTTTCTATCCCTGGATTCTGAGACCAATGTTGACACAAAGAACTAATCAATAAATAAATACATGTTATTGATCTTTCTGGTTCATTCCCTATTATCTCTTATAACCACAGTATCTCATTTTTGGAAGAAGAAAAAAACAATGAGGAGCAGAGCATCTAAAGGATATTTTATGTCATTAAAAACAAGCTTTGTTCACTTCCTTCTCTGTGTCTTTGCAACAAGCAGCCTTCTGAGATCTGTATCCATTTCCCAGACTTGAAGGGAGCTGAAAGTAATGAACCATGGACCATCAGTGGCTACCTTGTTTTTTGGGGCCAGTATCTCCAAGCCCTGAGAAAATAAGTGTCTTAGTGTGACTGTATGCTTTGCAGGCAGTGGCTGGTGTCTTTATAGGCACCTGATAAGCTTTATGTTTCTTTATGGCAGTCAATACATAATAAATAATAATATACTGCCAGATGATTACTATATGACAGCTGTTGTGATGAACCACTCAGGAGGAAGAAATAACCACAAGCAGATAGAAAAGCAAACAAAGAAACAATCTGTTGTGCTGCACCTAAAAATAAATCTGGGAACACAGACAGATTCATCAGGGATTGAAATATTTTGTTGACAAAGCCACAGGGATAATAAGAGTGTTTAAATGTGTCCTTTTCTGCACAGCTCCAATACGCTCTGCCTGGATCTTATTCTTGAGCCCTCACAGGCACATCAAGGCAGAAGGGGCCACACTGGAACTGGAGACGAGGCATGTACTGTCCCTTTGTCATACTATGTGGTTTGAAGCCATGACTCAGGTGTATTATGTCCAAGGGAAGCCAGTTTCATTCTGAGCCCAGCAGACCAGCAATTGGGCACTCAGAAATGGACAATAATGGAATAACAGACTGTGATTTTTAACAGACCCTACTCAATAAATAGGAAAGTATCATATAGTTTTCGTTCCAATAAAAGGAATATTACCGGATTTCTGAATGCCCTACAGCAACAAAACACATACTATGGGACTCAAAATTGGGTTCTTTTAAAACAAGATGGGTATACTGTATCATTTCATTTATAGCACAACCTTAGAATGACAAAATTATAGTGATGGAGAACAGCTGAGTTTTGCCAGCAGTTAGGACTTGGGAGAGTTGTGGCTATACAGAACCAATACTAGGTGATTTCTCTGCAGCAGTGGAAACATTTATAAGTGATTGTTATGATGTTGATGCAAATGTATATACATGTTGAAAATCCATTCTACTATACAACCAATGACACCACAACCACCACCACCACCACCAGACCTTGGAAAACCAACAAAACAAAACAAAAGAAAATTCTTATAGTTTAATTGATAATATTGTACAGTATCTATTTCCTGGCTTTGAAAATGTATTCTAGCATATAAGGTATTTTTGTTGGTGGAAAATAACATAGAAACTGCCTGGATTGACAATTCCAGTAAGTCTTAAGTTAATTTAACATAAAACATTTTAAAAATGAAAAAGAATAACATTTCAGTGAATACATATATATGCATATATGTAATAAATATTATGGTTCTCATATATGCTTCTGTTAACTCTCTGTAGTCATTAAAGTAATATGAAGAAACTATTTTAAGGTAGTAGGAAATAAATAGAAGCAGGAAGATTGGTGAAAAAAAGACCAAAATTCAAAATTCTACCAGAAGGTATTACATTTGTGTGGTGTTATTTTTCTCCAGTAGTCCCTGGACTGAATTCAGTTTAAACTTGGACTTAGATGATGCCACGAGCATACACTGAGACATACAGAAAGGGCTTCTAATTTTGGCTCTGGCAGATACAATGACAAATCTTAAATCTTGAAGGAAATGTGGATGCCCTCTGTATTGTGGTTCTTGGTTCCTTTCCTCTAGCCTCCAGTGCTCAGTCCAAGCAATAACAGGTGACCTAGAGGCCTTTCGCCTAATGCTGTCAAGCAACTATCACTGTTTCCTCCAACATAGTTCTTTTAACTTTGGACAAAGGTACAGATTCAAAGGCTTCAGCAAGCATGGAATATACATCACAGGACTTCATATCAGGAGCACAAAAGAGAAGTGCTCACTTAGAGGCTCTTAAAACCAATATTCTTACGTTCCCCAAAAGACTATAAAGATGGAGAAATTCAGAAAAGCATGACCAGTAAAGTTTGAGTGATATCTCTTGGCCTCATTTTTAAGCTGCATGGGTAAGAATTTGATTCTACTAGGTGTGCAAACAATTCGTAAAACTGAGCTTTCTAGTTATCCCAATCTCAGCTCATCATGGGATGGCACATACAGGATAAGTTTTTGCTGCCAAGAAACAGTCTTGACTAGGTCCAAGTTTCTGAGAGATGGGAATGGTAGCCTAGGTTCTGCTTAGATGGTTTTCCAGGTTTTGTGTTCTCGATCTCTCTCTGTCTCTGTCTCTCTGTCTCTCTCCCTCTGTCTGTCTCTCTCTCTCTCTGTCTCTGTGTGTGTGTGTGTGTGTGTGTGTGTGTGTGTGTGTGTGTGTGGTGTGTGGTGTGTGTTTTGCTCTGCTCTAGACAGCTTCTTTTTGCTATTCTAAAAACTCTATGGTTGAGACAGCTCTGTTTACATGTACAACTTCTAAAAGCTATCTGGATAGCTCTTGGGTTTTCTGACCAAAGTCAGAAAAGCTGCTCTAAAAAATTCTTGGATCTTCTGATTAAATCAGAAATCCTTTTAGAAAACTCTAAAAGTAATTCTTGAGTTTTCCAATCAAAATCAGAAAGCCAGAAAAATTCTAAAAGAGCTGTATTTGCCTTTCAAAGACCCTTCTCTGGATAGCTGCTAGAAAACACTCTAAAAGAACTGGGTCGGCTTTCTAAGTAATTCTTGGGGATTCTGGCCAAGAAATTATGTTAGAAAGAAAATACATGAAGAGGTGTTTTCGCTCTCCAGAAATCTCCAGACCCTTCAGCTCTCAATAAACAAAATTTCTAAAGAACTGCTATCTCTTTCTGCTAGCTCATCTCATATGGACCAAAAGCTCAGTTTTTTTTAAATATCAATTCAGTTATTTATTCCAGGTTCCCTTTTGATTATCCTAAGAATCAGTATCCTGTGACCAGAGCCCCTTAAATCTTGGAAGACAACAAGCACACATTTTCTTTTAACATTGCAAAAGAATTTAGAGATCTCAGGCCTTTGTTAAGTACAGAGGATAAACTAGCTGGATTGGAACCTGTCCTGAAACTACCATTTCTACCACACCTGGACCTGGACTCTATGAGTTCTGAGCTGACCTTGAACTCAGGAATCTGTCTGCTTTTGTATTTTTCTGACAAGCTGGATCATAGTGTAGCTATCTCTGTTCCTTTAGATCCACAAAGGTCCTCATAATTTATATTGCATCTTTATATTTTGATTAGTTGAAAAATTTGTATCTATATCATCTATATCTATATACCCATGTTTTTAGAGGTCTTTTCTACATCCTTAAGGGCTGTCATCAAGGACCCAGCATTTGCCATTTTGCTAGGACATTAACTACACCTTTGCCTCCTGAACTTATACTGGAATCATTATTGTAATTGGGGAGGACATTCCTAGGAGGAATGTGAAAATATGTACATTATTATACAAACAAGCTTTACCCCCATGGCAGCCATTGATACTCACTAAAGCCTGTGTCTACTGACCCTGTTGCAGGGGCAGAAACCCTGTCATTCTGACCCTACCAAGGCCATGCTGGACCTGGCAGTGAGCAACACTATATATCACTAGAGTAAACCAACATCATTAAGCCTACAGTCTATAGAAACTTGCTTGAAATTCATAGCTAGGACCTACCCATGTGAAACTGGAGTGTTCAGCTTCAACAGCAATGCTTGCCCCTTGCCTTGCCTTGCCTTGCCTTGCCTTGCCTTGCCTTGCCTTGCCTTGCCTTGCCTTGCCTTCTTGCCTTGCCTTGCCTTCTTGCCTTGCCTTGCCTTGCCTTCTTGCCTTGCCTTGCCTTGCCTTCTTGCCTTGCCTTGCCTTGCCTTCTTGCCTTGCCTTCTTGCCTTGCCTTGCCTTGCCTTCTTGCCTTGCCTTTGCCTTGCCTTGCCTTCTTGCCTTGCCTTTGCCTTGCCTTGCCTTCTTGCCTTGCCCTTGCCTTGCCTTCTTGCCTTGCCTTTGCCTTGCCTTGCCTTGCCTTTGCCTTGCCTTTGCCTTGCCTTGCCTTGCCTTGCCTTGCCTTGCCTTGCCTTTTGCCTTGCCTTTTGCCTTGCCTTTTGCCTTGCCTTTTGCCTTGCCTTTTGCCTTGCCTTTTGCCTTGCCTTTTGCCTTGCCTTTTGCCTTGCCTTTTGCCTTGCCTTTTGCCTTGCCTTTTGCCTTGCCTTTTGCCTTGCCTTTTGCCTTGCCTTTTGCCTTGCCTTGCCTTTGCCTTGCCTTTGCCCTGCCCTGCCCTGCCCTGCCCTGCCCTTCTTCCCTTTCCTTCCTTCTTTCCTTTTCCTTCCTAGAATTTACTTATTTATTTATCTCAGAATGTTTCATTATGTAGCTTAAACTGGTCTAGAACTTACTATGCAGCTGTGGTGGTTTGAATAATTATGACCTCCATAGACTCATATGTTTGAATGTTTGGCCCATGGAGGAGTGTCTTAGTTAGGATTTTATTACTGTGAAGAGACACCATGACCAAGGTAACTCTTATAAAAGCAAACATTTAATTAGGACTGGCTTGCAGTTTTAGAGTTTCAATCCATTATCATCTGGGTGAGAAGCATAGAATCTTGCAGGCAGAGGAGGAGCTGAGAGTAGATTGAGGCAGACAGGAGGAGACTCTTACTCCACACTGTGTTTAATTTAAGCTTAGGAGACCTCAAAGCCCATCACCCCACAATCAAACACTTCCTCCAACAAGGCCATACCTCCTCCAATATGTCTACACATCCTAATAATGCCACTTCCTACGGCCAAGCATTCAAACACATGATTCTAGGAGGCAAACCTATTCAAACCACCATATTTCACTACTAGCTCTTTAGGCTTATAGCTATAACATAATGCAAAATGCACTTAGTCCAACTTCAAAGGTCCCCATAGTCACAATCTCAACAAAGCTGAAGTCCAAAAGATCACTGTCAATTCTGATATCTATACAATCTCTTAACTGTAACCCCCTGTAACATCAATATCCAAAAGCAGATCCCATGCTTCCAATATCACAGGATATACATTACTATTCCAATATACCATAGTGAAGAAATGCTGGACCAAAGAAAGACCAAAAACCAGCTGGGCAAACTCTAAACTCTGCATCTCCATGTGTGATGTACAGCTCCTTCAGCTTTGTTGACTGCAACATTTTTCTCTTGGGCTATTTCCAATCCTTAGCAGCTTTCCTCAGCAGGTATCCCATGGCTCGGGCATCTCTAACATCATGGAGTCTCCAAAGGAATTTCGACTTCACAGCTTTTTATTCCAATGTCTGGGATTAACACATGATCTTCTGGGCTCTTCCAATGGTTTTAGCTCACTTCTCTAGCTCTTCTATAGTACTCTAGGCTCCACTCCATTGCTGCTGCTGTTCTTGGTGGTCCTCCCATGGTACTGGCATCTTCAATACACTGAAGTCTTCCACTGCAAATAGGCTACACTTTCAGATATTTTGTATTTTTTCTTTCTCAGTTTTCTATGTATGATCAAAAGGCTCTTTATAAAAGTGAACCACAAGACAGAGTCTATGCGAGGCCATTTTGAGATTTCTTTTGTCAATGCAGTTAATCTAAATCTCTTCACTTTATCCTCAGGCAGACTATTCAGACAATGGCACAAAGCAGCTACATTCTTTACTATAATATCACAAGAGCAGTCTCTATGTGACATATTAAAATTATTGGCTCCTGAAACTTTTTGTGCCAGGCCCCCAGAGTTCAATTCACCCACAGAATCATTGTCTTCCATACATCTATTAGTATAGCTCACTAAGTCCCACTTGAAGTTTTTCATTGCTTTCTAAAGCTCTAAATTCCACATCCCTCCAAACAAAAGCATGGTCAGGCCTATCACAGCAATACTCACTCTAGGTACCTACTTCTTGAAGGTAAGCAGAAGGAGATTCTCACTCCACACTGAGTGTAGCTTGAGCTTAAGAGACCTCAAAAGTCATCTCCCCCCACCCCATACATATACAGTGAAACACTTCTTCCATCAAAGTCACAGCTCCTCCAATAAGGCCACACAACCAAATAATATCACTTCCTATGACATTCAAACACACGAATCTATGGGGAACAAACCTTTTTAAACAACCACAGGGAGTGACACTATTAGGAGGTATGGCTTTGTTGGAGTAGGAATGCCTTGTTGAAGGAAGGGTATATTGTGAAGGCAGGCTTTGAGGTCTCCTATGCTCAAGCTATGCCCAGTGTGTTTCAGAGTTTCCTGCTGCCCATGGATCAAGATGGAGAACTTTCAGCTCCTTCTCCAGCACGATGTCTGCCTGGATGCAGCCAGGCTTCCCATGATGATAATGGACTAAACCTCTGAAATTGTAAGCCAAACTCAATAAATGTTTTCCTTTATTAGAGTTACCTTGGTTATGGTGTCTCTTCACAGGAACAAAATTCTAACTAAGACAAAAGTCCACCTTGGATTCAAGATCACCATACCATAACTTAACAACAACTGTGATTAAAAGCATGTAAAAACACATCTAGCACATTAAAAACAAGACACTATCAACAAATGCATAACAATACAACCCATAGGCAGAGTGCTAAGGTGGTCATACTGTTCACATTCCTTGGTGAAGATTGTAGAGAAGCTATCACACAGGTGACTCAGCAAGCAGTAGTAAACACTCTTGAAAAAAATGATGAAGCAGAAAATCAGCAAAGACAAAACATATAAAGTTGGGTATAGTGGCACACACCAGTCATTCTAGTACTTGGGAAGCTAAACCAAGGGGATCATTCAAGGACAGCAATACCCTGTCTCAAAGAAAACAAAATAAAACAAAAAGAAGGAGGAGGAAGGGAGGAGAGGAAGGGGAGAAGGAGGAGAAAATAAGAGGAATAAAAAAAGAGAAATAAAGAGAAAATAGGATACAATATCAAAATGTGAAATTCACTGCATGGGAAAGGCAGCAACCGCAGAGGCAGAAAATGAGAATGGGATGAGGGTATCAAAACCCCAGAGAGTTTTGTGACATCAACTAAAGAGTTAACTTCAATAATTTCATAAGAATTCTATTAGCAGAGCAAAATTTTGGTAAACTCTACAGCTTACTGTCTTCATTTCAAGTTTGTAATATATATTCACTGATTGAAGTAAAATATTTTTATCTGTCATTTTAATGCATGTTGTTGTAATATACTAAGAAAACTGAATATAATTTCATAAAGATGGGAATGTGATAGAGTTTATATAAAGATAAATTTCTGAAATTCCATATGATGTGGTAAATATGTGTAGACAGTTCACAGAAAATAAGTATACATATTAGTGAAAGCGGCCTTCTACATTTAAGAAGCTGAAATAAAAACAGCATAAAATTCACTCAGTAAAATCAAAAAAGAAGACAAATCAATGATAATTAGAGAAAACAGAAAATTAAATGGTTGAGATAAACCTATTAATAACTATGTTAAATACAATTAGTATAAGCACAGAACTTAGATGAGAGACTTTCAAAAATGATTTTTAGATGACTCAACTATGTGCTATCTAAAACATATTTGGCTTAACTATTGCAAAATGGGTTAATTAAGAGTAACAGGCTGGGTTATTATATCCTCTGAAAACATTAACCCAAGAAAACTAGAATGTATATATTATTGTCAGAGAAACAAAACCCAAATCCAGAGTACAGAAACTTCCTTAAGTTAATCAAGGTGTGTGTGTGTGTGTGTGTGTAATGGTAGTAGGGAGGGAGATTCAAATTGCATTTTGACTAAACACTGACCAAAAAGATGTAACAATTCTATATGCACACATACTAGCAATGGAGTTTTAATATGTAATAAATAAAATACATACAAAATAGTAGTTGCAAATTGGATCACATTGTAATGGAATAGAAGTGGAAGATAATGAGAATTCAAAATAACTTAAAAAAAACCTGGTCACTAGGTATGGTAACACACACCTTTAATTTTAGTACTCAGAAGGCAAAGAGAGGCATTTCTCTGTGAGTTCAAGGCCAGCCTGATCTATAGTGAGCTTCATAACAACCAAGACTACACAGAGAGACTCTGTCTATATATATACACACACATACATACATGCATGCATACATACATACATACAAACATACATACATAAAAATAAATAAGATGTAAAAAAAATAAGATAGGCCAACTGCAGAGCTTGACCTTTTTCCATCCCTCCAACTTCCACCCCCACATGTGTGCAGCAGAACACCTAGAGCAGCCTCTCCCTCCACCAACCTCAGCTCTAGTAGATCCCACAGATCTTCCCCTCCTTACATCCCTTTCTCTGCTTGTTCCTTTGTCCCACTTCCCAACTCCAGTAGGCATTCACTGGGGCTGTGAACCCACAGGCCTCTCTGGTCAGGAAAACAGATAGACTAACTCTAGACTTTTACCTCTATTTCCACCAAATCTAATTTCCCAGTCTCACCCCTAACTCTACAAAAGACCAGCAGCTGAGGTCTACCACCACCCCATCCCCAATGGACTATACAGACCTACTCTCCTAACCTCTCATGACCTAACTTTAGCAAAGATGACCTAGGAACTCATAGATCACTCTGGTCAGGGAAGCAGGTAGCCTAACTGCAGACCTTTACCTCTCCTCCTGCTCCAAATCAAATCCCCTAGTTTCTCCCCCAGCTCAAAAATAAAATCCCTTCTATAGCCTCCCTTCCTCCCCCACCTCCAATGTTAAGTGGATCCCACAGATCTTTCACTCTTAACATCCCTCCCCCCAGTCCTTGCTTGATTCCACCCTCTAACTCCAGCAGGCATTCCTTGGAAACCCACAGGCCCTCCTGCCACAGGGGCAGGTATGCCAACTACAGATCTTCACCTCTCCTTCTATTCTAAGTCCAATCCACACCTCTGCAGTTGAACACCTGTGGGAGCACATCCCCCCAATCCCTTGCCTCATCTCTAGTGGATCCCACAGTGCTAACCTACCATTTCCAAGTTTTGCTTTGTCCCAGCTCCCAAATCCAGGAGGCACTGTCTGGGAACGCATAAACTACTCTGACCATAGAAGCAAATAGGCTAACAGCAGATCTTCACGTGTCCTTCCATTTCTCTAAGTTTAATCCCCCAGATCCCCCCACCCCCAGATGTTTAGAAAACCTACTATGGCCTCTCCTCACACTCTTCCACCATTCCTAGAGGACTAAGTATATCCTGGCTTAAGAAAAAAAAAAAAAACAAAACAAAAAAAAAACAAAAAAACCTTTCTTCCCTTTATGTCAAGCCCCTCTAGCACACCTAGCCTTTCCCTATTCTTAAGTCTCAGATCAATTTCTCTTATGAAAACAGGCACAAAATACTCAATAAAATACTTGCAAACTGAATCTAAGAACACATCAAAAAGATCATCCACCATGATCAAGTACCCAGAGTTTATCCCAGAGATGCAGAAGAGGTTCAGCACATGCAGCTCTGTTGTGTATAGCTTTGCTTCCTCGCCAATGCTCCAGCAATGAGCAGTGCTACCAGCCCCCACCCAGCTTCCCTCAAGTCCACGAATAAAACACACACACACACATGCATATGCACACTCACACGCACACGCACGCACGCACGCGCGCGCGCGCACACACACACACACACACACACACACACAAACAGGTTGCTCATTTTCAACTTACCTTTGGACACAGTTGTTGGGAGCTACTATCTCTCACCTGGAAAAGTGTGCCCTTATCTCACCTGTCCTAAACTTAGTTGCTCAATAACATCCTCAACTGCCTACCTGTAGGGGCAGCCTGTATGGCCTCTCCATATCAAGATCTCATATGGCTGGTCGACTTTTTTTCATCAGAAGCCTGGTGAACTCTAGTCTCCTCTTCTCCCTTGCATCTGTCTCCTTTCCTCCAAGGACCCGAAAGTCTTGCCTATTACTTCTGCCCAGCAACTGGCCCATGGATGCTTTACTGACAGTTCAAAAACCAATTGGGGAACAAGACAGCATTAGAATCACCCATATTTAACTCAATAAATAATATCCACCATATTGTTTTTATTATGTTTAGATATGTGCTTTTGAATTCCTGATCTCTCCAAGACTTTTAACATGAAGGGGTGTCGGATTTTGTTAAAGGCTTTTTCAGCATCTAATGAGATGATCTTGTGATTTTTTTCTTTGAGTTTTTTATATAGTGGATTACATTGATGGATTGTCATATATTGAACCACACCTGTATCCCTAGGATGAAGCATACTTGATTATGGTGAATGATCTTTTTGATGTGTTCTTGGATTTGGTTATGTGAATTTTATTGAGTTTTTTACATTGAAATTCATAAGCAAAATTGGTCTCAAGTTCTCTTTCTTTGTTGGGTCTTTGTGTGGCTTAGGTATCAGAGTAATTGTGGCTTCATAGAATAAATTAGGTAGTGCCCTTCTGTTTTTGTTTTGTTTATTTAAAACTATCTGGCTCTGGGCTGTTTTTGCTTGGGAGAGTTTTAATAACTGCTCCTATTTCTTTAGGGGTTATGGGACTATTTAGATAGTTTACATGATCTTGATTTAACTTTGCTATGTGATGTCTAGAGAACCATCCATTTCATCTATATTTTCCAGTTGTTTTTTTTTTTTTTGAGTATATTTTTGTAGTAAGATCAGATGATTTTTTTTTAATTTCCTCAGTTTCTGTTGTTATGTTTCCCTTTTCATTTCTGATTTTGTTAATTTGGATACTGTCTCCATGTCCTTTGGTTAGTTTGGCTAAGGGTTTATCTATCATGTTGATTTTCTTGAAGAATCAGCTCTTGTTTTTTTGTTTTGTTTTTTAATTCTTTGTATACTACTCAGCTACTAAAATCAAAGACATCATGAATTTTGCAAGCACATAGATGGAACTAAAAAATATTATCCTGAGTGAGGTATCCCAGAACAAGAAGACATACATGGTATGTACTTACTGATAAGTGGATATTAGCCAAAGACTTCAGAATACCCATGATACAACTCACAGACCATATGAAGTTTAACAAGAAGGCCCAAGTGTGAGTGCTTCAATCCCTCTTAGAAGGGGCAACAAAATAATCACAAGAGGCAGAGGAAGAGAAGGATTTTGGTGGAAGAGGGAAAAGGGGGACAGGATCAGGTATTGGGGTAGGCAGGAGAGAAGCCCGGGGAGAGGCAGGAGAATGAGTAGAAATATGCATCAGTATGGAGTGGGACCCAAGGCAACCTCTAGAAATTCCCAGACACTAGGGATGTGAGAGGCTCCCAGGACCCTATGGGATGACATTAGCCTAAATGCCCACAAGTGAGGAGATGGAACTAAAGAGACCACCTCCAGTAAATAGACATAGACCACATTTGAGGCATGGGGCCACTGACCCATCCTCAAAATTGTTGACCTAGAATAGTTCCCATCTAAAGGAAATGTAAGGGGAAAATGAGCAGAGACTGAAGGAAAGGCCATACAGAGACTGGCCCAACTTAGGTTACATTCCATATACAAGCACCAAGCCCCAGCACTATTACTGATGCCATATTGTGCTTGCAGACAGGAGCCTAGCATGGCAATCTTCTGAGAGGCTCTACCAGCAGCTGACTGAGACTGGTGCAGACACTTATAGCCAACCATTGGACTGAGATCAGAGACTCCTATGGAGGAGTTAAGGTAAGGACTGAAGGAACTGAAAGAGATAGTAATGCCATAGGAAGAACAACAGTATCAACTAACCTGGACCTCTCAGAGATCCCAGAGACTAAGCCATCAACCAATGAGCATACATGGAGTGGTTCTTGGTCCCTACTATGTATGTAGCAAAGAACTGCCTTGTCTGGTCTCAGACAAGGATTGGGAAAGGATCTGCTCAATCTGTAGAAATTTGATGCCCCAGGAAAGGGAGATGCTAGAGGGGTGAGGTGGGAGTGGGTGGGTGAATGGGTGAATGATCATCCTCTCAGAAGCAAAGAGGAGGGTGGATGGGGTAAAGATGTCATGAAGGGAAGTCCAGGAAGAGGGGCAACATTTGGAATATAAATAAATAGAATATGTAATAATAGTAATAATAATATTAAAATAATAATAACTAACATTTAAACAAACTGAAGGATTAAAAACATGTATTCATCTCATTAAATGCTTAAAATACTA